>NW_026692328.1:317500-652856 GCF_021218885.2 Marmota monax | reverse complement strand
AAACAATGAATTTAAGTTTATATTATATGATTGTTATAAAGTGAAATTTTTACCACCTGGTTTGAGGTCTGCCATTTTGTGAGCTGTTCTTTTATATGCACAATAAACTTATACAAATTTTAAATTTGATTTGGACAGAAGACAACATATATTCAAAGACTCCCAAAACTTGGTGTCATAATAAATTTCTGCATGATTCAGAGAGATATTCTGGTGACCTACAAACAGTACTCAGTCTTACACCACAGAAACCTTCAACCCAGAGATGGTATAAGCAGAATTCACCTTATTCAGAAATAATTAAAACTCTTAAATATTCCATTCATAATTTCTATAATCATTGTCTAAGTTAAAGAATAAGGAAGACAGAAAAGTGTAAATGGAAAATAAGGAAGATAAAGTTGGAAAAAATATCACAGTGAAGATACAAAAACTTGAAGAAAATTGTATAGTAAACATACTAATTGGAAATATAAAATAAAAGGACTATATTAGTCAGGTTTATCTTTTTCCCTCCCACTGTGACCAAAAGAGCTTACAAGAACACTGGAGAGCAAAAATAATTTATTTTGATTCATAGTTTCAGAGGTTAAGTTCACCATCAGTTGATTCTCTTTTCCATAGTTCTAAGCCTAAGTTGAGGCAAAATCCTCACGGCAGATGGGTACAGTGGAAGGAAGTAGCTCAGGACATGACAGCAGAGTGAGAGAGTTCCACTCAATAGGGACAAAATGTATACTGAAAGTTAGGTCCCCTGTGACCTCATTCTCCAGCCACTCCCATCTGTCTATAGTTACTACAGAGTTAATCCTTATCACTGAATTAATCTGCTAATCAGGTTATAACTCTAATACATGAATCATTTAACCCCTGAAAATTCTTGCATAGTCTCACATATGAACTTTTGAGGGACACATGATTTCTAAACTATCGCAAAGGCAAAGAAGAGATACAAGAGAATGAGGAAGATATTAGTAAAATAAAGAAATAAATTAAGAACTGGCAGAACTCAGAAGGTAAGATAAGAAAAAATTCACAGAAACAAAGACACACAGAATTCAACAAAGGAATGTAGTTTGCTGCAAATGGAGTGGAAAGCCAGAATGGGAAAATAGACTAAAATGGAACTAAAGTAAATAGACACTGAAGAGACTTAAAGAGATTGGAGAAAGCTGACTTGTATATAAGATACCTAAAGTTGGATCAAAATAGGTAAAATTAGTATCATTAAATAAAAGAACCAAATAAAAACATAATTTCAAGATACAGTTTAAAGATTTTAGATTATAAAACCCCTCTAATGCGTAGATTGTTAAAAAAAACAAACTAATATATAGAGTGAATGAGAAAATTATGTCTAGGTAGAACTACAGTGATGCCTACTTTATTTTTCTGGTGTTCAAAGTTAAAAAAAAAAACACTTTGTATTTTAAAAGAAAGAGGATAAAGATGCCTGTACTGGTTAAAAAATAGAAGCCCTCATATAAACTGATATCTTTTCAATTTCTCAATCAAAGAAGACCCTGAGTAGTTTACACTCAGTCAGTATAAACTACTTTAAACAAATTTTTAAACAAATAATAATACAGTAGAATATTCTTCATGAGGCCTCTGGAGGAAATAGCCACAAAACAAATTGGCCAATACAGTAGTAAATATACTCAGCCAAGGATTACAATGGTAATTATTTCCATTTGAGAGCAGAGATCCACTACTTTAAGTAATAGACTATACATATTATAAAATATCTCAATACAAAACAAAATCATAATCACTATAAAAAGTAAAGAGTATAAGTGGAGGGCTGGAGGTATAGTTCAGTAGTAAAGTACAGGCTTAGCATGTATGCATCCCTAGGTTTAATTCAGGGCAGCAAAAATATTAAAAATAAAAATGAATAAGATAAATGAAAAAGAAGAAAGATATATTTTTAATGACTTTAATGACAATAATCTCCTCTAGTTTTGTAGTTAAGGGTCAAATCTTTTTTTTTAAATATTGACATATGAAGATGTATACACACACATATGAAAATTTTGAGTAAGTTAATATAAAGAATTTAGAAAATTGTATTTAGATGACAAACTAAAATCAAAACTAACATTTTATATGAAGATATGTTTAAAACAATTGAGAAAGTAGAAATAAGAAGGATAGACAAAATTATGAGACATTACAACAAATACAAAGATAGAAAACATGTTCTCTATATCTGGCTAGGCTGCATTCAAGTCAAATACATCATAATGATGAAAGTGCATACAAATTTTATAGTCACATACAACGCTGTATAAAATAGTATAGAGACAAAATTCATGAAATAAAGCAAAAACATGTTCAGTAACATTTCAGAAGTAGTATATTATAATTATTTAAGATTTTTGCCTATGGCATTTCAAAGCCACCAAAAGTAAAGCTATGGAATCCATACATATATCAATGTCTCAAGAACATCTACTTAATATATATCTTGATAAATAAATTTCAGGTATTTTGAGAAGATAGTGTTTCTCAGAAATTTAGGTCCTATTATTACAGATTCTCAGTAAATACCCAGAAAAGTTTATGGAATGTCATTTATTACTTGCACATTAGAAACAGGTATATTCAAACCACCATCTCCAGAAGTACATGAAGAAGTCAGGAAAAGATAAAGTTTTACTTGAGATCTAGGAGAGGAAGTTTCTCAGAAGAACCAGGCAGAATCTACACCGTGAAAGACAGTATCATTAGCAAACCATTTCTACCACAGTAAGGACCATTCTATGTAGCTATCCCTGTTAGGGTTAAGTCCCTTCTCTTATTGAGGTCTTTAGGCAATTCAATATCAGGAAGTCAATAAAGGCTACTTGTTATAATTATAGATACAACTTATCCCTATGAAAAATATGTTATTATGCATTGTTACTATAATTATAAATTATTAAAAAGATAAAACAATCAATTTAAATTTATATTACAAATTCAAGATAATTCAATATCAGAAAATCAATAAATGCTACTTGTTACAATTATAGTGAATAAATGCAAACTATTGATATTGAGAATTCGTTCAACCAAAGATTATATTGACACTGGATACTGCTAATAAGGTATATCTTTCTATAGTTTGGATGTTCAACATCCCACAAAGGCTCATGAGTTAAAGGTTTGGTCCCCAGACTGGCATTATGGAGGGATGGGATTTTTAAGAGATGGGTCTGGTGGGAGGTTTCTAGGTCACTGAGGACATGCCCTCAAAGAGGATTATGGGATCTCAGCATCTTTCTTTACTTGTCTTCTCCTTTCTGGAAATGAGGTGAGAAGCTGGGTACTCCATGTGTTTCCCACCATTGACATCCAGCATCACATCAGAGGCCCAAAGCAAAGCAGGCCTTGAACTTGAATTGTAATTTCCAAAACTCTGAGAAAAATTTTTTCTTTATAAGTTAATATTTATTTTGTCATAGTGACAGAAAGCTAACTTGCTTCTTTAATATGTCAATAAAGGCCATTCTGTTCTTTATGTATAGATTTTGCATACATATGCACATATACTAATATGTGCATATGCATATGTCTAATTTGTAAATATATCAATATGTGCATAGTATATAAGCCATTTATGAAACATCATAAGATGATTCATCTTCAAGTTGAGAGTAAAATAAGAAAATTGGCTCTCATTTTTAACATATTTAACATACTGTATTTAACGTGTGAAGATGCTATTTAATTATTATTAATTATATAAGAGAAGAAGTATAAATATTAGAAAGGAGGGACAAAGTTAAAACTAGGTATAATGATATGATAGAATACCTAAAAAACCAAAGAAACCACCTAAAAGCTACCACAAGGAATGGGAGATTTTGATAAGCTGATTGGTAGGAAAACAATATACCAAAATCAAAGCCTTAATATGTGACAAAAAATGTTACAAAAGACAATAGAACATATTATTTTGCAGTAACTATAAGATCATATGATACCTGTGGATAATCTAAATAAGAAATTGTAGCAGTTTTAAAATAAAGAGACTTTCATAATGGAACTTAAAATGAAACTTGAATTTTTAAAAAGGAATGATTTGTATTTGAACAGAAACTTAGCGTTAGAAGAGTCATTACTAATCCCAAATCAATGTGCAAATTGTGATCTTTGCAAGCTACCAAAAGGATTTTCAATAATAATCAGCATGCTGATTCTACAATTCATGTGTATAAATGAATGTTTAGCTAGGAAATTCTATAAAATAAGAACAACTGGGTATATCTGAAGGACCTAAAGATATTCCAGAATATTATGAAATATTATAAACCTTAGCAATTAATATAATGTAGTACCGACTCATAAATAGAACAAATGTAAAGAAGAAAAATCCAGGTATAAATGATAATATGTATAATTCAGTACACAATAAATGTTAGTTTATGTCAAAGGAAAAAAATATAGCTTAATTCATAAATGGTCTTGGGGTAACTTATTAGTTACCAAAAAAAAATTGTACCACAACCTAGTTTCTTACAACATAATTCTGGTCACACTTAATAAACTAGGAAGGAGAAATAAGGATAAAAGAAGAAAAAGGAATAAATGTAATATTAGAAGCAAACATATTTCATTTTTTATATTTCTAAAATTAGCTTTGAAATGGGAAAGACCTGTATAAATATTAAACAAAACCACAAGAACTAAGACCACCTGCATCAATATAATTAATGGTTAGGACTGAGAAGTGGGACCACCTGTGTCAACATAATTTAACTGTTTGCTCCTGAAAACTCTTGTGCAGGAAGATAAGACTGATAATCAATAAATAACTTGACTGTTTGCTGTAGGAAATTCTTGCAAATCAATTCATCTGGGCAAATAATTTGCTCACCTGCATGAACAACTCACTTTTCAGGACAACCATTTGCTCATGAAGAATTGCTTCAATAATTTTGCTTCTCTGTGTCACCAATTCTACACCATTGTGTCATAAACTTTGCCCAGTTCCAATCAGTTCTCCATGTTGATCTTAAACCATTTGAGCAAAGACACAAAATCTTTGATCACCACTTCCTAACATCCTCCTTTTAAGACACTATTAATATTCTTTCAAGGTAGTGTTATGCCTTGCCATACTAAGTTTGTTGATTCAGTTTTATTTGAACAAGAAGTTTTCTGGTAGTCCATTTTGAACTGCTGATGACCCAAAACCACTTAAAGACGTAATACAGAAAGCAATAAGTAAAATGAAAGGAAAAATGATAAAGTGGAAAAAATACCTAAATATTCATTCTAGACAATTTTTTATTTTCTTAAATATTTTACAATCTTAACAATTTTTTTTTAAAAAATATAATGGGTAACATAGACACAGGAAAAATCATATTAAATTAAATAAAAGTGCTCCAATGTATACAAAAATAAACTTAGTGTGAATCATATGTCAAGAAATGCATATCAAAATTACAAGAAAAAAATTTTTAACCTATAAAACTAAAAAAATTGGGAAGGTATGTAGAAACCACATATTATTGTTGGGCTTATTTGGGTACAGCTTTATGGAGCATTGTTGGGGTCTGTAAACAAGTCAAGATGGTGCCTGGCATTTTGCCAGAGGGAGTGGTTTGTGAGGTAACTCCATCGAGCCATTAAGTGTGGAGATTCCTTATTGGTTGACTGCTGTATCTAGTTTATGTTAATTAAGATAAGCTGTGTGTAATGTATATATACCCATCCTGTCCTACAATAAATGACTCCCACTCCTGCTGTATCAATGTACACAAGTTCCTCATCACACCGCCCCCCCCCCCCCGGGCTATTTTGCCCAGCCAGCCGGGCTGTGGCAGAGCATAACAAGGTAATATTTATCACAATTTTAAAAACGTGAACTATGGTCAAGGAATTCTACTTCTTAAGAATTTTTCCTCTAGACATATTACCCAATATATGTTTAATTATTTTTGGAAATAGTGAAGAATTAAAATGTGTTTGTCATTATGGTACAATAAACATGGCATTTTAGGTAGTTTTTATAAGTAATTAGAATTCTTTTTTGTACAAATATCCAAGTTAGGTTAAGTTTTAAAAAGAACGATTGCACAGAAGTCCAGGCATGGTGGTGCATACCTGTAATCCCAGTGGCTTGGGAGGCTGATACAGGAGAAATGTATGAAAGCCAGCCTCAGCAAAAGCAAAGTGCTAAACAACTCAGTGAAACACTGTCTCTAAATAAAATACAAAATAGGGCTGGGAATGTGGCCCAGTGGTTGAGTGTCCCTGAGTTCAATCCCCAAAAGTGCAAAAAAAGATTTCACAGAAATATGATTTTTATTCTATGATTTCAATGTCAAAGTATAACAATATAATATCATTCAGATGATTTACATAAAAACTCTTGATACTGAAGTTAACTAAATGGTTTAGGGAGGGAAATACTTTCTATTGAAATGTTTTTAAATTCTTTGTCAAAAAATGTACATTTATTAACTATTAATCCCCTTTTAACCTTTTTTATCCTCTTTTAATCGTTTTTTAAATTAAAAGAGAGGCTTTTTTCAATAAAAAAAATTTATAAGGTGTTACAATATTGGGCAGCACTATTTTAGAAAAAAAATGCCATACAATAACATAAAAATGAATGAGAGTTCTGTTTTCTAATTTTCATTTGGTGGATAGTGGGAACAAGGGCAGTGGGACTGTAGAAAACAGAGATGCTTCCAATCCAGTGCTACATCTGGACAGAGACAGAGAAGGTCCCCAGATAGAGAATTATGGATTAATGTTGTTGGAAGCTCTGGTAGATAAGCTTCATTCCAGCAGCAAAAAAAATTGGGTGGATACAAAAAAAGATAAATCCCAGCAGGCAAATGATAAGGTGAACTCACCTAAAAGCTATTAAAACACAGAGCAAAGGTAACATTTTTCTCTAATCCTGCCCTTGCAGCCTCTGAAATTGGGGAAAACTTGGCAGAAAATGAGGTTTTGCAAAAGCAAGTTGAGATGTAGTATTAATTCTTGTGAAACTCAAGGTGTTGTGTCAGGAGACAGAGTTATAGCTTGGCTACAGAGAGGAGCAAATTCCCTAGGAGCTAATGCTTTGAACATTATGAATATAAATGGATTTTATATCATTAATAAGAAATTCTTCTACAAGTAAAAGAAACACCTGATCAAATTAATGATATTCTTACTCCTAACTCAAATACTCAGAATTTAAGTTTCAAAGTGTCTCTGAATAGCTCTCCTTCATCAAGCAAGGAGTAGCTAGCAGTGGGAGTGATAGAAAACAGGTGGCATATAAATATTTCATCAGTTCCCTCACTCACACCTGCTTATTCAGATACATTTTACTTTCATCTTCACTGTTCTAATGGAGCACAATAATCCTTGCTTTGGTCATACTATTCTTTGGAGTCCTTGTTCAAAGTCATTTTACCCAGTCAACTGTAGGGAATGTGTTTGGCAGGAGCCACTGGAGCCTTTCTTCCCAGTCCTGCTGTGCACTGGAGGACCAGGCCAAGCAGCTGGAGACATCTTTTCAAAGCAGCCCAGCACCAGAGGAAGCAGAAGCAGCACATTCCTCGGCTGCCTTCACTTTCTGTGCACAAGTTCTGCAGAATGTCAAAGCTTAAAATGACTATACCTAAGGAGGATGATTATTAATTTGGAAAAATCAAGAATAAACAATTTGAAAGTAAGACCCTGTCATGTAAACATTTACATTACAGCTGAAATAGAACCATAAGAAAAATAGAATGGAGTGATTATTTAAGCCTTTAGTTGATTTTTATTTCTTAAATTTCTTTAGAATTTATTTGCCTTTATCTCTTTGGAATTAAGGGCAGGAAAATGCTTTTAATTTTTTACTGTCTTGCATTTCCTCAGTACACATTCTTGGCTATCAACTCCAGTTTTCTGTGGAAACTTAAAAATATTTTGAACCCAGATTAAATATTTCTATCAAAGCATATGGTATTCATACTTACCTGGCAGGGGAGAGACCATGTTCACGAAGATGGTTTTCCGAGGGTGAGGCTTATCTATGTGCTTGACCCCTGTGATTTCCCCAAATGTTGGAAACTTGACTGCATAATTTGTGGTACTGGGGGACTCTGCACTTAAAAAAAAAGCATATGGTATTAAATAAAATAATGCTTTTATGCAGGAAGAGAAAGGAGGGGAATAATGTTTTCTATTGATGTGTTTTGCCCTATCCCATACTTTACAAAGTATTCCCAATTCATCATAGATACTACATTAACTCCTGAATCTAGTTACTGATTTGAAACATGTATCTTCCCTATATGGGGTTGTATAGTATCCCACCAAGATCAAGTCCACTAAGAACCTCAGAATGTGACTTCATTCTTAAAAAGCCTTCTTTATGGGTACATTTTTTTTAAATGAGTCATTTGGATTAAAATGCCTCCTATATTCAGTGACTGGTTAAAAGAAGGGCATGTGAAAACACATAGGAAAGAAAGCCATGTGAAGTTTGAGGTGGAAATCAGAATGACTTATCCATAATGCAAGTGACATCAAACATTACCTGTGGCCACCAGAAGCTGAGAGAGTGGAGGGGAGTCATGAGGCAGTTTCTCCTTCAGAGCAGACTGCAGAAGAACCACATGCCATACCACCTTGAATTCAGAATCCTAGCCTCCAGAACCATGAGACAAGATGAAAAGACTGGTGTTTTCAACTGGAGTTTGTGGTAGACTTTATGGCAGCTCTAAGAAACTAATACAGATTTGGGCACTGAGGACTGAGGTTATATTACAATAAATAACCTAAATCCACAGAAATAGATTTGAATTTGGGAAGTGTGTGGAGGCACCTGTCAGGAAAAAAAAAATCAAAAGACCTAGATTGCATTGAGAAAAAGTTTGGTTGAAGTAGCGACATTAATTTTGTATGTGTGACAAAAGCGGGAGGAGTTCTATAGTATTAGGTAGGACAACCCACATTTTAACTAATCTGTTTTAGTTCAGTTCATAGTCTATTAATTTATAATGAGAGAAAAGTAAATTATTTTAACATATAACACATTTTTAAATTATGCTGAGCAATGGAAAAAGCACTCACCCTTTATCAGTATGCAATCTGTTTGTATTTAATTTTCTTCTCCAAGCCTGCAGGATGTTGTCCAATGGGTCACCCATCAGTATGGGCTTATAAATTCATCTAGAAGTACAAGCACATTCAAGTGTGCTATATAGTCAATTCCTTTTTTCAATGAGCATTCACTTTGATACCTCAATGCTTTTATGTTTAAGCAAGTCTAATGACAAGACTATTACTTAGGATATTGATCAAAACTTGCAAACAGAAGAGCAATGGAGAAGTTCACGTAAAGATGCAATTATAAAGTGCAAGAAGTTGGACAAATGCATTGCACTATCTTTGAAATACAACCTTCCCTTTACCCTACATTAGTCTGTGCCTGTGAAACTTAAGGATAGGCTGATTTATAGCAAAGCAATTCTTACCTTTAAAGAGCATAATTTATCATGATGGGGCAGGCAATAGTGGTGTGGCACTTCATTAAGTGTATATTTAAAGTGTATTGTGAGAGAACAGGGTGTGTGACTCATCTAAAACTTAAGCAGCATCCAACACTGGGATTCATATCTAGTAGATAAGTCAGGGGCAGTTGTGAGACAAAGAGCTGCAGAGAATTCAGGGAGAATTTATTTTAAGGTTCAAGGAGGACATGGCAGCAGACCCCCTCTATTAACAAAATTTTAGATCTTAGAGGGGAGGTGAATTAATTTGCTGTAGCTACCATAAAAATGTATTGCAGTCTCGGTGGCTTACACAAAAGAATCACATTTTCTCACAGTTGTGGAGACTAGAAATCTTTAACATATTGCTCTGTCTGTCCATGTTTGTGTTCAAATTTCCTCTTCCAGGGATACAAATCATATTGAATTAGGGTCCACCGTAGTCACCTAATTTTAAATTAATGATCTCTTTTATGACCTTGTTTCTAAATACAGTCCTGTCACAGATACTGGAATTTAGAACTTTAACATACAAATTTAGGGAAAATACAATACAGCCTATTACAAAAAGAATGATTCTAAGTATAACACTGTACGTATAAGAGAGGTTCATGGTTCAGGTATTCATAAATTCATTTCTATTTCCTCTGGAGAGTTTAAATAATGAAGACTAGAAAGCACTATAAAAACTCTGAGCTAAAACAAAACAGCAAAAGCCTGGACATATTTATCACTTCTGCATTGACTATGGTGTTGGTTGGAGAATCCACTTGATTCAGAACTTTCAAAATGCTGTAGGAATAAAAATTTCCACTGACACTAGCAAGAGCTTGTTCACAACTGTTTCTCCTTGTACCTCTTCCACAGTTGATCAATAGCTGCTAAATCATGAACTCAGCTCTGTTGTTTCTACATCTTAACCCATGACTAACACAACTTCAATTTTTTTATAACATTCTCAGAATTTGAACAATGAAAATTCACTGGGGAAAAAAATGGACTATGCCCAGACATCCTCAGCTTTTCTTATAACCTCTTTAACATTCTTGCTTTTCACAAATCAGTCAGAAGCTGTTCCCATTTTTCCAGGTCTTAATAAAGGTTTTGGTTAATGACTTTTTCAATTTTTATATATTTATATATTTTTTTCTTCCAAGAGTCACAATGCACTTTTTAAAAACCTGTTTTATCAGGAACAGAAGTGCCCAACAGAGCAACAGACAAAGAAAACTCTGAGAAAAGATGACATTGTCAGTGGTAGCAGTAGAGATCAATAACAAGTATGCCAGTATCTGGTGGAAACATTACAATTATGGAGGAAAGGATGTAAAGTAAAGTATTTTGTTGCAAGTTTGAAATAGAGTAATCCCAGTAAGAGACATCTGTATGAGAAACTGAAACTGGAGATGGCAAAGTAGGATCCATTTAATTCATGATTATACAAAGCTACCTTTGTAAATATATGATTTAGGATACTTTAATAGGCACAGAAGTTTTAGTGATAGCAAGTGAGGAACTATTGAAATAAAGAGGTCATTATTACTGATTTGACCAAAAATAACTACTGGGTGTGATATCCTCTGGAACCATGTTCCAGGTGCTTTGGGAGAATTCAAACCACATTCTGTAGGAACAGCCCTCTTGACAAGTGCAAATGTTCATGTCCATGAAATATGGCTTAGTTTTAAGTCCTAATGTAAGTAGATGTGCCAAAGCAATTAGATTTACATATTAATAGTAGTTTAGAAAAAATTTGCTCATGCATAATTATCTTTTTACTCCTTTTATCCTCAAAAACCCTATTAGGTAAAATTTATATTTTTCATCCCTAATGGCTAATGAAATTGAAGAGTCATTTTGGTATTTCTACTATAACATATTAGAATAGAATTAGTTTTAGCATATAATAAGTACTCAATAAATATTTGATAACCACAGAATTAATTATTCATGCATATATAATCCTTTGGAAATATGTGTTCAAGTGAAAGTCTAATTGTGATAAAATACATGTTTTAGAGCTTCATACATATGATAACTTTATTCATGTTAAGTCATACCAGCAATGACAATAAAGTTTGCCTCTTTTTTATGTTTACATGAAGCCAAGACAGTTCCATGTTCCCAGACTGCTTATGGAAGCCTGATAGTCAATTAAATATATAAATTAATATAGTACACATTTAATTATAAATAAATGGTATTATATTTTTTCCTGTCATTAGAATTATAAAGGGAAAGAGAAAAAAAAATCATCCCCAACTTAAGATGAAAATACATGCATTCATTTAGCAAATGTGTATTAAGCATCTACTGTGTACCAAGTAATATTCTTGGTGCTGATGAATCAGCAATAGGACAAACATTCTGCATTTAGAGAACCTAGATTCTGTATTTAAGTACTTTATCTTAAAGTTTACGTTACAAGAATTTATCTTTGGAAATGATTTTGTAGTGGAAGATACTATGTGGGTCATGTGTTGTCTTATTGGAAATGACAGAATTCCAACTCAAATGGGCTTAAAAATGTATTGGGCAAAAGTCATCTAATAAAGGAACTGATATTGAACATAGACATTGCTGTCTTTATCAATATCTGTTCTCTTTTCCTCTGCATTGACCTTATTTATTGGCAAGATGTTCATATCGAAGCTTCCAAACCTCTCTGATTTTGCATTCTAGCAGCTAAATTACCCCATGGTAAAAAACATTTCTTGTCTATAGCTTCCAAAATTGTTTCTGGTATGACTGTTCCAGATTATAACTGATTAATTTGTCCACTTATGACCAAAGACTAAATCAGCCTACAGCTATATCTTTTCATTTGGTGGAAAAACCTGTTTCCACTTTAATGATGTAAAGTCCTACTAGATTAGAGATTATTTCTCCAAAGAAAAAATCACATATGTATTCAAAATAAATGGAATTGGATGTTGGACAGGCAAAACAGAAGAACTATATTCTAGCTTTCAGTGTATATTGAAATTAAGTCAACTTTTCAATCAAAGTTTATTGGCTTTGAAAATAAAGTCTTGCCTTCTCATGTACAATATTCCAAAGTACTTCGTGAGTTTATTAGAGTCTATGTAAGATTGTGAGCTTAATTGGGTGTGTAAAAGTAATAATGTGCTGAACAAATGGCAGAGTACATGATCCACCATCTTTGTGAAATACTCTTGAAAGTTCTGGATGTCTGGATTTCATTTGTGTATTTAAAATTCATTCATTCAGGAGGAACATATTATATACATTATTTGGAAAATATTCTATAAATATTACCAAATTTTACCAGTATAAACTCCTTGACTTGAGAATGAGATCTCTCCCAAAATCTCTGACATACTTCTTTCATGGAGGGAACTTATTCCTTCTTTATTTTTCTCAGAAGAATCACATCTCTTATCTATTCTACAAATATAATTTCTTCTTATCTGGAAAGAAGCAATTATGGATTATTAAAGTCAAATTTAGAAATATTGACAACCTTAAATCCAGTTCTTCCTCGATCAATATAGAGTGCTTAATATTTAAATTTATGTATAAGTAAGGATAAATTTTGTGTTCCATCATTTTAGTATGGCAAATCAAAGAAAAGGTAATTCCATTTTTATATTTAAATATTCAGGCACAAATTCACTTTATAATTTTTGGAAAATTTAATTGATTTTTCACTACAAATTAAGATTTTAGAAAATATGATGAGACTTAATATTTTAACATTAATATTCTCTTTTACAAACAGTTACATAATGAAAATTAATCAAAAGAGAATACCTACATGAACAATCAATCTATCATACTGTAACTACACCCTGACAAGCCAAAGTTTAATAGAGTTAAAGTCTTAAATACTTAGAATTAGAAATGCTTTAGAAATTGTCAGAACCATTAACAACAACAAAAAACCTGGAATACTTATCTAATTATGTATTACAGATGATCTTTTTTCAAGTATATAACCAAATATGTACTGTTTAAATTTGTTTTCAAATATGCAATAATTATACAAGGATTATTTTACTTATTTAGGTTTTTTCCTATAAACTAACTATTCAATTTTTTTTTACTTTATAAATAGTGTATATTTCATATTGTTTTAGTCAGTTTTTATTTTATTAGTGTGATCAATATATCTGAGAAGGCCAACTTAGAGGAGGAAGTTTATTTCGGCTCACAGTTTCAGAGCTTTACTTCATGGTCTCTATTGCTCTGGCATGGAGCGGGAATAGAACATGCTCATAAAAGTGTGTGGCAGAGGAAAGCAGCTCAGGACTTGGCAATCTGGAAGCAGAGGGAGAGCTCTGTTCACCAGGGATAAAAATATAAAATCCCCAAATCATGCCCACAATGACCTACTTTTTCAGCCACATACTACCTGCCTATAGTTACTACCCAGTCAACCTATATCAGTGTATAATCCACTGATCAGGTTAAAGTTTTCATAATATAATCATGTCACCCCTGAACATTCTTTCACTGTCTCATACATGAACTTTTGGGGGAATATTTCTTATCTAAATCACAGCATTCCTCCTTTGGCTCCCCAAAGCTCATGCCCATCTCACAAAGCAAAACACATTTAGTCCATTTCCCTGAGTCCCTTAACAGTTTTAGAACTGATCAAAAATCCAAATCCAAAATCTCACATCAACATACTCAAGGAAAACTCTTATGTTTTACTCTATAAGATCAAAGCATGACAAACCTGTAGGCCGTGGCTCCTATCTCATTGTCTTGAGGATCCTGAGCCTCATTTGTAGCAGATAGCAAGTCAAGCATTATGTTAAATTAATGAAACATGAAGCTTATGTTTGTTGCAAAAGCATCTGGACATTGAGAGGAATTGTGCACTAGGCCCATCTCTGTGTGTTTGTATCCAACTGCAATGAGACTATGTATGTCAAATTGGTAGTGTCCCTTTGTGCTGAGCACCGAATCAACCTAATTAAGGTGGATGACAACAAAAAACTAGGAGAATGGGTAGGCCTTTGTAAAATTGACTGAGAAGGCAAACCTACTAAAGTGGTTGGTTGCAATTGTGTAGTCGTTAAGGACTTTGGCAAAGAATCTCAGTCTAAGGATGTCATCAAAGAATAATTCAAATGCAAGAAATGAGCAAATAAATTTTTCACTCACACACACATGCACAAAAGATCAAAGCAATTATACACATCCAATATATAGGGGCTTATTTAGAAAAAAATAAAAGGGGTAGTACTAGCAAATTAAGACCAAAATCCGGTTAGGCAAACAAATCGTATTACTTCATATCCAACATCTGCAGCACATGGCGTTATGACATGGGCTCATGTAGCTCCACTCCTAGGGAGCTGGTTGTAATCAACATGGCTTCTCTCTTGGCTTTTTTTGTGCCTGATTCCTACAGCTTTCCTCAGCAGACATTCACATTACTGGCATCTATTAGTGTTAGGCACTCCACCACAGCTTTGGCTTTCAACTCACATCATCACACATTGCCCTCTCAGGAGATGCCTGAAGAAATTCCAATCCTACTACACTTTGCCTGTCTTCCCAGGCCTGTCTTCGAAATCTTGGTGAAAGCCTTCATGACCCTTTAACTCCAACACCCTGCATCCCTGCAGAACCAGTACAATATGGCAAATACCAAAGTCTGTTGCCATCTCACTAAATAGGCAAGCTTCCTGGGACATTGGAAGCAGAGGACTCTGAGTGTCTGGGTAGATAAAAATCGTGAAAATAACTTGCCTCCGTGAAACTGGAGTGTTCACATGGTCCCTTCTCAAGGAAATTTTTACTTTTATACTCTTGAACCTGTGGTAGGTGTGGTCTTGCGAATTCTTGATATACCCTCCAGCCATCTTCCCTATGGTCTCTCTTTAAAGTACTTAGCACCTCTTTAGGATGTAAAAATCTCTTTAATGACCACACCTTCCTTAACCCCAGTTTTACTTGCACTTTTCTGACCAAATTGCAATTTTTCAAATATATCAGCTACTGATTATCAAAGTTAACCTGGCTAAAAACTGCCAGCAACATTCATACCACCATCTGAATTCTGTGTTTCCTTGAAATTTTCTCTGTCTGATGAATTGGTCTATCACTTTTAAATTCAGCCTCATAAAAAGTCTCAGGACAGGGAATTTCCTCATAGAAAATATATATTCTTAGAGAGTATTTACTTAATCATAGGTCTTAAATTATTTATACATTTTTGCAAACTTAATATTGAATACAAAGTAAAAATAATTAATTAGCTAAACAAGGATACAAAATATAAAGTTAAACAAGAAAAGAAAAAAAAAGAAAGAAAAAAGAGACTCCACATATAACGAAATTATCAGAGGAAGACACTGAAAAGCAAGACTGATAATTATTATGTAGAACAAGTATAGAAAATGAAATAAAATTATAGAACTGAAAAACTAATGAAATAAATTAAGAACTAACTAGTTTTGATACTTTAGATGTTAACTCATTCAGCTAAATCCTGTAAGAAAATATAAAATTCATTTAAGATTAAAGAATTCCAAGCAAAAAATAAAAATAAACAATAAATAAAAGTTTTCTTATTCTGATAAGATGTATTTGCAACAATCTTAATGTAAAATATTTAGTGCTTTATTTTAGATGGGGAACAAGAAAAGAATATTTGCTATCATCCTTCCTCTTTTCATTATCCTAAGGTCCTGGATATGCTGTAAAACAAAGAAATGAAAATAAATAATGGTTTAAGGCATTGGAAGGGACATAACTATTTAAGGTGACTAATTTGTTATGTTGGTGGGAAAGAGCACAAATCAACTATCAGAAAAAAAATTAACATTTAAGTTTGTTAAATTCCAAATCAATATAAAATTTTTATATATCCATTATTATTGACTGAATTATATTCACCCTTAAATTTGTATATTGAATCCTTAACCCCTAATATTATTATATTTGGAGATCACTTCTTTACTAGGGTAACTATGTGTGAAAAATCCTAAGGGTGGATCTCTAATCCAATATGACTGGAGCTCTTGAAAGAAAAGAAAGAGATACCAAAGAGTCAGTAGCCAAAGGAGAGGCCATAAGAGGACACAGGAAGAGAGTGTCAGTTTGCTCCCCTAGGAGAGAACTCAGGAGAAACCAAACTGTGCTGCTCCTTTCAAAACTGTGAGAGGACTGGGGTTGTGGCTCAGCAGTAGAGCTCTTGCCTAGGCCTGTGAGGCCCTGGGTTCGATCCTCATGCACCACATAAAATTAAATAAATAAAGGTATTAGAAAAAAAAAAAACTCTGAGAAATAGTTTTATGGTTTAAACCATTCTGTTGGTGATTTTATTTTTTATGGTAGCCAAACTAATACATCAGCTGAAAAATTAGATCACAGTATATAAAACTATATTACTTACATTAGCATCAAAACTCTCGTAAATAAATAAACACTGTAAATAAATCTTGTGAAAGATGTCTATTTTAGACAATTTTATAGCTTTTCTGGAAGAAACCATGGTGTATGGGAGTTAATTGTACAGAAAAAAAAAACAATCTTTTCTATACATTTTGTCTTTTGCTACTTTTCAAGTGGTTAGTGATGGGAATGTAGTATTTTTTCCAGAAAAATGGCTACATTAGTTTGCTTCTTTTAAAATAAATTTTAGTAAAATTTGACTTGTAGAAAATTTTTGATAACTAGAAATTTATAAGTCTTTCTGCTATTATTACTTAGCAAAACAATGAGGAAAGAAGTAATCACCAAAGTGATTTTCTTGCTTTAACAAAGATTATATTCAAAGTTACTATAATAAGCATCTTCATATTGTCAATTTTATTTAAAATATTGTCATTTCTTTTTCATTTATAAAAGAGTCAATGCTCCTTAACTTATATCTCTATACTTTTCTCATATGGGGATTAATCAATGAATGAGAGATTTTATTCCTTTGAAAAAATTTCCTTAAAATTTTTCATCTGCACAAGAAAAATGATACTGTTGTGATTAATATACTACAGAAAAAGCTTTTCAGGTTTATATTCTTTCTTTTTGGAAAAAACAATGTGAGTACATTTTTACAGGTATCATTGTAAATTATACCTTTTGTATTTCTATGGAGATCTGTAATAGCATGTATGTTATATTGTGTTGTGAAAGTTGAACCAGTAATGTAAAATAGGAAAGAAGATAGTTAATAACTTCCTTAGGTTAACCTAACCTGAGATAATTGTTTAATGTTAAAATATTTCTAAAATAAATAAATATTGCTGATTTGTTTTTATATTAGTTCAGTGATAATTCTATTTGTTACTGGTGTTGATCTAGTCAACAATTGTTGATTTGGTTAGCATTTGTTATCATATTTTTGCTCCAGACAGGAGCAAATGAAACAATATTCTTTCTTGCGCATTTATGGATTTGTTGGGACAGTAGACAATTCCAACTATAATTACTGTTTAATATTGTGAGTGTATAAAGGATATACATACTAACAATGTTGAAAGATTGTGAATGGGAGGTTTAATTATTTATATTATTCTGAAACAACAGGAAATAATTCTAAATTGTTTCATTGGTACCAGCAAATTGACATTTTTCATTAAACTTGAAAGATTAATAAACATTATATATTTAAATATTTTTACTCTCTGATATCTTTCTGTTCTCATCTTGGGATACAGATACACATTTTTTTTTTATAACTTAGTATTATCCCACAAGTCAGACACATTGTTTATTGTGTTTTCTTCTTTCTCTTTAGCTTAGGTTTTCTTAATTTGAAAAAATAAAAAAAAAAACATGTAACTCAATTTTTAAAAAAATAAACAAAACACTAATGAAAAATCTCTCCAGAGGAGATGTACCAATTGCAAATAAGTTTATGAAAAATTGCTCAATGTCTTTTCCCAATGGATAATTACAAACTTTAAAAAAACGTAGAAACACCGATACATTTCTGTTAGAAGGACTAAAATTCCCAAACCCGACAACTACAAATATTGGAAAGCATAGGGAACAAAAAGGACTTTCATTCATTGCTGGCTGGAATATAAAATGATACAACTACTATGTATGAGATTTGGCAGTTTCTAAAAAAACTAAATGTAGTATTACCCCACAATCCAGCAATTGAGCTGCATGGTATTTACTCAAATGAGTTTAAAACTCATATCCACACAAAAAAGCAACATACAGTTGTTTATAGGAAGTAAATTCATAATCGGTCCAAACTGTAAGCCCCAAAGATGCTCTTAAAATGCAAATAGAATATTATAAAAGGATAAGAAGAAATAAACTATCAAGACACAGAAAGTTGGGCTGGGGATGTGGCTCAAGCGGTAGCGCGCTTGCCTGGCCTGCCTGTGGCGCTGGGTTCATACTTAGCACCACATGCAAATAAAGATATTGTGTCCACCAAAAACTAAAAAATAAATATTAAAAAATTCTCTCTCTCTCTCTTAAAAAAAAAAGACACAGAAAGTCATGAGAACACCTTAAATAAGCATTGCTAACTTAAAGATACAAGTCTGAAATCCAGTCTGAAAGGATTATTCTAACTTTATGGAATTCTGAAAAGCTCAAAACTATCAAACATTAGATCAGTTATCCCAGAGGGTGTGAGCTTTGGTCAGCACACTTAGAATTATATACACAAAGAGTGAACCCTGATCCAAACTATGCAAAATGCTTAATAACATGTTGATACTGTTGTTTTTTTTTTTAATTTTAAGAAATGTTTTAAACTAAGACAATGTGTTAGTAATAAGGGAAACTAAGCAGAGATTAGAAGGAGATTAAGTAAACTCTACACAATTTGTTCAATTTATTTTTGTATATTAAAACTTTTAATAACTAAAATCTACTAATTAAGAAAAAAATGAAGGTAGAGAAAAACTTCAGTTCTGGTAATGGTGAAATAGTTTATACATAAGTAAATCTTCCAGAGACCATAATGATAAATTATGGACAAAATATATTTAAAAAGAAAATTTAAAGGTACTCTAGAAAAAAAAATCAGAAAAGCTAAAAATAGACGGATCTGACCTCTTAAAGAAGACAGACGTGCTAACTGGGCCCTTGTTAATATGACATTTTCTGTGAAATGACTCCTTTGTCCATATAGCTAGTGGTGGCTAACATATGTGTAGAAATGATTCATCTTACTATGTCATCAGAGGACTGAGTTCAAGTTTTTCAAACCAGATAGAAATTAAGAGTTTGGGAAATGAACAGTCCTGTACTGAAAATAAATGAACCACAGAGAAGCAAGTTCAGAATTTTAAGGAAAATCTTCCCTTAAATCAACATTTGACATTTTCACTGATCTTCTGCTGGGGAGACTTTGCAAAGCCTAATGGAGAACAACAGCTGGCAGGTTAAAACAAAACAAAACAAAGCAAAACTCTAAGACTAGATTCTACTTCTACTCACCACATGGTTGAAAGAGTTTCAGGATTAAATCTTAAGCTACTGGGGAACTGTAAACATGAGAGATTGTCCAATAAACTTCAAGAATGACAATGGAAAGACTATATTCCAGATATAAGAAATTTGCATTGAGAAAAAAAAAACTAAACAAACCCCTTTTTTAAGATATAAACATTAAGCTTATACAAGTTCAGAGTCATTAGCTAATAACTTCCCTTCTATCCATAAAAACATAGTATTTTAAGGGAAAAAGACAGAATAAGGATCTTATGATATATATTACAAAGTGTCTAGCATGCAACAATCACTAGACATGTGCAGAATAAGGAAAATATTAGCTAAAGTCAGTAGATAAACAGTCAACCAGAGCCAAAACGTTGGGACTATAAGTAGGGTTTTACAACATGTTCAAAAACTTAATGAAACAAAATAATCATGTAATTGAATATATTGGGTACATCATCGTGTAAAGTCAACTTCAAAAAGAATCATGTGAAAACTGTAGAACTGAAAAGAATAACTTCTGAAAGGAAAATATGTTATATTACATTACAGAAGAGATGACCAGTGATGCTGAATATAGATTTAAAATATGTTGAATATAAAGAAAAAAAATTCAGAGATTTGAGGCAATATAAATGTGAGCATTATGTGTAACTAAAGTATGACTTTCTATGGAAAGACAGAACAAAAAAAATGGAACAGAAAAAAATTGCTTGAATAAATGATGATTACAATTTCCCAGAGTATGGTGAAGACATTATTTTTCAGACGTTGATGATCATAAAAAGTACAAAGAAAAGCTACATGCAGGCCCATTATAATCAAACTGTTAATTCAAATCTATAGAAAACTCTTTGAAAACAAGAAAATTACCTTATATATTGAATAACAATCAGGAAAAAATAAGAAACAAATTAATGAAAGCCACAAGATTATAAACAAATTATGAATAGGAAACAATAGAAAAGGAAGCAACAGATTTTTACACCCAGAAAAAAAAACTGTAAAAAATAAAAATTTAATACCAAAATTAATTTTTCATATATATTAAAGCTCAGAGACAAAGGCAAATAACAAAAGATAGAACTTAGATCTAAGGGAAAGAGCACTTACACCTAAAATGGTAGATATATGGCTTAGTATTACTTTTATTTTTGTTTTTTTAAAATTGAATTATATCATAACTGACTCATTTAAGAATATTTATAAGATTGTATATGATATTTACTTCAAAAATAAAGCAAACCATTATCAGTGATAGAATATTTTGAATTGAATTATAATGAATTTCAATGTATCAAAATATGTCAGATTTTATTATAACCTATTTTTAGAGCAATAGTTTAAAATTAAATTTAAATGCCTCTTAAGAAAAAAGTTTCTTGAAAAATTTTAGCAAAATCATAAAAGAATGAATTAAACCCAAGATAAGTAGAAAAAAATAAAATTATTAAGATAAAGAAAACAGAAAGAATAAAAAAATAATTTGTAAAGAACATTAACAAAGTCATACTTGTTTTACTGAGAATATTACTAAAACTTATTTTTGAAAAACACAATCTTGAAAGTATAATTAGGCATTTTATGAGCAACTTCATGTGCAGAAAAAATATCTACTCAAGAATCATTTGACAAAACATTAAGTACTAGTGTACTCATATACATAAAGTCAATTCTGGGAAAAGGTGATAAGTAGTTTTCTCCAATGCATAAAAATATGCTACTAAGTGAGCTTTACTTCAGGAATGTGAGGGAAGTTTAAAACAAATAAAAACAACTTGTTAATAAATTAAAAAGGAGAAAATATGACAAAATTCTGCATAGAATATTTTATAAAATTCACCATTCAGTTTATGGCACACTTAGCAATCTAGAAAGAATTAGATATTATAAGACAATGAAAAATGCCTACAAAGAATTGCAACAAATCTACCACTTCATTGTAAATTCATTAGTTGGCCTTCCTAATCAGGCTGCCCCCTCACCTATATTTAATTTTTGCTGAGGAGATGAATTTATCAAACTTAATAAGAAAAAATAAAGCACATAAAAGTGAAATAAATAAAAACAAAATAAAACTGTGATTATCTGCACAATACAAATAAGCTTATTTATGTAGAAAATTCAAATATATACACAGACATACTATCAGAATTAACAAGAAAATTTTAGAAAATGCTCAGTGCAAAGGCAATATGTAAAAGTAATTATACTTTTATATGCCAGTAATAAACAGTAAAATTTTAAAGAACACTATTTACGTAGCATTAAAACATTAAATATCAGGTCATAAGCTTTATAAAACTTATCTGAAACTTCTGTTAGATACTGTAAAACAATGAGAAGCATCAAAGGATTAAATAAAACCAACATAGATGATAATGTGCATTAATTATAAAATATAATTTTATTTATATATTAAGTTCCATCTCAATCAGATTCTCAGCAGGTATAACTTTTTCTGAAAATTGTCAAGATTTTTCTAAAATTAATAAGGATATGCAAATGACCTTCACTCCATATGACAATAAATTTTAAAGAAGAAAACTAAGAATTATTGAGTAATCTAATAGATACTAAGATGTACTTATAAAAGTATATACAGAAAATAAAATAGTACTTATAATATTGGGGCAAAGACATGCAAATAAACCAATAATACAGAATATAGACTCCAGAAATAAACCCTCATATATTTTCCTGGCTAATGACAATGCAATGGGATGGAATTTTCATTTGCATCAATAGGCACTAGGTAAATTGTTTATTCACATGGAAATAAAATAATTTCAAGAACTTCCTGACACCACAGAGAATCCAATTCTACATGGATTATAGATTTAATATAGAGGCAATATTTATAGAAGACAATTTATGATATATTTATCATAATACTTTAAACAAGATTCATTTAAATGGGACACAGAGTACTATTGAGGGAAAAATACCAAATTAGGTGAAACTTATAAAAAAGAATATATATATATATTCATCAAAAGATTATAATCGGACATCCAATGGTCAGTAATGAACTAAGGAAATTTGCAACTTTATTCATTATCTAAGAACATAAAATTAAATGAAAACAAAGTATCAGACTTTTCCCAAGGAAGGTAAAAAGAGAAAAGACAGATAAAAAAGTTGAGCAAGATAATGAATCTAAGGGAAACTTTTCATATACTGCCACTGGAATTTAAATTGGTATAGTTATACCGGAAAAATTTTGGTAGTTTCTACCAGTACTAAATATAAATTTCTTACTCAATTAGGACTGCTATAAGAAAATACTATGTATGAAGTATCTTTCAAGTAACAGAAATTTGTTTCTCACCATTCTGGAGGCTAGGAAGTCAAGATAAAGGGACAGCAGATTCAGTGCCTAGTGAGAATCTGCATTCTTCTAGTTCACAGGTGGTGCTTTCTACATGTATTCACACATAGTGGAAGTAACAAGGCAACTCTTGCCAATGGAGTGGACACTAATCCCCTTCATGAGAGCTCTGCCTCATTACCTAATAACTTTCCATCAGCCCTACCTCCTACCATCTCATGAAGGATTAAATTTCAACATACAAATTTTGATGGAATACAGACATTCAGGCAATGGCAATGGTAATACAATTGCCCTATAATTCAAATCCTTCCACAATCATGCACGAAGAAAAATGAATAAATGAATGAATAAATAAATTGCAAAGAAAAGAGACACATACAAGGGTTTTACAGCAGTGGTCACTTATCAGTCTTCTCCATTTAGAAACATTCAAATTTCCATTGAATATTAGCACTTATAAATTGAAGTATATTCAGAGCTGGAATATATACCAACTAAAAAAAATGAGCTACATATACACTATAAAATGCATGAATTCACAAATATAATGCTGGACTAAAACCACATATATGACTGCATTTTTAAAATGAGTAAAAAACATGAAGAATCAGTATGGATGTTAGGTGAGTTTGGAGGGTTATGAATTGGAGTGGCATGGTAAGCACTTTTGGATAGTTAATAAGACTGTTTCTCGATTGAGATGATGTAATGAATATTTTATTTTGTGAAAAGTTTTTAAATACTTTACACTTAGTATTTGTAGAATTTTCTTGATATATGCTATGCATTAAAATATCATGTAGGAAAGATTATTCATAATGCAGATTTTGTATTTTTTTAATTTTTGAAAGTAGTAAAGTCTATTTAAATGTACATATGCCCATATTTTTCAGCTGACACCAGTAACCAGTACTTTTTTATTTAAAAATAACACATTTTCCATTACATAAAACTCATGTTCTCTGAAATAACTTACAAAATATATCATATTATTGGGTCATTTATTCTAAAATATGGTTTACAATTCTCATTGTTTAAATTAGATTTGAAATCTGCCATGTAAGTTTGCTATTCAACTCGTTACTTATTATCTGAGATATTGCCACAAAAGTTATTAAAAGTTTGGGTCTCAAAGGCTCCTTTAAAAAGTAGTCATAATAATAAGTACCTCAAAAAGTTTTTGAATAAAGAGACATTGTGTCGGTATAGTTATTATTACTATAAATGATGAATCAATCCTAAAAGTAGTATCTTGGAATAATTTTTCTCATGAATAAAAGAACTCTGGGGCTGATTATGTTGCTCAGTGGTAGCACTACCAAAAAAGAAAAAAGGAAGAAAAGGAAAAAAAAATGCTAAGGAAAATAGGTTACTGTCACTTTCAAAACAATCTTCATAAATAGTGTTAAATTTATGTTCCAAAGACATATTCATGAAGATCAGAAGACACTGAAGAATCATTCATACATTGGCTATTGGTTTCAAAACATAACGAAACACCCTCCTCCAGCACTTATATGGGCTTCCAGTCTTATCACCCTCCACTACCCTATTGGCTTAAATCCTTATATATAGGGATTAAGACTTAATTTCAACACTGTTAACATTCTGATTACTGGCAAGAGAATTTGGAATCTTCTGCTTGATTTTTTAAAATAATTTTTCTCTAGCTGGCTCTTTAGTTATTGATAGAACTTAAAAAAACAAAACCCAAGGTGAAAGAAATATAAAATATATTTATAAAATTCAGGTCCTACACTGAGAAAACCCACTTTAGTTCCTATAGTAATAGTATGTAACAAATTTCCTGGAAACTCTTCAATTTAAACAAACAGGTGCTTATTATCTTATAATTTCTGAAAGTTAGATATATGGATATGGTTTAGCCAAGAACTATTAATTCAAGTATATTGCAAGCTTGCTCTCAAGCCATCTGCTGTGACTTATTTTCATCCAAAAGATCATTGCAGGGAGGAAGATTTGCCTCTAAGTATCCTTATGTGTGTGTTTTTATTTTTATTTATTTATTTATTTTTTTGATAGGACTTGACTTCTTCCTAAGTAAGCCTATCTACAAGAATACCAATATGAAGTAGCAACTCATTTTCCTGAGGAAGCAATCCAAGAGAAAGTGCAAGAGTATGCCCAAGACATAAAGCACAGTCCTTTTATATCCTAATCCTAGAAGTAACATTTCATTGCCTCTACTTTGTTTTATTCAGTGAATCAGTAACTCCAGTTTACACTCAAGCTGAAGGGCTTAAACCAGGGCATGGATGGATAGTGAGAGGCAGGCCTCTGGCAGGGTGGGGATAGCTTACAAGCTGCTTAGCCTCCTGATTTTCCATATCTCCTTAGGTGAAACTTGGAAAGATGTCCTATTAAGTCATACTGAGAAATTGCAAATGTTCAAATAGAATGAAAGAAGAATACAAAATTGTAAGCTCCTTTATATATTACAAAGAAGTTCACTCAAAGGCTTAAAAGGTAAGTAAAAAATTATTTTTTGTTTGCTTATTTTTTTTTGTTTGTGTTTTTCAACAATCCTTAAGGAATAAAAGAAAAATAGGTTTTGGAAAGTAGGATATGAAGAAATATTCTATTTTTTAAGGCTATACAGAGAGTATAGAAGTTTCCTGGAAAGGATATACTGAAATTGACATTAATCCTCCACAAATGTTATAAAAGCTCAGGAATGATAGCATCAGCATCACACCACAGGATCACTGAAGAGCAAGCAAAGCAAACCCAAAGATCGGCTTTCAGACCAGTAGGTCACACAACATTTTGAATCAGAAAAAACAAACAAACAAACAAACAAAAAAACTAATAATGTTTGACTGAGTCTCTCTTTTCTTCTTCTTTTCTGATAAGATGATGGGATACACTGCTAATAACCATATTGTTTTGGTTCTCCATGCTTGGTTAGAAAAAAAAAATAAGACAAGTATAAGGAAAATTACATTATTGAACCATAACTCAGAAACTAAAAAGCACCTCTAGAGGAAAGAGTAAAAATAGTTTAAAATCATGTGCAGTATGTCCAAAAGGAAACTTTCTCCCCTGAAACTGCTGCAGAAAACTAGTAAAATATCCAATCAAAAGAGAAAAAACCCAGATGTAAGGGCTGAGAAAGTGACTGATCATGGTATTCATGTAAACCAACAGTACTCAAACATTTTAGTTTCTGGGTTTCTTTATACTCTTAGAAATTATTAAGAATACCTAAGAGCTTTTGTTTATAAGGAGTACATCTATTGTATTTTATGCCATCAGAACTTTAGAAATATTATAATTGAGTTTAGAATAACAATAATAAATCTAATAACAATAATAAAAATAATGATGAAATATATGTCCAAGGGTTAAGCATCTAAAAGGCCAGAATGAATCAGCCTTCCCTGAAAAAGAGGGTGTAAATGAAAGAGAGGAACAGTGGGATCATTAATACCAGTATGCAGCAAGAAAGCTTCCTGGGAATAACCAAAATTTTCTGGATATGCAATGGAACCCCACTGCTTGACTTCCAGAAGCATCCTCCAGCTCTGCACTGTAAATCTCATGAACAAATGCACCACCTGGAAGCCCCCACAACTGAACCATAGAACCAAGTACAAGTTGATCCATGTCACAATTAAATGATGAGCATTTATTTTCCAGTGATTTTTCTTTTGAATTACATAGAAATTTGTGAACATGTGACTGTTCTAACTTTAAAACTGCCAGAGCTTGATCCCTCCTATCCTACTGATATAATTTGCATTCTAAAGTGAAATGTAAATAGCATCACTTTAAGAGTAAAAACTAAATATTAGATACACTTAAAAAATAAATTTGTTACTTTTTTTTTGTTTTGTTTTGGTATGGTGCTGGAGGTTAAACCCAGGTCCTTCTAAATGGTAGGCAAGTGCTCTGCTATTAAGCATCACTCCTACCCCTAAAAAAGATTTCCAAACTGCAAAGTAATTCTGTGTTTTCAAAAAAACAAAATTAAGATTGGCATTGGTTTTATTGTTTCACAAATCTATTCAACATCTGCTCTGTACTCAATGTATGTCAGAGTTTTACTTTGGTTTAAATATGAAGAAAATCCAGTCTGGGGAAAATTGTATATAAATGTCTTAATTCTGTAGTGCTTTTAATCTTATCTTCATTATATCATTCGTCTATATAGACAGCTTTAGAACAAGTTAGTTTTTTTTTAATGTACAGGAATTTTTTTTCAACTTATATTGAATAATTAATTTATAGATATAATTTCTAGACCTAGAATTATAATTGCCTTGGTTTTGATCTGTATTCTGATTTAAAGGGCTTTGGTGATGATATGAAAACTGTTCCATATCTCACAGTTTCTACAGGATGATGAAATTCTGTCTTATTGATTAGATTATGTAAACACTAATTCACTTGAGCCATGGAAAATTCATCTGTAGTGCAAAGGAGAATATAAGAACAAAATGTATTTTTTGTCATAATATGTTTTGTATATTCATATGTATTACTTGATTTTATACATTAAGAACTAGTAAATATTTTATACATTTACATAAAATTATATAAAATAAAAACTAATAGCTACCTAATTTAAACTATTTCATGACTTCTCGCCTTAGTTTTCCTGCTAATAAACAATCATTATCTTGATGCTTGTATGTACCTCATGCAATGTAGGTGTGAATCAGTATCAGGACATCCAGCTAGTACAGAGTGGATAAGCTTGTGATCTATCAATCAGTAGATAAGCTGAAATCATCACAAGAGAATACCTAAAGTAAATGTCTTGAATTGTGCACATAGAAAAATAAAAGGACACATTTTCATCTTTAAAAAATCAAAATATTTGAGGTTTTGTGGTATTCTAGAGATCATATATGAAACCATAGTAAAATTTAAAAGATATACTTTGAGTTCTTCTATTAGATATTATGAATATATATGAAAAATATTATGATCAGCTCATGTTTCAAAAATCACTTTCTATCTGCTGTATACTCTGTATATTAACATATTTAACTCACTAATTTTACAAGTTAAGTGTTTGGTCCCATTTTTCAGATGAGGGCATGAGATACAGAAGTAATCACTAATTGCTTGAGAACAGGTAGTTAGGAAAAGGTGTAACCAGACTTTGGTTCCAGGCAATCTGGCATAAATTCAAGCACTTCTTGAATGAAAAATTGTCTGGAAGTAACAATAAAATATTGGGAGTATGTTAAAATTATTCCTTGTCCAGAGGGACCGATAATAGGAAATAAATACCCTCTTTCTCTCTAGAGAGATTAGAGGACTAGGGCAGGCAAGTTTTAGCCTCAGGAAAGATCAGAGAGGGGAAATTCTCGTGAAGAGTTTCAGGTTAAAGGGGATCTCTTTTAATGAACAGTGGTTTCATGATCACTGTGAAAATACTTGAGAGGAAACACAGGTATACAAATATTAGTTATATAAGATTGACAAAGATGTGAAGCATGATGTTATTTACTGTTATTACAGTGTCAGATTGAGTGGAGATCTGCTGACACCTAGCAGTATACACAGCACCTGTTTGGATCGTAAGTGAATTACTGAAGATGTGCTAGTGACTCTCAATCACACCTCCTCTGATAACTGAAGAGAATCTCTCAAGGAGTTAAAAAAAAAGGCAATAGCTAATATACTTTTCGCATATTTCGTTTTTAACTATTCATTTTTCTACTTATTTTATCATGTTAATATTTTAAAGCTCTGTCCTATACTTCTTTTTTATCTTAAAATCAAAGATATAATAATTACACATATGCCTGTTACTCAAAAGTTTTAAAATTATATTTATGTCAAATCATTTATTTTAAGGAATACTAAGATGTAGATGAAACCTTAACTATCTATGTTCTCCATCTTCATGTTTTTCCCCCCTTTTCCCCAGTGGAAATCATGAATTTAAAATCTGATGTAAATTCAAACTGTGTTCAGTCATTAACTTTATGAGTACTATAAACTTCACTAAAAACCACTAAATATTTCATTAACATTTCTACATATTTTATATATACATTATGTTTTCACATATATAAAATTAATTGGATAAGCAGTATAATAAACAATGGTTTTTAAATGTTAAATGAAGCAAGAGGACTCAAGAGAAATCTGTAAAATATCATTGAAAGCCATTGAAGGTGTGAGTAAAAGAAAATAAGTGTGTTTGAGAACATAAAAAATCAATATTAAAAATGTTAAATTTCTCCAAATTAAAATATAAAGGTAATACGATTACATTTAAAATCCCAATAAATTATTTTAGTTAGAGAAATCTTGATTCATTGATTCTAAAATAATTACAAAAATTTAAAAGTTCAAGATTTCCCAAGATACTTTTGAAAAAAGAAAACAAGTTGAGAGGGGTGGGACATTCATAAGGAATCACAGAATATGATTATTTTGTACCTTCTTAAACATCGCTGGTGTTTTCCAGAGAATTATTTTTTTCCAGGTATTGGTTAAAGAGAGAGAGAGAGAGAGAGAGAGAGAGAGAGAGAGAGAGAGAGAGAGAGAGAGAGAGAGAGAGAGAGGGAAAAGAAACAAAGAAAATCAGTGAAGAAAGAATAATTATTTAAAGCAAGGGAGAAACAAAAACTAATTCCTACCTTATTATTAGCTATAAGTTCCAGTTGTAATAAACATCTAAAATAAACAGACACAATCAGAAACTTATCCTAAAGTCTAATCTGTAAGTAAAAATACAAAACAGAAATCATTAGAAAACATTAAGATGCTTTTTACCAAAATTATACTTTTTACAATAACATACCAAATATGCAAATATGAATAAACGGAGACACATGAGTAAGTTATTTTCCATATCTCTCACAGAGAAAATATTAACATCAAAAAACATTTACAGAATATTTACAATTCAATAATAATAGGAAAAGAGTAAGCTGGCATGGTGATGCACACCTATAATCCCAGTGGCTTCTGCGTCTAAGGATTTTGAGTTCAAAGCCAACCTCAGCAAATTTGAGGTGCTAAATAACACAATGAGACCCTGTCTTTAAATAAAATATACAATAGGGCTAGGGATGTGGCTCAGTGGCTGAGTGCCCCTGAATTCAATACCCGGTAAAAAAAAGAAAAAAGAAAAGAGTAAGTGATAGGACAAGTATATGTATATATATTTCAAATAAGATAAAATATGTGTTTAATTAACACCTTAGGAGCTATTCCCACCTACTAGTAATCAGAAATATGCAAATTAAAATAAGATAGAATTTTAATCCTATCAGATGAGCAAAATAATTAAGGATTTAATAATATAAACTATTTATGACTATGAAGAAATGGAAAGTCTTAAGTGCTATTAAGCACAGTATAAATCATGGCAACAGCTTTGGAAAGCAATCAACAAATGTTTAACCATGTTGAAAATAAGCATACTGTATGACTCAGAAATTCCATCTTGATTTATAATCTAAAGAAATCCTCTACTTGAGTACAGAGAGAATATACAATAGTCTTCTGTTCTTCTCGCTCTCTCTCTTTCTCTCTCTCTTCCCCTCTATTCCACTGGGGCCTAAGTGCTTAGGTCATCAAATAAACAAAGGTTTGATGGAATCAAGATCACTGTTACTTGTATCTGGACTCATAAAACTCTACAATCTCCAATCCACTGCTGGTCTATGATGACTTTAATCTTATTCTTGAGATTAATATGTATACATACTTAAAATACTTGAAGCCATTGTTGTTATCTTGCAATAGCATGGATTTACAGTGTGTTATTTTGAATGGAAGTTCAAGAAATCAGATTTAATTTAATCTTAATGAAATATTTTATTTTTATAACAGAGCATATTGCCAAATAGATCTGTAATTGATAATCTTTACACAGAAATTGTAGCATGATATGATGGAGATTAATTGTTCTGTATGAATACAGTGACTATGAATTCAGTAACAAAAACTTGATTAATATTAGTTTAACCAGGCAGATATTTTTATATGCAATGCCCCAAAATCCAGAGATATCCAGCTGGTAACTCTGATGCAAGGGATAGGCAATATCACAAGCAGCACATTTCTAAGTATCTTAGTCTTTTATCCCATTTGTGTCTTCATTATTAGAGCATGACCTTTTTACCTGAAAATATTCTAGCAACATTTCAAAGAGAAAATAGTTTTAATGATTCAAAGACACAAGGGGCAGTGCCCATTGGTTGTTTCTCTTTCCATCAGAAATCCAAAAGTTTTCCTAGACAGCCCATATGGATTACTTTTGCTTAGAACTCATTAGTACTACCTGAATTGCATGGCCTAATAAAGGCCTAACAATAATCAAAGAATTCCGACTATAATGATAGAGAAAGCCTGCCCAGCTACTTCTTGTAGAAATCCTTGAGGTTAAAGATTTCCAATATTAGCTGAAGAAAGTTGAGTCTTTATTGCAAAGACAAAGGGAAAGGAAGAATTGTCCAGTATATATCTTTTCCTCTCTCATAAATTTTATACTTAAATTTAAATGATTTATCTGCTTGAAACTCTGTTTTAGACTTTTGCAAATTAGAGGAAAACATAAACTATAATTATTTTTGTTCCAATATTTTGTTCCAATATTTTAAAAAATACAATACAAAACAAGTATTTGATAAATATTTATATATGGATAAAGGTTGAAGAGATAATTAAAATATCTGTAGATGTGTCAATCAGAGAGCCTTTAAATAATAGTTTATTTAAGTTTTCTTTCAAATGTAATCTTTTTGTTTTAGTAAGATTTTTATTTTCAAGATTAGAAGTCTAATAAAAATAATTTCATGTATATTGATTTGTTTCACTTCTGATTCCCCCACCCAAAGGCAAATATTTGTAAAGAACGAACAAATTTTAGAGGATATTTTTTAAAACATTGAATTTGCTAATCTAAAAATCACAGAAATAATAGCATACTTAGTAATATCTCGTTTTTGCAAACAAATAAATAAGTTTTTTTATATCTTTTATTTTCTTGATCAATAGACTAAAATGTGTTAGGAACTTAATATAGTGAACCTAACTTTTATTTACAAACAGAACAATCTATTTATATTGTTATGTTACTAATTCATAGGGGATGTGCTTTTGTGATGTTTTCATAGCATGTATTAAGCAAAATATATTAAATAATCTTAGATATTTTAAGTAGAGATATTTCTGCATATTCAAAATTTGTCAAAATTAGAATAAAGGTTCAAAACACAGAAACTACAGTGAGGATGGGGGAAAATGAAATCACTAAAATATTTTTTAAAGGTTATTGACTTCCTTTAAAATTACTGCTAACTTGTGAATCTACTTCATAAGTAGGATAACTTTAAGGAGAATAAACTTTTTTCATTATAAAGTCTTTTTTTTTTAAATTATTGCTTCCGGTGGTGCAACTTTCTGTCCATTGTACACAAAATAAGAAATTGTCATTTCCTGTTGAAAATGATTTTTTGGAACAACAATAAAAAGAATTAAAAAAAATTCTCAGTGGGTTTTGCCTTTATATCAAAAAGCTCCCAGGATATTAAGAATTCATTCTTTACTTTCAAGACAAAAAAAAAGAAAGAAAGAAAGAAAGAAAAAGAAATCATAATACAAAGTTAAGGAATGTGTTGACTCCTTGCCTTGCAGGATGTAAGCTCTATAACACTGAGAACTTGTCTACTGAACTCTTTATAGTCTTCCTTTCCTTTCCTGTCATTCCCATAAGACCTATGAGATACACCTCTTATTTTTTTTTAACAAAACTTAATATCATACAGCATCCTAAAAAATAAAATTAAATCCAAAATATAATAGTTATCCTGATAAGTCGGCTTCATTTCCATATTATTTCTCTATTTCTGCAAAGTCAATTTAAATAAAAGAAATTCTTAGCATAGGTATTAGCCTTTATCTTACTTTATGCAAAATATGAATATAAAGTCTTTATAAATTTTATGATCCAATTAATAATAGTGAGATTATTATGCAAATGACACTTCAAGATAAGTTATCTAGTTTCTTTGAGTATGCTTTCCAAAGACTTGTTTCCAAACAAAATTATATAGACACTTATCAGAAATATAAGTTACTTTTTTCTCTCCCCCAGCCATACAGATTCAGTTCTTCTGGAAGTTGGGCCCAGAGGTTTTAATAAGTCTTCCAAGGGATTCTGATTTAAGTTGACACTTGAAAACTACTAATCCCAACGTTGCATGTGTAGAAATTCTAAATTCTGAAATCTTCCCTGAGATTGATAACATCATAAAGGGAAAATAGTCTGCCTTTGTTATATAGGCAATTTTATATTTATATTTGTCTCTCTATTTGTCTGACCAATTATAATTCTTAGTGGAATTCTTAATGGAATGTTTATCTTTGTAACTGTGGAATAAAGTTGGAATGGTAGGTGAATAAACAAAACTGTGATAATATATCCCAGAAAAAAAAAAAGACATATTGATGACTGATAAAATTTATGAGTTTTTACTAAGAAGTATTTGGTTAAGTATCCAGGATTATATAGAAATTTTCCATTATAGATTTTTTTTGATGAATCTTATTATTTTTAAAGTTAAACAGGCATGCTAAAATATTTAATTGCTTAAAGAATGGAAGTAGAAAAAGAAACTTCTAAAAAAGCAGCCAGAGCAGAGTGGAAGTAATTGTTGTGTTATGAGACGAAGGTAAAACATTGGAAGTTCTTCAAATTTCTATATTCTAAATAATGAAGATGACAGGGCCTAGGTAGAGGGGAGAAGAACTTTAAAAACAAACTGGACAAATAGGAAATGCAAAATCGGGTACAAGAATTACATCACTGTGGCACAATGGCACCGGGTTAGCCCATGCCTTCACGGATTTTTAATCCCATTGTTCACTCTACCCTTTCCAGCCCAGCTTGTTGTCTTGGAATATGGAGAGAAAACATTCACAGAAATTCATGTTAATAATAGTCAATTCCCTCTGATAAGTGATTGCAGCACTTGACTTGAAAAATCTATAATCTCCTTGGAAATATTGCCTCAGAAATGTTGAAATTACATAAGGTGATTTTGTTTTGTTTTGTTTTGGAGTATGCAACTAATTTATTTTAGAAGAATACAACAATTAACTCTAGCCAAGAATTTGAAAATTATCAGCAGAGAAGTCTAACCTGATTTGCAACTTGCTATGTATTTTTTAAATTAGGTTCTAGCTTATTGTTTTCATAAGCTAACTGGATCCATTTATAAATTATTAGAGAATTCTAGGGCTCTCTGTCTTTAAGAAGCAGGTATTTTGTGTTTTTTTAAGATTTTTATGTTATTCTTCAAATCTTAGAGGAATGATTAAAGCAAGCAATGACACTATTATCACAATAATCACAATTTTTCTCAACTTCTTTTGGTAAAGTCAGTTAATGTCAAGTAAAAATTTTCCCACATGTTGGGTAGCTTTCTATTACTGGTGTTTCTAATACCTGAGAAAAATAAACTTAAAAGAGAAAAGTTTTATATTGGCTAACAGTTTCAGTTCATAGTATTTTGGTCTGAATACTTTGGGCCTGTAGTGAGGCAGAACAGAATGGCAGAGAGAGCATAGCAGAGCAAAAGCTCTTCCTTCACTTCATGAAGCCAGAAAGCAAAGTGAAAAAGGGATTAGGGTCACTGTATCCCCTCCAAAGGAATGTTTATCTGATCAATGATACAAGAACCCCACTTCCTAAATGTTTGGCCACCTCACAGTCGTGTCACAGGCTGGTGACAAAGCTTTTAACACATGAGTGCTCAGGTTACATGCCAAACTAAACTATAGACTACCAAATTTAAAAGTATATATAATTAACATTAAATATAAAAAATGACAACCACACCAAAAAATATAGAATTCATTTAAATCTTAGAATTGAATAACGATGAAAACCCAAACTGTGGCCATAGGGGGAAAAAAATCAATAGGCTTTGGTACACTCTTAATACTCTTCTTAGCCCATCAAAAACATGTGTTTTCATTGCTACATTCAGGTCTTGGTGGATCAAAGACCTAGGAATTAGATCAGAAATCCTGCACCTACTAGAAGAAATTGTAGGCCCAACTTTTCATCATGTCAACATAGGAACTGACTTCCTCAACAAGACTCCTACAGCATAAGAAGTAAAATCAAGAATCAAGGGATGAGATGGCACCAAAAGAAAAAGCTTCTTCACCGTGGAGGAAACAATCAAGAGAGAGAGTGTACATAATGGGGGAAAATCTTGGCCAACTCCACCTCAGATAGAGCACTAAGCACCAGGTTATACAAAGAACTCAAAACCTTAACACCAAAAATACAAATAACCCAATCAATAAATGGGAAAAGGAACTAAACAGACACTTCACAGAAGAAGAAATACAATCGATCAACAAATCGATTATATTTTTTTGTGTGTACAAAAAAAGTTCAATACTTGCCTATCTTCAAACATTTGAATTATTAAGAGTGAAAAGTAAAAGGGAAGAGAAGAAAAAAGCTGAGATGAGAAATATATAAAGGCTGTATAGTGACATTGAACTTTATACTTAGATGTTTAAATATAATGTTTTCCAGTGAAGAATACAATTATGTAAAACAATAAATTTCTCAAGGAAAAAAAATAACCCCAAACTATAGTAAAATAATCTCTCAACAAATACACCAATGACATGTGAATTGTCTCTGTCATGCAGAATCTTAGAGGGGAAATTAAGGACTCACAATTCATGCATTGTCAGAAACAAAAGTTCTTTTGTAGTGAATGGTTTTACGTTGAATGTCCTAAATTTATCTAGAAGTAGCAATGGTATTGACTATTGTCACTGTAAAGTATAATTTTAGTAAAGAAAAAGAAAAAAAAAAAACAAGTAAGACAAATGTCAAACTGTTCTCAGAAAGGAGAAATTAACTCTTGTACAATGAATGCCTTAATTTAATGATGTTACAATTATTCAAGAACTTTTAAAAAGATCATTTGATTTGTTTCCTAACATAGAACTAGACTTCTTATGCATGTGTGACTTTTTAAAATGGCATCTGTTTCAAACTTTGGAATAATGTATAATGCTGCACAACAGCAGGAAGTGGATCATGTCCACACAATCTAGAATAGTACTTTGCACAAGAAAGAGCACAGTTAATGTTTGTTATAGAAACTAAACAAAAATTAAGAACAATGTATTTGTAAAATTCATTTATGTAAATTGACACCCAAATAAATCTTTCCTTAGAATGAACCCATCTAAAAGAGGTTAGAAAACTGTCAGAATTGAAATCCCAGCATGACGGTACCAGAGACTAGTTTTGTGTATGTGTGTAAAAGTCTTGTTAAAGTCATTGCCATAAGTTCACTGACATTTATTTCCCTGAAAATCTGTAAAGAGTGTACAACAGATGCAGTAGGAACTTCTTGTTCTTCAGTTGGGTTCTAAACCAAATTGAGGGAAGTGTAAAAGGTGACAAAAGACTGTTCTGCTTCCTGTTTCAGACTGGAGTGTCTCTCATGTATTTGTCACTCACTTCATTTTACATTTTAGTTGATGAGCATCCTATGTAGCACAGGGTGTAAAAATCAGACAAAAAAAAGTCTCATATTAAAGGGAACAAAGACTTCTCTCCTCTTTTTTTTTGTTTTTCAGGGCATTTCATTAAAACTTTAAAATTCTTTCTTTGCCTCTTTGAGATACACATAATCTTTTAAAACCTATATCAACCTATTACTTCCTTTACAAATCAGGAATATCTATTTTAAGGGCCTGAGAATCATCTCTGAAATGGATCATGAAGAAAGGTAGTACCCCTATTTCTCAGTTGATGTGGGAGTTTAGGAATTTAACATTAATGGAACTTAACATTAAAAAAATTGCCTATCATAAAAGTATGAGATTAGTTTTTGCTTTGTCTAAAACCAGTTAGTCAACACAAATAATCATCTCAATTACCAGATGATTGATAATGAACTGTGTTTGATGATGGAGTGTTCAAGTTCTCTTATTTGAAGACTACCTATTGATCTTAAGAATTTGTGTCCAAAGGGTTATACCTGCTTAGTTGTGTAATGTGAGATAATGCCTTAGTGTTAATTCAATAATAAAAATATTTTCTTTTTCTTCTAATTTAGTGGAGGAATTTTCTGAGCTATAAGGAAATTGTTTTCATTTAGATTTTCCTAATAATATATAGCAAGACTTGAGACACATATGCTTATTAATTGGCTCAAGATATTTTATAAATACAAACAAAGCAAGTGATGAATACTTAAAGGACAATATTTCTCCTACCCTCTAATTCTGTCTGCATGATTTTTGTAAGTATTAACATTTTGTCTTTTAGTTTAATGTCAAACTCAACCTCCAAGATGAAAAACAAAATAGCAACAAACTGTGAGGCTTTTGTCTGGGGTAGAGTATTTAGAGACAAAATAAATGTGATGGAAGCCAAACTACTATTTAGATTGTGAAGCAATAAGAAAATGCCTAAAGGGCAAAGGGAAAGTTAAAAACAGCATCAATGGATTACAACTGGATACAAGGGACTATTATGGTGCTGGAAATTTTGAAACTTAAGCTGGAGGAAAAAAATTCATAAATGTATAGGCATGGAGCCAAAGGATAATGGACTAGTAAAAAGGTAGTGTGAAAAAAAATAAAATAAAATTATTAAACTGATCAGGAGACTTTCTGAGGATGCTAAACTTGTATAAAAAATGTAAACTAGTGTAAATGGTTACATAGCTGTACAGATTTATATATGATGTGAGTTGTATAATGATTAAGACAACATCAATAACAGTTGTCAATTAGTTGTTTATCATAATTTTTATACTTTCTATATAAATTGTTATTTAATTAGTTATTAAATGTTTTATAAAATATAGTATACATTGAATATATTTAAATATAGATTATTAATTATTAAATAGTAAACTAATACATTATCAGGGCATGAGGAAAGCTAATTGTAAAACAAAATTAAAAAGTAAAATATAGTTTATTTTTGCATACTTTTCATGAGTATCTAGTATATATGAGATGCTATGGAAGAAATAAAGACAATATAATCCCTGCCTTCAAATGTAATATTCCCCATATAAAATTAATATTCATTAATTTTTATAATGATATTTAACAAGGGCATGTGTATATATGTAATTATATAAGTGGGATTTTTTAGAGCTTATTTAAAACATGATCATATTTAAATTAAAGGAGTATAAGAATTCCGGAGTCTCACAACAATCTAGAATAATACTCATACAAAGGGTTATTGTTATTATCTGTTGAATAGAAATGGAACAAAAATTAAGAACAATGTATTTGTAAAATAAATTTGCATAAATAAGTAGTCACCAAAACTATAAATATGTTCCTTTAGGATGAACCCATCTTAAAGAGGTTAAAAAATTGTCAGAATTGAAATCCTTATTTGCCAGCACCAAAGAATGTCTAGTGGTGTGTTTGCACATGAAAATCTTGTTAAAAACATCTTAGTAAGTTCACTCATCAGAAATTATTAACTATGATGGAAAAATAACTATAGTGAGCACTGACCATTGTACAGTAATATTTGTAAAATTTAATGGCAGCATAACTAAAGGCCTAACTTAGTAATACTTCCAGACAAAAAAAGCATAATCATGTACCAAAATAATTATAAAGCAAACAAATCATAAGGAAAAACTCAGCTTGAAGCAATTCTGCTTCCCTTTGAAATCTATAATATAAAGCCAGCCCACACCTACAATCCCACTGGCTTGATTTAGTGAAACATTAAACAATGTATGCAGTGAGACCCTAACTCAAAATAGAAAAAAAAAATAAATAAAAATTAAAAAGGCCAGGGATCAAAATATTCTCTACTGCTATCTATAACTACAAAGAACAACAACAACAAAATCTAGGAGGTGACTTGAGTGGTTAAGCATCCCTGGGTTCAATCTTCAATACCAAAAAAAAAAAAAAAATCTACAAGATCTGTTACTTAGAAAATGTGTAATAATAATTGATTAATGCTGATAAATGAAGTAATTATTAATAAGACAATGAAGCTTACCTAAATTTTCACTTACTTTTAAAACTATATAATCTGTGGTTTTCCTTTTCTCATCAGTACCTAATAAACTAATCTCCACATAGAAAAGTAAAATATATATTAAAGTTTATGATGCTGTCTTTTGTAGAAGGATAAATCAAAGAACATGCAATGTAATGTTGAGTGGAATTGGGGTGATTTTGCAGATAAATAATTTTGGGACGGAAATATGCTTTTAGAGAGTTGCTAAAATCTGAACATTTTCCTTCTGCATAGTAGGAAAAATACAAATCTCTTGTTGTTTTCTCTGTGTCCATTTCCTCATGTTGTTTCTTTATCTCTTATAACAGGCACTTATTTTAAAATGAAACTCAGTGTACTTTTAACATAATTGAGCAGCAATCTGATAGGAAGCATTAGGTGTTCTGGTTAATGGCATGATCATTTGGAGTTGTTTTGAATTGAGTGAAAACAAAATTTGAAAACTCATGTTATAATATTTTATGTTTCTTTCCATCTCTTATTAAATGTCTTTGTGTTTATACACACAGACATTCAGTGGCCATTACTGAAAATATTTTAAAATAGTTTATTATGCCTTTCTGAAGGAGTCAGCTTTTTTCTTTGGTTTCATTTGTATTGATTCTGACCATGGAAATATAGAGGTAAGCATTCCTCTGGGAGCAGGGGGTTACAGGCATTCTGTTTCCCACCATTAGAATGCCCTGCAGTTTCTCCTAGGAATTAGTAAGACAGCTAATACATGCACAATGCCTAGTTGCTGTGGTAATGGTCTGCATGAGGAGGCTCTGTGTTAAGAGTCTATCAGCTTCCAACTTGATCTCAGACACTCATCTCCTGGGAATAAAGGAACTTTCTTGTCAGAAAACCACAATGTTTCACTGAGCCTAAACCTGTCCACATAACAATAACTTTATTCAATGGACTTTCTTGAGAGCTACACAAATCTCCTAACATTGAACATTGCAACTTAGTATGTAACTGAGGAGTAAACTGCATAATGTCCTAAGTCTGTAACCTGCCTAGTAATACAATGAACAACATGTACTAATGATGCCAATGACCTAAAGTAACCTATGGATATAAATAAAACTGGCAAGCAGCTTTCTGCTTTTGCCTCTGCATTGTACTTCTATCTCCATTAATTTTTCTTACACTCACTTAAAAAAAATTGGGAGGAAAGACAAAACAGAAATATATATATATATATATATATATATATATATATATATATATATATATATAAGCATTTTCAAGATGAGCACACATGGTATAGTTGCTTAGTTCTTTTTTTTTTTTTTTGAGGGAGTTGGGTGAGGAGGGTACCAGGGATTGAACTCAGGGGCACTTGACCACTGAGCCACATCCCTAGCCCTATTTTGTATTTTATTTAGAGATAGGGTCTCACTGAGTTGCTTAGAGCCTTGCTTTTGCTGAGGCTGGCTTTGAACTCACAATTCTCCTGCCTCAGCCTCCAGAGATGCTGGGAGTACAGGTGTGTGCCACTGCAGCTAGTTATTTTTTCAATAGACAGGTATGTTTGTCATAATAATATTTTAGAAACATTATCTTTTAGTGTTCTTATAGGGAGTGACCTAATTCTTAGTTTGTGACATGGTTTATTATCATAGAAATGTTTCATACTGTAGGCTTGTTGTGAGGCACTGAAAATGTTATACTCCTTTATTTAAATATGATCATATTTTAAATATGCTCTAAAATATCCCACTCATAAAATTACAGATGGTAAGTAAATATACTTAAAAGCAGAGGACCAAGGACATAAGCATAAGGGTCCCATAATCTTATCTGTCTAAATTCATCAAAATCTTTCAATCACTTGATCTCAGTATTATTTTTTAGTCACTTCCAAAACAAATCATTCTGTTTTCATAATATAAATATATTTACAATCATAATTTGATAAATCATGACCAGATAGGCAATCTTCACTAGCTTGAAGTTGTCAAAATTATACTAATTTAATGGTTTTCAAATTCCCACATGGACATGACAGCTTTTTAACTTTTTGGGCTATTTTTTTTCTAAATTGCACTGAGAGATTTCAGGAATTGAAGAAAGAAAATTGTCAGAGTTTTACATTCTTTTTAAGTCCTTATGCATTAAAATTCTCAAATAATTCAAAGCTATCCTAAGGTTCTATGAATTAAACTCAAAGTTATCTTTTTAAGTCACTAGGAATTAAAAGCTCAAACAACTCAAAGAAATCAAGACAATTTTTATCCAGAGCTGGTATTGTCTGCAACTATTACAGAAAAATGATAGAGTATTCTTTCAGTATGTGTTTTAGATATCCACAAGAAATTTCAGAGCTATAGTTTTCATAAAGAGAAAGAATGTTCCAATCATATTTTCTTCTAATATTTCCTAGTTTCCAACCCATGATAAAATTAATTTCCACCCATGCTGCAATCATATCAGACCCTTGACCATGGTAAGAGCTAATTAGAGCTAGTCTAAAGATCTTTCTAGAGATCAAAGATGGCTGATCAGACAAAGCTTGCACTTTCCAGCTGCTCCATGGTATTCAACCAGCTGGAGTACTGCTTCTCAAAGAGGTTGGTGAAAGAAGGAATTCACTGAAACTCAATATCAAACAGTCAGAAAAACATAGAGATACGGACATTTGGGTGCTTTGGAGGCAGACCAATAGTACCAGTGTTGCCAGCTCACCACAGAGGGGAGGATGGCATAGGCAAAAAGAGTGAGTAATACAGTGAACAAATTCAGCATAGGAGAACCTGTGAAACAAAGAAGCAATCTGAACTAACCAGAGACTACAAAATGAGCTGATGTTTGAAAAGTGTTCCATATTTTTTAATTGGTGAAAAAGAGGTAATATGGGGAGCGATTTTGAAAAGTGCCATGCTGTGGTTTGCTGCTGTGGGAGTTCAGGAGATCATAACAAGCATTGCCATACTTGTCCTAGCAAGCACCTGCCTTGTGGCCTAGAGTGTACCTGGTGGACTGTGATTGAAACTGGCAGAGAGAGAATTGTGCCCAGTGGGATTCAAGATGGTGATTTGGAGGAGAGTTTGATTTCCTTTTTCTTTGGGATGGGTAAATCACAGGATTACCTCAGTAGAGTCCTCAAGCTGTTTGGGTGGCACAATTGTCCTTGTGTTCTGATCTTGAGAGGACAACATTCATGGACTGTGGAATATATAAGAGCTGAGAAGGGTAGGTTACCCCAACCTACAGGTGAGGATCTTAGGAGGATCCTGCTATCCAGACGCTTAGCAGAGATCAACATAAACGTGGCCCTAGAGTGTGTTGAACTTACTTCTTTAAAGCAGATACAAGCAAAGTTCCAAAGGTTCAATCAGAGCTAAATCCAAACCTCAAGAACTTTTTAATTAGAGCTCTGCATTAGTCTTATCCTGGGAGTTCATTGATCTACTCTGTTTGGATAAAACTCCATTAACTTTGTTTCCTGTTCCTTCCTACAATATACTGATGAGAAGGGAAACTTAGTTATTTAACACAAATTATTATTATTTGTTGTTGTTGTTGTTGTTCCAGGCCACTCCAACTGGCAGCTTGATGATCAACACACCAAAAGAAAAGATTTAAGAACACCCTGTCCTTACTCTAAAGGGCACATGTCTCAGGAAGAAGTGGAAAAAAGGGCAGACTGGCATAGTCATTGAACATTCAAACTGTGGACAGTTTCGGCAACTTCAGTGGAGACAACCCTTTTATATTTCATTAAGAATTTCTTTTCATTTTTTATATTTCCTTTTGTGTGTGTGTGTGTGTGTGTGTGTGTGTTTTCTTGCTGTGTTGATTGGTTTCTAGATACACGTATATATCCTTTGAAATTATTTTTCTTTCATCCATTTGTTATTTCATCTTGTTTTGTCTTCTGAGGGTAAAGATCTTTTTTCTTGGTTTGGATTGAATTTTTGTTTGTTTTTATTTCTCTTATTACTATATCTCTCCTTCTTCTCCCTCTTGTTCTCTCATTCTCTCTCTCATTATTTGGTTTCTTTTAGTTAAGTTTTGTCCTCCTTCTTTACAGCCCTCACTTACTACATCTCTTCTGATTTCCTTCTGTTCATGTTTGGGATAGTTTAAGTTTTCTTTCCCTTCCTACCATATTTTCTTTTCCCTTAATGAATCATAATTTTAACACATTTTAGAATCACTTAGTTTATATAATTCTTGCCCTTACAATTCAGGTAACTGAGGTCATTAGTATTGGGGTGGTGCAGTTGACACCAGTTGACTTTAATATTATATCTTACTCATGGGCTCATCATTACTGTTGCTGTTGGTAATTGCTCATTACTCTTTTTATAGTAATTAGTATTGTAGATGTCATAATAGGCACCCCAAATTTTCTTTTAATACTATATTTCACTGCTGCTGTTGCTATTATTTGCTTTCCCCTTTTCTGTGAGATGTGCCGATCAGTGACACTATGAATTCACAAAGTAGAGATTCTGAGCTAAATCCACAACCCATACAAGAGACATTGATCCTTGGTCCACACATAAACTAACCCTGCTCAAGCTTTGACAATAATTTAACACATAGAATAGTGAGAAAAGAAAACAAACAAACAAACAAAAAACCTCCAAACCAATTACTAGGCCACAAGTAGGAATGGCTAGGGCAGTGACCTTCAGGTCTCAATGTGGACATCTGCTACTATGGTAAAACAGAGAAAACTTCTAAGATAATGTCTCAGAGTAACCCTCAGTGTTTTGGCAGCTTGCCAAGAGTGAATTAAATCAGCATTTCTTCAGTGGCAAACTGAGAGGCATTTTTAGGGAGATGCTGTCTCAAAAAAAAGTCAGGAGCAGAGGGCTGGGGATGTGGCTCCCCTGTATTCAATTGCGGATATAAAGCCAAACAAAAATAACAATAATAAAAAACCCTCATAAAAGAGGAAGAGAAATACATGTGAACAGACTTGTAAGTTTTCTTTGAAAATATGACAAAACAGACAAACAAATCCCCCATCTCACTTTATAATCCCCTAATAGAGTAAATTTCACTTATTGAAAAGGATAAAATTCTAGAGAAAAATTTAAAAATTTATGTTTAAAATGAGTTAAAAAGAAAACTCAAGGAATGAATTGAGATCAAATGCAGTAGTTGAAAAAGCATCTCAATAAAGAATAGAGATTATGAAAATTAAAAAAAATCAGAATTCCTGGAAATGAAAGACATAATAAGTCAAATAAAATAAAATTTAGTTTAATTAATAACCAACTGATTAGACTACTTAGAAAACAGAACTTCAGGCCTCAAGAACAGAATATATAAGCTTAAATAGTCCATAAACACTGAAGAAAAAATAAAAGACCATGATTAATATATATATATATTTAAAAAGTAACAACATTAAGAAGCCAAACTTAAGACTCCATTGAGTTGAAGAGATCATGGAGGTACAGATTAAAAGAATTAAGAAAATTTTTAGCAAAATAATAGTGGAAAATTTCCAAATTTTAGAAATGAGATGGATGTCCACAAATAAAAAAAACACCTAGATTCCTAAATAGGCAAGATAAAAAGAGAACCTCTTCAAATCGCATTAAAAGCAAAATGCCTAACATAGAACATAAAGATAGAAAAAAAAAGTTGCAAGAGGAAAAACATCAGCCTCTTATTTTTCCAAATAAACTTTATGACTTCTTTTTCTATTTCTATAAAGAATGTCATTGGAATTTTAATAGAAATTTCATTAAATCTGTATAGCTCTTTTGGTAGTTTGGCCATTTTTTTTTTTTTTTTTTACATACTGGGGATTGAACTCAGGGGCGCTTAACCACTGAGCCATATCCCCAAACCTATTTTGTATTTGTTTTAAGAGATAAGGTCTCACTGAGTTGCTTAGGGCCTCACTAAGTTGCTGAAGCTGGCTTTGAACTAGCGCTCCTCTTGCCTCCGCCTCCTGCCTGAGCAGCTGGGATTATAGGCATGAGCCATAGCACCCAGCTTAGTTTGGCCATTTTGACAATATTAATTCTGCCTATCCAAGAACAGGGAGATATTTCTAAGGTTTCTAACCTTTCTAAGGTTTCTTCAATATCTTTCTTTAGTCTTCTGTAGTTTTCATTATAGAAGTCTTTCACCTCTTTTGTTAGACTGATCCCCAAGTATTTTTTTTTTTTTGAGGGTATTGTGAAGGGGATGGTATTCTTGATTTTCCTCTCAGTTGATATGTCATTGGTGTAGAGGAACACAATTGGTTTGGGGGGTTGATTTTAAACCCTGCTACTTTGCTGAATTCATTTATGAGTTCTGGAAGTTTTCTGGTAGAGTTTTTTGGGTCTTCTAAATACAGAATCATTTTGTTGGCAAGAATAGCCAAAGCAATACTTAGCAAGAAAAGTAATGCAGGAGGCATAAAAATTCCAGAACTTAAAAATATATTACAGAGATATACAAACAAAAACAGCATGGTATTGGCACCAAAACAGACCTGAAGATCAAAGGTGCAAAATAGAAGACAAAGAGGCAAACCCACATAAATATAGTTATCTCACACTAGACAAAGGCATATTAAACATAAGTTAACCAATAATAGTTCTGACTTCTCAACTCAGACTCTAAAATCCAAGAGAGCTTGGAATAAGAAAGTTCAAGCTCTGAAAGAAAAAAAAAAAGATTCCCAATCAAAATTGCTGTACACAACAGAGGTATCATTCAGTATCAAATGAGAAATGAAATTTTTCCAAGACAAGGATAAACTAAAATAATTCATGACTACCAAGACAGCATTACAGAAAATACTATAGGAAACAGAACACACAGAAAAAAAAAAAAAAAAACTCAAAAAGACTCCTGAATGGATGAAGCTTACTGGAGGAGCAGTTATGCAAATTAAAGTTAAGAATAGTTCAAATAAATAAAACAATCCAAAATGCGAGGTAATAATAAAAATCTCTTCATGATAACTCTGAATGTAAAAGGTCTCAACACTCCAATAGAAGGGCAGAGTAGATTAAAAAGCAAGACCTTGTTTGTAATACACTCATCTTATAGGCAAAGTAATCTACAGACTGACAACAATAGGGTGGAAAAAAGATATTCCATGTAAATGGGGAAAGGAAAGATACCGAGAAATAAGATTCATCAAATCAAATAAGATTCATCAATTTAGGTATTGTGCATGTAGCAATATGATATACTGAATACCATTATTATTTATAATTATAAGGCACATATAAAAATAAAGGTCTCTCTCAATGTGGTAAGAAATTATATGATGAAATTAAAATTGTATTGTTATTCACTAATTTTCAGTAAAATCATTTATGATGTTTTATCACATATTATGAATTTGGTTTATTCTAATATGGCACATGCACTGGACAAATGTGTATTCCATTGTTGTTGGGTAAAATGTTATGTAAATACAATTGAATAAAGTTGTTTGATGAAATTTATTTTGGGAATTCTATATTCTTTATAAATTTTCAGGTTATTTAATTGATTTCAAATCTATTTGTAATTTCTCCATCTTGTGTTGTTTTCTTGGTGAATTGGCCTCGTTTTTAAAGATGAAATAACTTTACTATAATTGCCAATATACCTTGTCCTGCAATCTACTCAGGCTGATATTACTAAGTCACCATTCCTCTCTTTAAACAAGTATTTTTATTTTATTTGATTTTTCCATCCTTCTGATCTATCTATATTACTATACTTCAGGTGGGTTTTCTTATACAGAATGTGAAATTGGATCTTGTTTACAGAATGGAATAAACTTTGTCTTTTAATTAGGATGATTAGAATATCTACAATTATTTCATGACCAAGAAAGTATGACTATGTTTAAGTTAAAATTTTACCTTGTATTTTAAATTACTTTTTTAAATAATTGTAGATGGACAGAATAACTTTATTTTATTTTTCTGTGGTGCTAAGGATCGAACCAAATGCCTTGCACATGCTAGGCAAGGGCTCTGCCACTGAGCTACAGTCCTAGCCCTTGGTATTTGTTTTTAATCTATTTTCATTTTTATTATTTGTTTTTCCTCCATTGCATTAACTATATACTTTTATTCCATTTTATAGCTCTTGTTGATTTATTAATTATATATATATGTATATATATATACATATATATATATATATATATATATATATATATATATATATATATATGTATTTTACTATTTACAATATACATCATATATAAAATAACATAATGTTGTACATGATAGAAGAAACAATTACATGCTTCCAAAAGCTCTGTTCAATTCTTTGGGTTTTTCCATATATTTAATTTTATATTTATTATAAATTTGAAAAATATTATTATTATATGCTTTAATTATCAGTGAAAGTGATTAAGATAATAAAACTATTGTTACATTTTTTCTTCCTTCTCTTCCCTTCCCTTCCCGTCTCTTTCCTATTTCTCCTTTCCTCCTTCCCCCTTTCTCCTTCTCTTTCTCTTTTTCTCTCTCCCTTCCTTTTTTCCTTCCTTTCTTCCTTTCCTTCTTTCTTTCTTGTATAGATGCAAGACTCTGGCTGTATTATAGCTTTCGAGCCTAAGGAACATCCTTTAACATTTCCTGAATCACAGGTCTTCTAGCAAAATATTTTCTCAGGTTTTTCATAAAAAAATATTTATTTTTTTTCTTCAATTTAGAAATAAATGTTTTTCTTTATATAGGTTTTATTTTGATAGATTTTAAAAATGTTTAGTGCTATGTGATGTCCTTTTTATCTTTTTTTGACTTGTTTATGATGAGAAATCTGTTGAATGTTTATGTTTGTTAATCTATAATTAACCCAGTGTTTTAAACACGGGATGCCTTCAATATTGGTTTTTACAAATTTGACTATGATGTAATTATGTATTTGTGTAATTCTCTATTCCTTTTTTATGCTTTCTTTCTCTTCTCTTCCTTACCCTCCTTCTCCCTCTTCTTCGCCTTCTCCTCTTTTTTCTCTTCTAATTCTTGTGATTTTATCTTTTTTTGTAGTGATACTACTGTTGAAAATATAAAAAGAATTTCCTCACTGTTTATTATTATTATATTATTTGGTTTATCATTTCAAGTTGATTCCTTGAGTTCTTATGATAGTTTCACTGATTAAATGGCTGAGCTTTGGCTACAAGCAGAAACAATTGGATGTATTAAGTATTTAATAGATTTTTAAAAAAAAAACTTAATGTAGAAGATTTATAAAATATTATTTATTATGTGAGGTAAATTAATTTTTAAAAAGTTTAAATAATTTTTTTATTTCTTAAAATGTTTACTAATATTATAAACTTTCTGTGGATTTTAGGAAAATTCTAGTAATTTCAATACCAATTGAAATAAAAAATAATATGCTTTTTATTAAATTTATTTTGTCATTAGCATTCAGCTTACTTTTTAATTTGGTATTTAAGTTTTATTATTGATTTGGCAGACAATTTTACATGTAAATTGCAAGTATATTTTCTCAGTATATTTTCTTTTGTAATTATATTTAATTATATATTATTAATTATACCATTATACTTAAATTTATAATTGCAAATTAGCACCCATAGTTTGAACAATACATATTCAGTCATGTGGGCATTATGATTACAAGACCAACAAGAACAATGGGGCAAACAAAAGTTGTCCCTTATGTCATACAAGGCTAAATGAGAGCTTCAATTATACCATTATGCCCTTATGCTTAATATCAATATGTATATCTTAAATGTTAATGCTTACATCTACATTCTAGTATAGTGTTGAAAGGAAATAGCTGCCAAAATAATTTTATATATAGAAAAAAAACTGGCAAAGGAAAGTTGGACTAAACTCAAAGTTGAATTTTTCAGTAACAGTCCTATGCAAGAACAAACCCTAGAGGGAAATCACCTGGTAAAAATAAAATGACCCCACAGAGAAATGTAGAAAATGCAGTAAATTTCAGAAAATTAAGATAAAAGATAAAAAAGTGAATATTTACTGTTCAAGAAACTTTTAGTAATGAGTTTTCAAAAATGTGTATAATTAAGACATATGTAAGTAGTAAAAATCAAGAGAGGACAAATTGAATTGAAAGTCTTAAGGTTATAATATTGTCTAGAAAGTGATAAAATAAACATCACATGTATATATGTGTGTGTATGTATATACATATATGCTTATACATATTTATATGTATATATACTAATGTGTATATATATATATATATTTAATAATAATAATTTAATAATGTAACATCTGATATTTTTTAAATGAATAAAGAATATATGACAAAAAAAGCTAATAGAGAAAAATATAAGAAAATAAGGATTTTATTATTCCACAAGAAAAAAATATAGGAGAAAAAATAATTTGAACAGGTTTAAAAATATAAAACAAGAAATAAAATTGTAGATTTTTATCATGACTATAAGTAACTGAATTAAATTCAATGACAATTAAGAAGAATATTGTTTATTGTGGACTAGAAAATACCAACTAAAAATTATAAATAAAATGCATATAAGGACCCAGAGAAGTGAAAATGAAGAGGCAGAGTACATCAGGGAAATATCGACTAAAATAAAGCTGCTATAGTTATAGCAAATTCAGAAAAGTAGACCTCACTATTGTAATATTATCAATTGATTAGGAAGATTTCTAATTATGTACGAACTTAGTTACAGCTTCTAAATATATAAAGTGAAATGTAGCAGAATGAAAGAAGAAAAAAGACAAACTCAAAATATAAATTGCAGCTATTTTAATAGCTTTCATATTCAATGATAAAAGTAGAAGAGAAGTAAATATGAATAACAAAATGACCAAATTTGACCCTAATTAGGATTATTATTTTATAGTTAACAAATGTACAGTTAAGTTAAATTAGGCTAAAACAAACATTAACAAGAATAAAGAATATACAAACACAAACCAAATGTTTGAAATTAAACATGATACTTATAAATAACCCATTATTTAAAATAGATTTTCAATTTAATTTACAACAGAATTTTGATTAATGGTAATAAAAACGCCACAGATTGGAACTTAAGGAATGCAGTTTAGTTGTGCATATTAGGAAATTTATAAGCATTTTTAAGTGAAAACATTTAAAAGAGCAAAAACTGAAAACTACAAGACATTTTTGAGACAAATTACAGACCTAAATTTAAGAGGACATACCATGATAGTGGATTAGTAAGATTAATATTATTAAAACGTCATTATAACTATGGAAGAAAATTAAGCAGCGTACCCTAAGTCATGCTGTAATCCCAGCTACTCAGGAGGCTATGGTAGGAAAATTGCAAATTCAGGGAAGTCTGGGCAACTTAACAAGACCCTGTCTCAAAACAAAAATAAAAAGGGCTAGGGACAGAGCTCAGTGGTAGAGTGCCCCAGGATTCAATCCCTAATACCACAATCAATCAATCAAGCCAGCAAAAAAATAAAAGCCTATAGTATAAATCTTTTCTGAGCTCTGAATTATAGATGATTGATGAAATTTTATAAAGCTTAAGCAAGAATGAAATCTGATATTCAAGGGTTTGGAAAATGGCTGTTCAAATCAGTTCTTGGAAGAGAGGACATTTATAATTGTGAATTAGCACCCACAATTAGAGCAATATGTATTTAATCATTTGGGCATTATATTCACAAGACCAACAAGAACAATGGGCCAAATAAAAGTTGCCTCATGTCATACAAGGCTTAAAAATGAAAGAGAGAGGGAGAGGGAGGGAGGGAGGGAGAGAGAGAGAGAGAGAGAGAGAGAGAGAGAGAGAGAGAGAGAGAGAGAGATTCAAGCTCTTTCACACTCTTTTCTCTCACAGACACTGCATTTAGATTTGTTCAGAAGTCTTGATACCAATTACCATGATTTTGGTCTCTTCATTGGTGATAGTTTGCCATGATGGCTTCTTGTGACTTTTGCCTTTATAGTTGAATTGAAATTTTGTTATGAAGAAGCATTTAAGACTCTGTAAAGTGAGTAAACATTCCTGCAGAAAACCAATATTAACATTATAAATATTAGAATGACTTGAACAATGTCTTTTAGTTAAATCTTTGATTAAGCCAAGAGAATAGGCAACATTCCTACTTGAATCTCTGAAGAGAACTTTGTTTGATATTAATAAATTTGTATGACATTTATCATTTCCTCTATTTTTAAAAATTAATTTCCTCTATTTTTTTTAAATTACTTAGCATCCTTCTCCTTATTTATGGTAGACAGACTCTGCCAGTATTGTATTGCCCTGTGAGCTGAGTACCTCTCAAGCTTTCTCTTGTACCACAGCTTGTTCAATTTCTACTAGTTCTTTAAATTTTACTTAGGTGTCCTTGGTTTTTGGTGGTTGTTTCCATCATGGCATGATGAATTATGTTTCTTAGCTTTTACTTAACTTTCAGAACTACACATGAGAAAAGAAAAGAGCAATCCAGAATTCAATGAAAATCATAATATGTTATCTTTTTTTTTCAGACTTAAGCTTCTTCTTAAAACTCTAATGACTATCCTCTTAGGAATTTAATATCATTTCTTGTTTTGAGATTCTAAATATTACAGTTGCCTGTATTTGCAAAAAAATAAAAAATGAGGTTTTTGCATGATTAAAAAGAATTGAGAGATAGTTGGAAAACCAAAAAATTGGGAGAAATTGAAATGGTTTTCAATGCCTGGCCAATTAGTAGGGATTGTCTGATAACTTTGAGTCCCAGAGATCCCCAAAACATTCAATCAATGTGACACAGAGTCCATAGTTGGATATAAAAAAGTATTCATTAGATATCTTTGTTTATATTACTAAATAATTTTCAGGATCAAAGATTTTTCAAATAATTGTTACAGTTTCAAAAAGCTAAACTGTGAAAATTACAACACTTTTTCAAAAAAATTAATTGTACAAAACAAATAATTATTACAGTTTCAAAAAGCTAAACTGTGAAAATTACAACAGTTTGTCAAAAAAATTAATTATACAAAACAGAAACTTAGAGGGGACTGAAGTAAACATGTATAAAGAGTGTGCTGAACTTGACAGAGTCATAACATTTGGTGGAGATGGGAGTGTGTCTAAAAATAGGGCAAATAGGAATGCAGTTTATATTTTCTAGAAGGTCATGAATATGTCAGTTTGGTACTGGAGTTTTAGGAGGAAGACGTTCATTTGTGGGCTCTGCAAAGTCTGTTTGCAGGCATCTTAGAATTAAATATGTAACATCTTGATGGGGGAATAATAGTCTAGATTGTTTCTTTTTTTTATTGTTCTTGATATTGATCACTGTAAAGTCTCTTTAGTGGTAAATAATGAATGGAAAGTGATGTTATTGTCTTGTACAAAGATAGAATTCCTAGGGAAATTGGTATAAATTCAGCTTTCTGATCAATTGAACTCTTCAGCTAGAACTCTTTAGCTTATTGATGCCAAATGTCATCTAAACACCAACATTTAATCTTATGTACTAAGACTAACAGCACTGGGAAAGAAGTGTGTGGAATTTCATTTTAGCATTTAAAACTCCTAAGTCAACAGAGAAAGATAAAAGAAAGTCAGTAAGATTCAAAGGAGAAGGCAAAGATGGTTGCAGCATCTTCAGTCTCCCGTGTGTGCACTTGTCTGGGTCTGAGGGCTATGGTTGGAGGTTGTCTACTAGTCTACTTTAAATCCAAGTTTTTTCAGAATATTTTTGGGATGCATGAAAATGTCCTTAATTGGGAAATGAGAATTTAAGGGTAATTTTCTGATGTTTTACTAATGTATTTATAGTTAAGAGTACCTGATCAGCTTCCTTCCAAATCATGTAGGGGTTCCTATGGTTTGTTTTTGGGAAATATATTTGAACCTATTGATAATAAAATGTTATTAAACTTTTTAAGATTTGCAACTATTAAGCTGCTATAAAATACCAGAGTCAAGGTATGATTATATTACCAAATGCTTGAGTAGCCAATAAAAAGTTCATGTGAAAATACTTTATGAGCTTTTATTGGAGTGGAAGAGTTGGTCATGAGAGCTAAAGGTAGAAACTTTAGCCATAGTTACTGAAGTTCTTCAAATAGTTTTGCAAGTTTTAATTTCAGTGAGGTATTCATTCAGTCTTAATTCTTATGAGGAGAGTGAAAATGCAGCTTGTAAGCAATCAACAAAGACTTAGCAAGAACCTTACTAATGAAATTGTCACTCCCATTATTAAATAAATAGGGTAAGTTTTTACAATGAGGAAAGCAAAGCCTAAAAGCTGTTTTCTACTATAACAGCAGGTGATTTATGGTAAGGTAAAACTCTATCAACCACAGCACATAAGGTAATAGTAAGAATATGTTTCTATGTTTATAGCCATATAATGACTAATTAAATTAAGTTCATTTACAGATGTTTAAAGGAAGCTAAAGATGTCTTTAATATTTAAGACTCACCTTTAGAATTTTCCCAGAATTGTGGGTTTCACAAATGGATCATGCATCAGAGACATTATCTTGTTGAAGTTTTCTAATTAAGACTTATTTAGGGTGGTTTTTAAGTTTCTTTGCATGGTACATGTCTTAAATTTCTGTTACCATAACAAATACATAAGATGATTAACTTGTAAAAAGAAAAGTTTTACTTTGTCTCATGGTTTTGGAGGTTTCAGTATATGATCAGAGTCTGTGGTAGCATCATGGTGGGAGCACATGGTAGAGCAAATCTGATCATTCCATGGCCAGAAAGGGAGAGTGAGAAGGGGAAGAGACCAGGGTCCCACAATTCCCTACAAGGGCATATTCTCAATAACCCAAGACCTCTCACTATGCTCACCTCTTCACCATCTCCCAAGAGCATCAAGCTGGAGAAAAAGCATCTAATACTTGGACCTTTAAGGGACCCTCATAACTCAATGAGAACAGTGGGCTACATTTATTAAGTGACTTCATTTCAGTGTTTCAGGGCAGCCCATAAAGCTATATTCCTGGGAGCAGAGACTACCTAAGTACAATAAGCAATTTTATCCCTCACCCCACAGGATTTTGTTTGTTAGTCTTTATAACTCAGTGCATGATACTGGAGTTGACCCAACACTTAAGAAGAGGTCTCTATGTAACAGTGAACTATGACACTGTTTCCACTGTGCATAAATAAGTAGGGGAAGTTTAGGGTATGAAGTAATATAAAAGATATAATAAATAATGGATTTCTGATGACTATTGTTTTGTGGAGTTAGAATCCCTAATGTTTACCCTAATTTTTCATATTCAAAGCAAAATAAAGTTTTGGGGTTATTAGATCAAGGCAAGGGATTTTGAAGAAATCCTTAATGCTTTTGAATATAGTCTATTGTAAATCTATCTAAGCCAGATTTTTCAGTTTTCATAAGATTGTATAAAGAGTATATTCAGTTCTAGATTATTATAAATTGCATGAACAGTATGAAACCATGAATGTCTCCAAGTTTTCCTGTAGTAGTTGACCAAGGAAATTTATAAATAATTTTTTTTATTTTGGAGGAAATAAGAGTTATAATTTTGTATGATGTCATAGATTAGAAAATGCACTTATATGGGACAAAATTGGAATTGGTCCTTAAAAGTTTAGTCAGAAAGTGAAATGAATCAATAATATAATACTTTTCATTTGAAGAAAAGAACAGAAGAAAATCCATATGTAAGTGTGTAATCCTGACTTAGTATTTGCAAAACATAAGAGATTGCTTCTTCAACTCAGTAGAATTTAATATTTTTTGTTTATTTCCATAAATATATGCAAAAAAAGAAGAAGGAGGAGGAGGAGGAGGAGGAGGAGGAGGAAGACATGCTGAGTCTGTGTGGAAAGGTGTATTAAAAAATGCTGAACATATATAGCAACTGTAAAGTCAGCTGTGTTGGGGGTTGAAGTAGGATACAATAGTACTCTGGTAACTACAGGGAGGAAGGAAGTTTGCACTCCTTAATGGCCTATAAATAATGTACATTTGGTGTCCATATCCATTTGCTTTTTTAATAAATAAAATGTTAAAAACAAAGGCTAATATAAAGAATTTTGAGTCCTTTTTGGAGGTAGGTCATATATTGGATCTTAATAACTTCCTTTGTTAATAGGTATTAGGCTAGTTTCAGAAAAGACCTAGATTGACTGATTGAGAACTTTTAGGTCCAGTTTATTCTATAAGTTCTAGATACAAACTACCTTTTGCCAGGAGGAGGCAATTGGGAACAGATGCAAAGGCTGAGATTTCAGTAGTGGAATCATCAGAGTGAGTAATCAATCTATGCTGACATAAAATTATTATTCAGGGATTTATCTGCTTCTGGGATTTCTAGAAAGAGACTGTCCAATTAATATTTGATAATGGCATCTCGTTTTTAAATAGGTCTTGCCCTCACAGATCCATTAGAGTGGAATCACTAAGCAGAAAATATATATCAATCAATTCCAGAGAGGTGGGAAGTGAGTGAAATAGAAGAGTGTGTGTGACAGTTGAAATTCCTACTAATGAAATCTTGTTACTCTGAAAAGAAATGTTAGAAAGGTGGTATGGTTTACATAGCTCTAGGAATAAACAAGAAATAGAATATTGCAGTTTTATATTTGCATGAAGTTTCTCTCCCTTATTTTGTTGCTAGAAATTATAGGCCCAAGAGTTGTTATTTCCTTGGAGATGTTACTAGAGTCTCTTTCCAGCTTAGATAAGGCAGATTTTCTTCCACCATGTTTTGCCTTAAATATTAACAGACATCTTTGTCTAGACTAGACTACAGGTGTTTTGTTTAGGGGTTTATGGGAGCTCATAACCCACTTGAATCAAATTGTGAAATATGATATATCAAGAACTATGTAATGTTTTGAACAGCCAACAATAATAAAAAATTAAAAAAAAATAATAATTTCTAATCTGAAAAACTATTGATCTCTCTCTCTCTCTCTCTCTCTCTCTCTTCCTCTCTCTGCATCTAAGGCTTTCAAAAAGTCTTAGTAATTCAGGAAGGTAAAAGGAGTCTTTCATCCAATTTTTTTTCACCAGTTTGTTGTTTTCTAACAAAATATGGCAATTCAGTTTTCATTACCACAAAACATGAATTTGGGAGTTCTAATGTATTTTCTTCTGATTAAAATCTAAAATATGAAAATAAGTCTTAAAATACTAAAATAAGATTTATTTATCACAAATCCAGTCTTGTGCTTATTTGTAGGACTGGATTTTCTGCCAATTCATTTTTAAAGAAGGAACTCAGGTATTACTGCAAATAAGTTGCTTGTATCCTATTTTGAAATGTTTCTGTCTCTCTCTCAATATATAGGGGTGTATGTGTGTGTGTGTGTGAATATAAAATTTTTCATATTTATAAAATCTGGCTCTCATATATAAATTGGTTCATATATGTGTAAACTTTGTCTCCCTATATATACATAGCTGTATATCTATACATATCTATCTCTAATATAATTTGGAATTCTCAAAAAATTTGAGCCACATATTGAGTGTAATTTTGGTAATCAATATATTTTATTTTTTCTAACCAAATATAACATTACAAATGTCAGTTCTAGAATAGGTACTAGTTAGTAGATATGTAAGTATCCTAGAGTGTATGCCCCATGGACAATTCTAATTATTAAATTTTTGTCCTGTGATAATTATGAGAATTCTAATTAAATTACTTTTTTCTTGTTGGTTGTTCAAAACATTACATAGTTCTTGATATATCATATTTCACACTTTGATTCAAGTGGGTTATGAACTCCCATTTTTACCACGTATACAGATTGCAGAATCACATCAGTTACACATCAATTGATTTACATATTGCCATACTAGTGTCTGTTGTATTCTGCTGCCTTTCCTATCCTCTACTATCCCCCCTCCCCTCCCCTCCCCTCCCCTCTTCTCTCTCTACCCCCTCTACTGTCATTCATTTCTCCCCCTTGTATTATTTTTCCCTTTCCCCTCACTTCCTCTTGTATGTACTTTTGTATAACCCTGAGGGTCTCCTTCCATTTCCATGCAATTTCCCTTCTCTCTCCCTTTCCCTCCCACCTCTCATCCCTGTTTAATGTTAATCTTCTTCTCATGCTCTTAGACCCTACTCTGTTCTTAGTTACTCTCCTTATATCAAAGAAGACATTTGGCATTTGTTTTTTAGGGATTGGCTAGCTTCACTTAGCATAATCTGCTCTAATGCCATCCATTTCCCTGCAAATTCTATGATTTTGTCATTTTTTAATGCAGAGTAATACTCCATTGTGTATAAGTGTGACATTTTTTTTATCCATTCATCTATTGAAGGGCATCTAGGTTGGTTCCACAGTCTTGCTATTGTGAATTGTGATGCTATGAACATCGATGTAGCAGTGTCCCTATAGCCTGCTCTTTTTAGGTCTTTAGGGAATAGACCGAGAAGGGGAATAGCTGGGTCAAATGGTGGTTCCATTCCCAGCTTTCTTCATACTGCTTTCCAAATTGGCTGCACCAATTTGCAGTCCCACCAGCAATGTACAAGTGTACCCTTTTCCCCACATCCTCACCAGCACTTGTTGTTGTTTGACTTCATAATGGCTGCCAATCTTACTGGAGTGAGATGGTATCTTAGGGTGGTTTTGATTTGCATTTCTCTGACTGCGAGAGATGGTGAGAATTTTTTCATGTACTTTTTGATTGATTGTATGTCCTCCTCTGAGAAGTGTCGGTTCAGGTCCTTGGCCCATTTGTTGATTGGGTTATTTGTTATCTTATTGTCTAATTTTTTGAGTTATTTGTACACTTTGGATATTAGGGCTCTATCTGAAGTGTGAGGAGTAAAGATTTGTTCCCAGGATGTAGGCTCCCTATTTACCTCTCTTATTGTTTCTTTTGCTGAGAAAAAACTTTTTAGTTTGAGTAAGTCCCATTTGTTGATTCTAGTTATTAACTTTTGTGCTATGGGTGTCCTATTGAGGAATTTGGAGCCCGACCCCACCGAATGTAGATCGTAGCCAACTTTTTCTTCTATCAGACGGCATGTCTCTGATTTGATATCAAGCTCCTTGATCCATTTTGAGTTAACTTTTGTGCATGGCGAGAGAAAGGGATTCAGTTTCATTTTGTTGCATATGGATTTCCAGTTTTCCCAGCACCATTTGTTGAAGATGCTATCCTTCCTCCATTGCATGCTTTTAGCCCTTTATCAAATATAAGATAGTTGTAGTTTTGTGGATTGGTTTCTGTGTCCTCTATTGTGTACCATTGGTCCACCTGCCTGTTTTGGTACCAGTACCATGCTGTTTTTGTTACTATTGCTCTGTAGTATAGTTTGAAGTCTGGTATCGCTATACCGCCTGATTCACACTTCCTGATTAGCATTGTTTTTGCTATTCTGGGTCTTTTATTTTTCCATATGAATTTCATGATTGCTTTCTCTATTTCTACAAGAAATGCCATTGGGATTTTGATTGGCATTGCATTAAACCTATAGAGAACTTTTGGTAATATCACCATTTTGATGATGTTAGTTCTGCCTATCCATGAACAGGGTATATTTTTCCATCTTCTAAGATCTTCTTCTATTTCTCTCTTTAGGGTTCTGTAGTTTTCATTTTATAAGTCTTTCACCTCTTTTGTTAGGTTGATTCCCAAATATTTTATTTTTTTTGAAGATATTGTGAATGGAGTGGTTGTCCTCATTTCCATTTCAGAGGATTTGTCGCTGATATACAGGAATGCCTTTGATTTATGCATGTTGATTTTATATCCTGCCACTTTGCTGAATTCATTTATTAGCTCTAATAGTTTCTTGGTAGACCCTATTGGGTCTGCTAGGTATAGAATCATGTCACCTGCAAATAGTGATAATTTAAGTTCTTCTTTTCCTATTTTTATGCCTTTAATTTCTTTCGTCTGTCTAATTCCTCTGGCCGGTGTTTTGAGAACTATGTTGAACAGAAGTTGTGAGAGAGGGCATCCCTGTCTTGTTCCAGATTTTAGAGGGAATGCCTTCAATTTTTCTCCATTCAGAATGATGCTAGCCTGAGGCTTAGCATAGATTGCTTTTACAATATTGAGGTATGTTCCTGTTATCCCTAGTTTTTCTAGAGTTTTGAACATAAAGGGATGCTGTACTTTGTCGAATGCTTTTTCCACATCTATCGAGATGATCATATGGTTCTTATTTTTAAGTCTATTGATGTGGTGAATAACATTTATTGATTTCCGTATATTGAACCAGCCTTGCATCCCAGGGATGAATCCTACTTGATCATGGTGCACAATTTTTTTGATATGTTTTTGTATCCGATTTGTAAGAATTTTATTGAGGATTTTTGCATCTAGGTTCATTAGAGATATTGGTCTGTAATTTTCTGTCTTTGAAGTGTCTTTGTCTGGTTTAGGTATCAGAGTGATGTTGGCCTCATAGAATGAATTTGGAAGTTCTCCCTCTTTTTCTATTTCCTGAAGTAGCTTGAAAAGTATTGGTATTAGTTCCTCTTTAAAGGTTTTGTAAAACTCTGCTGTATACCCATCCGGTCCTGGGCTTTTCTTAGTTGGTAGTCTTTTGATGGTTTATTCTATTTCCTCAATTGATATTGGTCTGTTTAGGTTGTCTATATCCTCCTGACTCAATCTGGGCAGATCATATGACTTAAGAAATTTATCGATGCCTTCACTATCTTCTAATTTATTGGAGTATAAGGATTCAAAATAATTTCTGATTATCTTCTGTATTTCTGAAGTGTCTGTTGTGATATTGCCATTTTCATCCCATATGCTAGTAATTTGAGTTCTCTCTCTTCTTCTCTTTGTTAGCATGGCTAAGGGTCTGTCGATTTTATTTATTTTTTCAAAGAACCAACTTTTAGTTTTGTCAATTTTTTCAATTGTTTCTTTTGTTTCGATTTCATTAATTTCAGCTCTCATTTTAATTATTTCTTGCCTTCTACTTCTTTTGCTGTTGTTTTGCTCTTCTTTTTCTAGGATTTTGAGATGAAGTATGGGATCATTTATTTGTTGGTTTTTTCTTTTTTTAAGGAATGAACTCCAAGCAATGAATTTTCCTCTTAGAACTGCTTTCAATGTGTCCCATAGATTCCGATATGTTGTGTCTGCATTTTCATTTATCTCTAAGAATTTTTTAGTTTCCTCCTTGATGTCTTCTATAACCCATTGATCATTCAGTAACCTATTGTTCATTCTTCAAGTGATGCATGATTTTTCCTTCCTTCTTTTATCATTGATTTTCAGTTTCATTCCATTATGATCAGATAAGATGCATGGTATTATCTCTACTCCTTTATATTGTCTAAGAGTTGCCCTGTGACATAATATATGATCTATTTTTGAGAAGGATCCATGTGCTGCTGAGAAAAAAGTGTAACTGCTTGATGTTGGGTAGTATAGTCTATATATGTCAATTAAGTCTAGGTTATTAATTGTGTTATTGAGTTCTATAGTTTCCTTATTCAACTTTTGTTTGGAAGATCTGTCCAGTGGTGAGAGAGGTGTGTTGAAGTCTCCCAAGATTATTGTATGGTGGTCTATTAGACTCTTGAACTTGATAAGAGTTTATTTGATGAACATAGCTGCACCATTGTTTGGGGCATATATATTTATGATTGTTATGTCTTGTTGGTGTATGGTTCCCTTGAGCAGTATGTAGTGTCCCTCTTTATCCCTTTTGATTAACTTGGGCTGGAAATCTATTTTATTTGATATGAGTATGGACACTCCTGCTTGTTTCCAAAGTCCATATGAGTGATATGAATTTTCCCAACCTTTCACCTTCAGCCTATGTATGTCTTTTCCTATCAAATGCGTCTCCTGTAGGCAGCATATTGTTGGGTCTTGTTTTGTGATCCATTCTACTAGCCTGTGTCTCTTAATTGGTGAGTTTAAGCCATTAACATTTAGGGTTATTATTGAGATATGGGTTGTTCTTCCAGCCATATTTGTTTATTTCTGTTACTAAACATGGTTTGTTTTCCTCTTTGATTATTTCCGCCCCCCTTTACTGTCCTAACTCCCACTGTTGGTTTTCATTGTTATTTTCCATTTCCTCTTCCTGTAATGTTTTGCCGAGGATGTTTTGAAGAGATGGTTTTCTAGCTGCAAATTCTTTTAACTTTTGTTTATCGTGGAAGGTTTTAATTTCATCTTCCATCCTGAAGCTTAATTTCGCTGGATACACAATTCTTGGTTGGAACCCATTTTCTTTCAGTGTTTGAAATATGTTATTCCAGGATCTTCTAGCTTTCAGAATCTGTGTTGAAAGATCAGCTGTTATCCTGATTGGCTTACCCCTAAATGTAATCTGCTTCCTTTCTCTTGTAGCTTTTAAAATTCTCTCCTTATTCTGTAAGTTGGGCATCTTCATTATAATGTGTCTAGTTGTGGATCTCTTATGATTTTGCACATTCGGCGTCCTGCAGGCTTCTAGGATTTGGGATTCTGTCTCATTCTTCAAGTCTGGGAAGTTTTCTCGTATTATTTCATTGAATAGATTGCTCATTCCTTTTGTTTGGACATCTATACCTTCCTGTATCCCAATGACTCTTAAGTTTGGTTTCTTAATGTTATCCCATATTTCTTGGATGTTCTGCTCATGGTTTCTTAACAGTCTTGCTGAGCTGTCTATGTTCTTTTCAAGTTGAAATACTTTATCTTCATTGTCTGATGTTCTGTCTTCTAAGTGTTCTACTCTGCTGGTAGTATTCTCAATTGAGTTTTTAAGTTGGTTTATTGCTTCCTGCATTTCTAGGATTTCTGTTTGTTTGTTTTTTATAACCTCTATCTCCCTGTATAGTTGATCTTTTGCTTCCTGGATTTGTTTGTGTAATTCATTGTCGAAGTGATCTTTCATTGTCTGATTTTGCTGTCTAATGTCTTCCTTGAGACTCCAGATCATCTGAAGCATGTATATCCTGAATTCTTTATCTGCTGCAGCTGTTACCTCTTCTAAAGTTGCGTTGACCTGCATTGCTTGTGGTCCTTTCTTTCCTTGTCTTTTCATACTGCTTGCGTTTCTTTCTGCTTGGTGAAACTGTTGTGTTTTTGAAAAATTTTTCCCCCTATATATTTTTATTGCTCTTGTATAGTTGAAAAGTCTCCCTTGCAGGGTCGGGCGGCGGTCTGCCTACCTTGCAGGTGCGGGCGGCGGCTCTGGTCTGCCCCTCCTCCAATTGGTGTGAGGTGTCTACTACACCCGTGGACCCCTGGGCCTGTTCTGCAGGTTGGTCGCAGGTCTGCCTACCTTGCTGGCGCGGGCGGCGGCTCTGCTCTGCCCTTACTCCAATTGGGGTGACGTGTCTACCACGCTGGCGGGTTGCTGGGCTTATTCCGGGCGTGGGTGGCGGCTCTGCTGTGCCCCTCCTCCAATTGGTGTGACTTGTCTACCACACCCGTGGACCGCTGGGCCTGTTTCGGGCGCGGGCGAAGGCTCTTCTCTTCTCCTACTCCAATTGGGGTGACGTGACTACTGCTCCGGTGGGCCTCTGGGCCTGTCCCGGGCGTGGGCGAAAGCTCTGCTCTGCCCCTACTCCAATTGGGGTGACGTGTGTACCACGCCGGCAGGCCACTGGGCCTGATCCGCCGGTCGGTTGCAGGTCTGCCTACTTTGCAGGCGCGGGCGGTGGCTCTGCTCTGCACCTCCTCCAATTATTGTGACTTTTCTACCACACCCGTGGACCTCTGGGCCTGTACCGGGTGCGGGCGAAGGCTCTGCTCTGCTCCTACTCCAATTGGCGTGATGTGCCTACCACCCCGGCCGGCCGCTGGGCCTGTTCCACCGGTCGGTCGCAGGTCTGCCTACCTTGCGGGCATGGGTGGCGGTTCTGCTCTGCCCGTACTCCAAATGGGGTAATGTGTCTGTCGTGCCAGCAGGCCACTGGGCCTTTTCTGCTGGTCGGTCGCAGGTCTGCCTACCTTTTGGGCGCGAGTGGCGGCTCTGCTCTGCCCCTAATCCAATTGGGGTGACGTGTGTACCACGCCGGCAGGCCGCTGGGCCTGATCCGCCAGTCTGTCACAGGTCTGCCTACCTTGCAGGCGCAGGCGGCAGCTCTGCCCTGCCCCTCCTACCACGCCCGCGGACCGCTGGGCCTGTTGTTCCAGTCAGTCGCAGGTCTGCCTACCTTTCGGGAGCGGGTGGTGGCTCTGCTCTGCACCTACTCCAATTGGGGTTACGTGACCTCCATGCCAGTGGGCCGCTGGGCCTGTTCCGGGCGCGGGCGGCAGCTCTGCTCTGCCCCTCTGGCTTGATGACAAAGTGAGAGAGACTCGGGTGTTTGTCACTCACTTTCTTTACCAGGAGACCAACTGTTTCTGTCGCTGCTGCTATCGATGAAGTTATCTCCTCCGCCGCTTTCTGATGACATCAGATCTCTGCCATGTTGGTATCCCATGCGAATGGCAGCATTTCGTTCCCTTTGCCGGGTGACCAAAGCAACGGGTGAGTCCTGACCGGCCCTCACAAGCCCTGTCTCAGTCCTGTTGCCACTGCCTATGAAGGCTCGGTTGGTATTTACCTCCACAGTATTCAGCAGGACCCGGACCGAGAAGCAGTTTCCACGGGTTCTTTATCCCTGGACCAGAGCAGTTCCGGGAGCTGGAATTCGGCCGCTCCTTGCTCGGTGTATGTTCTGATAGGAGCAGGCTCCAAGAAGCAGTTTCCACGGGTTATTTAGCACTGAGCCTGAGTAATTTGTCTGCGAGCCGCAGGCGAATGGCAGCCTGAAATTACCTGTTCTATGGCTAAATGAGCTGCGATCAGTCGAAAATAGGGATGGTGACGTCAGCTCTCCAAGATGGTGGCCGCTGGCTTCCTCTGTGGTCTGACCGGTGTGGAGAACCGAATTGGACCGCTTCCTTCCCCTGTCTCAAACCCAGAATTCAGCACTGAGTACGGTGCTTGCACGGCTGGCAGAAGCCCGCAGAAACTGCAGCACTGTATCTTTGCGTTGCTATCTCCTTGTTTCCCAGCGCGCGCCTCAGACTCTAGCCGCGGGGCGATTTGCTGAATAAGCAGCATGACCCTCCGTGCGGACAAATCTCTCGCGTTTGAGCACCCGTAGCTGATCCTCATGCGATGGAAATCCTTCCTCTAGGTTTTGGAGCACCCCAATTTTGCTGGAAATTCCTAACAAGATAGCTTTTAGCCGTTCTAACTCATCATTCTCCCGCACAGTGATGCGGTACACGGGGGTAATGCACTCCCTTTGCCGCCATCTTCCTCTTCCCAGAATTCTAATTAAATTACACAATCTAGTTTTGACAAAGATTGAGGTATAAGAACAAGACTGGCCATACTCTCTACTTAGTTATAAAACATTGTAAAGTGATATAATTGATGTAGAGATTAGGGGTGGAGGAAGGAGAGGGAATTTTTAGTAAGTGCATGAGAAGCAGGAACAGAGTAGGAAAATGGAAGAAGTCATTGGAGAATAGGATAGAGGGTGTTTTAGTCAGGTTTTCACTGCTCTGACTAAAAGGACCCAATCAGAACAATTGTAGAAGATGAAAAATTTTTTAAAGGCTCACTGTTTCAGAGGTCTCAATCCATAGAGAGCTAGCTCCATTCATCAGTGCTTCAAGTGAGGCAGGAACAACATGGCGACAGTGTGGCAAAGGGAAGCAGCTCACATGGTGATCAGAGGGAGAAAGAGTGAAAGAAAGAGAGGGAGAGAGAGAAAGAAGATGGGAAGAGGATGCCACTCTCCAGATACAAAATTATACATGCCATAGCCACATTCCCAGTGAACAACTTCTCCAGCCACACTCTACCTGCCTCCAATTACCACTCCAATTAATCCCTAGTGGGATTAATTGACTATGTAGGTTAAGGCTATAACCCAATCATGTCTCCTCTAAAGCTTCTGTCTCACACGAAAGATTTGGGGGGAATATAACGGAAGGCAATATGAAGTTGTATCAAGGGAACAAGACAGAATCTAATTTGGAGCTTACATATATTTTATTTTTTGTACATTTATATTATATATATATATAATAGTTTTTCTAAGGTGTCCATAAAGGGAGCAGTTTTAGAATTTTTCTATTTTAGATGTTATTTCATATCAATCAAACAGATGTTGTCCTTTGATGATTTGAAGTTTAAGACCCTTTGATTTTAAGACATTATGCAGGTGAACAGTTTACTCATACTCTAAAGTTCCCAGAGTGGTTGAAGTTCTCTCTTTATTAAAATCCTTACAGAGTTTCAAATATGTGGGGGTGATTGGCATTAATGTTTATACATGCAAGAACCTGCAAACAATCTTGAGGGTCAATGAATGCCTATATTCAATGATGAGAACAAAGTAGAGACAGACATTCATGTCTAAGAAATTTGAGTTCTCTCATCTATAATAGCCCAGAGTAATAAAATAATTAATATAAAAAGCTTACACAAATACAGTAAGAAAATAGATAATGAGTTAGGCCTTTATTTTAAATGCTGCCATGTAAGTACAAGCATGCTGCCACATAAGTCACCTGATTTACAACAGAAATGATGCAGTGTCATGCCATAGTGAATCACATGACAAATGAATAGCCACAAGAGTACAATGGGCTTTTAATAAGTAGTGCTGTATCAATTTAATATTCATATAGGAAAAAGTAGATCTTACCCCATCTTATCCTATATAAAATATCAATATTTTGTGGACTATACTTCTATATATTAAAAGTAAAAACAATAAAGGCAAGCAGGACTTGTATAACACAGGAGATACTGGAGCTCATGCCATCAAGAAGTAGCTTTAGACAGCATAATCAAGTGTGTTTATAATGACTAACTTGGGGAATAAAGTCCATGTTAAGTGCATCACTGATGGAACTATGGGGAACCTTAAGAAACAGAATGCCGCAATCCAAACTGGCCCCCATTAAACCAAAATTGCCCTTAGTGATGCAGGATTTTCAATGATTGTGTGTCCTGGTAGAACTGTAAAATCCATAATGTACTTGAAACTTTATGGCCAGGAGGGCAGGATTCCTCCTCCCTAATCTTCTTTCCTCTACTATCCTCACCCACCATACTAGTATGGATGCTTGTGTTTTTAAAACTCACTAGTTAATACTGTAATGAAAAAATAAGGGGTGGTCAAACAAGAGGTTGAAAAGATGAACAAACAGTCTCAGGAAGGTGCTGCACAATCAAAACAAAGATCTAAAACTGGAGATGGAGGTTCTGTAGTACGTACAGGAGCCTAGGACCTGGCCCAACAGTGAACCTATGAGGACTAGAGGCTACACATGTCAATTATACCTGATGGAGCAGGAATAAAAGAGGATGAGAGGAAGATAATGCCCTAATGGACGAAGCAAGGAAAGAAGACTTCTTGAGACTCTGATTCAGGAGGCAGTGCTGCTTATCTTCAAACCCAATCCCACACATTATGAAACAGTGCCCAAAGGTCAGGAGGAAGGTGGAGAACTGGGATCAAAGTATGAAAACATATGGCTGAAGGTTCTGGCTCTAGAACTTGGTGATGGTAAAGACCACAAATGTGGATTAAAGTATTGGGTCAAGCTAAAATTTTGCTTTAGAAGGTTTCAGCTGTAATTCAGTTGAAGAGAAAGAACATTATAAAGGGGAAATATCATAAGTACACTGAAGTTAAATATATCTGATTCTTAAGAACCACTATTCAGAAAGTGAAAAGGCAAAATACATAAGAGAAGATATTTGCTATACATATATCCATCAATGAATTTATATCTAGAATATACAAAGAACTTCCACAAATTTGTAAGGAAAACATGGTCACATTGGTTAAAAAAAATCTGCAAAATTCTTCAGTACATACTTCATTAAGCAAAATATCCAAATAGTCATTCAACATATGAAAAATGCTCCAATTAATTACTTAGTATAAAATGTGAAGGAAACCCACCAGGAGAAAACAATTTACATCTACTAAAATGATAAATGTAAGGCTGAGGATATCAAGTGTTGTATAGCACCTATAACACTCATAAACTTTTGATGAGAGAATAATTTGGCATAATAATTTTGGAAAACCACTTATCATCTACAAAAGTACATCCTGTAATTTAATATATTTTCATATGGCTACCATAAGCTATATACTAGAAATAAGGAAACAATTTCAATGCAAACCAATAGTAAAATTAACTAAAAATTTTTGTTATATTCACTTAAATCTTATAGGACAATGGTTCTCATGGAGGCAATTTTATCCCTAAGGGATATTTGACAATATCTAGAGAAAGCTTTAGTTGTCACAACTGTGAAAGTGCTAATGACTTCTAGGAATACATGTCAGTAATACTGATACCTGCGCATGCACAGGGCAGGCCCAATAACAAATACAATATGACTAGTGTAAGGTTTAGAAATTCTAGTATAAAGCTATGAGGTACACTCTGCATAGCCACATGAGTGAAAACAGAGGAGTTTTATGTTGAATAATTCAATTATTCAAAGGGTCATCAATGATGGTAGTTTTCTAACCAGTATGAGTGTTTGTTATATGTTTTCCTTCTTGAAAATTCTTTTAGTTATAAATTTCTACACTGTTTTTATGCATTTTTATCTCTGTACTTTTCAGTGGAAAACTTTCAAAAGTTATTAGATTAGATATTCCTTTTCTTAAAGCTTTCTGGTAACTATTCTATCAATGGTAAAGTCATTCTAGACACTATAGATCTTATTCTTGGGTTTATAAAAGATATAAATTTTCTTCACTTTTCCTGCAGAGTAATTCAGCTTGCTCTAATTACTACACTCAAGCATAGCTCAGGATGAGCCCTTATGCATTAAGGAGAAAGGCCACCTCTTTTATTAGCATCACAAAAGATCAGACTTTGAGGTTTTCTTTAAAGATACTTTACTTTTATAAGGCAATTATACTTTGACATACCAATGTGTTTTTTTCTTTAATGTTAAATAGATCGATAAATCAAGTATCATCAACTTTCAAATATGTATAAGAAGGATTTTTACACCTTGCTGAATCAGATTGTTATGGAGAGACTTAAAATATACCTATGGCTGGAATTCAAAATGTCAAGACTATTGAAGTTGAAATGAAGAAATAGGTCTGTTATATGCACAATGCATTTTTTTTTTGAGAGAGAGAGAGAGAGAGAGAGATTAATATTTATTTTTTAATTTTCGGCGGACACAACATCTTTGTTTGTATGTGGTGCTGAGGATCGAACCTGGGCCGCACACATGCCAGGCGAGCGCGCTACTGCTTGCGCCACATCCCCAGCCCTGCACAATGCATTTCTAAATAAATAATTTATAAATATAGCTTCTAAATACTTTCAAGTTATTATCAAAATTTCATTGTACTATATATTTAAATTACAATCTTACCTCTCGTGTGTTTGTTAAAATAATTGGGTTATTAGGTGCTTTTGAATAGAAAAGTGTGTTTACATTTACACTGGGTAATATAAGAAACAGATCTGTAAGGAAGTATCAAAAGTTAATTATGTTAGGAATTTTTCAATGAACAATGTTGGTGAAAGTGGTAATATATTCAGTGACTTTTAATTAAATCATGATGTTATTCACATATTCACATGATGTTACTCACATAACAAATTTGTTAAAGATTAAATTTTAAATGATAAATCACTAACAAGCTATAAGATAATTTCTTATATTGTGATGTGATGAAATTCAGAATAGAGGAATAAATAGGTTTTTGGAATAGGAAGACACTTTGTAAACACTAAGATAATGTGAATAATAAAAAAGAAAACTGTGGTATATTTGATACCTACTGAAAAACAAATTGTAAGCAGAAATTAATAAAACTGAAATCCAATCACCAAAGGAACAACTCCAAAAACTGGTACAGATTCCTCACATATAAAGATACACATTAAATAAAAATGAAAATCACACTTAGAAATGTGAGAAAAATTTACAGAAAGATAACTTATATAATAGCAATTGTTAATATATGCAGAGTTTTCAGTCTTACTAATAATCTAGCATTTAGCAATACCAAATTAAAAGCTGCAGCATCTGAGATTTCACTGTCCTGGAAAGCTAACAGGTAACCTGTTATGATTTCAGCTTACACTGGTGGGAAGACACTAGACCTCTGTGTAAGTAATCAAGTTTATTATTCACAACAGAATTATTAGCTAAAGCAATATTTTGGTTGGTTCTCCCTTGCCCCAAGTAGTTCCACAGGGAAATGTGTAAAAGGCTTGGTGGGATGTAGGCACACAGTGGGAATTTATTACAGGACAGTGATCCTGTACTTAAAGCACTCTGATCTTTGAAAAGGGCTGTTAGCAAACCTGCCTATCTTCCCCTGTTAGACATTATCTTTACTACCTTGGAATGTAAACAAATGCCTCTTGGAGAAGAGGGAGGTGTCTCTGTATTTTTAAATCTGAAATCTCTCATGAGAAAGGCATCTTTAAATCTCTCCAGAGGGAATCACTGACTTTATCTTTACAATCTAGAAATGCAACTACATTTGCTCTGGAGGGAGTCTCTGTCTCTGTCTTTTCTGGGTCCCTTATAAAAACACGATTGAAAATATAGTTCTAGAACACAGGGCTGTAATGTCTCGATATATAGGAAAGACTGAGATTATTGGAGAATTATTGCCAGCATAAACGAAGCATGAATTAAACAACTGTGATATTTTCAATCACTTTATCATCAAAAATATAAATTTATGTGTATGCTTTGAGTATACACAGAAACACACATATAACTTGTGAGTTTTTATTGAGATTTATTCTTATACTCGGTTAGATTTAGAAATTTTAGCAAGTTCTTTTGAAAGCATATTTAAATGTGAATAAATATCAATATCACTCATATTGTCTAACTCAGTACTTAGACTTACAGGAATCCAAGCTGAAAACATAGAGTGAGATTCAAAGTGTCAAGTAGCATACTGTGATTTCTATTTTAAAACAACATATTAAAAGTAATAATGGTTAAACATATTTTGAATATACATGCAATGTAGTGCTTTTGAAGAATATATTTGCATAGCAAATAGCTCTTGAGATAATGTTAGGTTAAAATGTGATTACTGTCAAGCTGGAAAAATTATAAATATCTGGATACACATATGGATATAGATTAGTAAATTAATAGAATCAAATATAAATATTGCATATAAGAACAATGACAGAAAAAAAAGTTGTTAATGAATACTTTTTCAAGTAAGTTTGTGATTGGTATATATTCTTCCTGATGTTTTTTTTTAATTTTCAGAAAAAAAGAGTGATATTTAAATTTATTTTTTTAGTTGTAGATGGACACAATACCTTTATTTTATTTATTTATTTTTATGTAGTGCTAAGGATCAAACCCTGTGCCTCACACATGAAAGGCAAGTGATCTACCACTGAGCCACAACCCCAGTCCCAAAGTGTCATTTTTTTAATCTGAAAAAAAATGTTATGCAAGTTTAACTCTAATTTCTCAAATATATATATATTTAATGCCATCCATGTTGGAGCCTCCCTAGATTGGTTATCTGTAAGGTAATTTTATTTTACAGGTTACAATTCAAAAGTTCTTAAAAACTTAAATTATATATTTGTTGATTGATTGTATATCATCTTCTGAGAAGTGTCTATTCAGGTCCTTGGTCCATTTATTGATTGGGTTATTATCATCATGTTGGCAAGGATGTGGGGAAAAAGGTACACTCCTACATTGCTGGTGGGACTGCAAATTGGTGCAGCCAATATGGAAAGCAGTATGGAGATTTCTTGGAAAATTGGGAATGGAACCACCATTTGACCCAGCTGTCCCTCTCCTCCTTCTATACCCAAAGGACTTAAAAACAGCATACTATAGGGACACAGCCACATCAATGTTTATAGCAGCACAATTCACAATAGCTAAACTGTGGAACCAATCTAGATGATCTCAATAGGTAAATTGATTAAAAAATTAGCATATATACGAAATGGAATATTACTCAGCAATAAAAGAGAATAAAATCATGGTGTTTCCAGGTAAATGGACGGAGTTAGGAAAGATAATGTTAAGTGAAGTTAGCCAATCCCCTAAAAACAAATACCAAATGTTTTCTTTGATATAAGGGATAAGGAGAGGGATCATGAGAGGAATAGACAAACTCCAGGTAGGACAGAGGGGTGGGAGGGGAAGGGAGGGGGCATGGGATTAGAAATGATGGTGGAATGTGATGATCATTATTATCCAAAGTACATGTATGAAGATATGAATTGGTGTGAATATACTTTGTATACAACCAGAGATATGAAAAATTGTGCTGTATATGTGTAATAAGAATTGTAATACATTCCACTGTCATGTATCAATCAAAAAATTTTTAAAAAACTAAAATTATTCAGAATACTATATTAAATCCAGCAATGAGGTTTCTAATGAAGGATTTAACTCCATGTTTTATATTTGGCCATGGATAACTTTCACTTTTATCTTCTTTTTTCCCCACAATTGACAGAGGTAAAAATCAATCAAACAAACAAACTAACAAAAAATCTCCACTATGCCTTTCCCTGGGGTAATAGGAGGTTCAAATTCCTCCACCCTTCAGATCGTGTGCAGCAGGATTTTTCCCAAACCCTTCCTGTAGCCACTATGAGGCTCAATTCAAACTCACTGCTCAGTCAATGAACTGGTTTGGGTGTTTCTCCTTTCATCCCTAAAATAGTTTGAACGAATGGTGTGACTCTACTTTATGTACAACCAGAGAAGTGAAAAATTCTGCTCCATTTGTGTACAATAAATGTAAGAGCTTTCTACTGTCATGTATGACTGATTAGAACTAAAAATAAAAAATAAAAAAAATTGTTTTGAAACAAACATGACAATATCAGTTTGCATCTCAGAACCAGTGTTGGGTACAGAGAGTTTAACCCATTTTTTTCTTGGAGTAACCACATAAGTTTCCTGCATTAAAATTCTGCCCACCAATAAACACATATACACAAAAACACACACAGATATAATTATATAGGGCTTTTTATATATTAAACATTGTATTATCAGATTTATTGTGTAATGTATATGGCTATTTATAATCATCTTTATAAGTACATTTTCATCTGATAGTTTGAGAAAAAATTATGTTAAGCACTCAGAAGCTTAGTGATACCAATAATAATATCTGAGCCAATATCTTAAAGCATTTTTAGAACAATTGTCATGAGTATTACTAACAGATAGTAGAATAATCATGAAAGAAAAGAAATAATATATCAAAATCAAGGGAAAAACCTGTATCTCCTCAGACTCAAACTTGCTTCTTCTCCCGTTATTTTTTTTTTCTCTAAAACCACTGTCTAACCTAATTAGGAATTTAGGAATCATTTTGATCCCTCCTTTTGTCTTTCTTGCCATTCTTCAATTCTTTATATCTACCTTCTGTTGACAAACTTTTAAAATATCACCATTCCCTTTAGCATTAAAGATCTGTGTCTAATCTGCAGAATGGGAACCTGCACAATCTCATACTTGTGAATTTTGTACTTTATATGAGTTATTATTCTGCATAATTATTCTGTTCTATTCACACTGGCTTTCTTTGTGTTTCTTAAACTTAAGTTTATCTGCACCTCTAAAGCCTTGCCAATGACGTTCCCTATTTTGCTCAGGGTTTGGACTCAGCAAGGATGTACCTGTACTACATGACTAGTTTCTAAATTACTAAATACTTCCATGACCACGGCCTCTTCAGTGCTCTACTATTAGTTCTTACCTGCCAAACCCTTCTTTCACCCTTCACAGATTTCCTTTCACTTAGCATGCATGCAATACTAAGGGTCTTCAGGAACAACTAGTTTATTGCTTTCTGGCTAGCATCCATTCTGATTGGTTCCCATAACAAAAGTCTTACTTTCTAGGCAATGCATTATTTTCTTTCCATGACCCCAGATGGCAGACCTATACTCCATATATGGCCTACCCTCAGCCTTAGGAAAGTCCAACTGTATACATCAGAAAGTCTGTAGTTTGATGAGTCTGGCAACCAGATTTTCCCTACATAACAATACTCAAAGAGGCTTCCTAATTACCCTATCAAATGTAGAAATGTGCAATGTTTTATTGCAATATTTTATTTATTTCCTCTATAAGTGTTTTTAAAATCTGTTAGTACCATACTTTGTTTACTTTTATACTATTTTTCTTTTTCTCTATACTCAAACTTTAATTTTGCTTTTTCCACCATCGTATCTCCCAGTCCCTTGAACACATAGCAGATTCATTGAAAATGTTGAAGGAACAAATCCATCTTTACTTCATGCCTCTGGCATAAAGCAAACAGACATTACCAATAAGGCCTTGAGGATACAAGGAGAAAATCATTCTTACTATGCAACTCAAAAGAAAAACATATTCTCAGAACTTATGAAAAATTATATAACTTTCAATAGAATATATTTTTGTTAAATTTCTTTCAAATTGGCTCTTTTTCTACTATCTTTGTTCTCTCAAACCCAAGTAAGCCCTCTATCAATGCAGAAGGCAATCAAGAATATTTATTTTTCTTGAGCATACTTGTCCAATGTTCATGTATTCTTATTATGATTTCTTCAAATCTTATCGAATAAAGCATACATAATTATTCTCTGTGGAAGAGAATGTGGTACTTTCTTACCAAAATAAACTTGCTCCTTCTCTCACATAAAAAAACAACCTCAAATCGTTTGATCATATAGCTGTCTAGAATAAAACTACTATTTCTTAGTAGTTATATATATTATAGAAATACATATAATGTTATTAAATTCTGGCCAAAGGGATGTAAGCAGAAACTATGTATGGTATTAAGTGGGTATAAGCCACGATAAAATGTATGAAATGGAAACCTTGTATTTTCATACTTCTTGTGCTTCTATGTGAAATTTGTGCATCTGTTGGGATAGATATACCTTTCATTTTTTTGTGAGAGTTTTCTTAGTGGGTAGCCTTCTCTTCACTCAATGGTGTACCCTGGGACATCAGTTTATTGTATATTGTTGAGCTTAATTCAAAATGTACATTTTTTTTTTTAGTACTGAAAATTGAATCAAGAGACACTGAGCTACATCCCCAGCCCTTTTATTATTTATTTTTAGACTGGGTCTTGCCAAATTGCTGAATGTGGCTTCAAACTTGCAATCCTCCTTCCTTAGCGTCCCAAATCACTAGGATTACAGACATATATCACCATAGCTGGTTCCAAATGAACTTTGAATTGCTGGCTTCTTTTGCTGTGTTTAGTAGGTGTTGACATTGTGTTGGAACCTGAGGAACCCACTTTCTCTGTAGGAATAATGAGAGCAAGCTCCTGCTGGTAATTCAGAGCAGGTATGTTATAGACATGGTCATTAGGATGTCATTTGCTGTAGGCACTTCTCCAAAATTAACAGCACTGTGTAGTATGAAATTGTGTGGTAGTGACTTACGCTAAGGCTCCTTCTGCATGTGTGTTAACCACAACAGTTATTTTATTTTCTCCCTCTTGTGTTTAAGGTAGTAAAGGTCCAGTAGAAGATCTTGAGCACTGTCCCCCAATTTCCATGTCTGAATCTGCTTGGAGCTGTGCATCATGAAGGGCTTTTCTCTCCCCTATTACTTAAATTGAGATACCTACCAAAATTGGAGCAGGATTATATCATGGCTGTAAAGGTGCATTTTCTTTCAACTATGCGTGGGTGTAGGTCAATGAAAAAGTACACATGTGATGTGTTTGAAGTGCTGAGCTCTGTCCCAGTTCTTTTGTTTGTGGCATCAGGTTCCCCTCCCCAACTGGGGACCCAGGGTTGCCTTTACAAATTGTTTGTTCTTTCCTCAAAAGTGTCTTTTTTCTTCTCTGTGTTGTTCAGCTTTCCGGTCATCTTTTTCTTGATTCCTAGAGCTCTTCCTCTCTTTGGAATAGAGTTTCTTTCCACTACAGAGTCATACAAAAAAAGTACTTCTATGCTGACATTTTGTCCTCAAGTGTAAGATCTGCCCCTACTTTGTAATATAGGCACTCAATGCTATAAATATTCATCTTAGTACTGCTTTTACTGTATTCCATAAATTTCATTATATTTTGCTTCCATTTTCATTTGATTCAATAATTTTTAAATTTTCCCTCTGGTTCCTTCAATAACCCACAATTTGATCATAAGTATGTTATCCAGGCTTCATGTGTTCATATAATTTGTATAGTCTTTTTTGCTCTTGTCAAGTCTGTATGTATCTTTATAATTGAGGTAGCTTTCCTGTAAGCAAGATATAATTATTATTATTTTTTTAATGCATTCAGTCATTCATGGCTTCATTATAAAATTAACTCCCATGTACATTGGAAGTTAATGTTGAGAGATTTAGACTTGTTCTTGTCATTTTGTTAATTTTCTGTTGTTTTGAATATTATTTGCTTATTTTTTCCTCTCATTCACCTTCGGGGTTTGGTGGTTTACTATGTTAAAAATATTTTATTTTTTTCCCGTTTGCATATCTACTATTCAAGTGGGGTTTGTTCTTCCTTATACTCTGATGATAGTGATTATCATCCTTTCTTATATGGGTGTAGGATTCCTTTATGCAGGTTTTGCTGGTCTAGTCATCATGAATTAATTTATTTCCCCTTCAATGAAGGATATAGTCTTGTTGGGTATAGCAGTTTGGGCTGGCAGTTATTTTCTTAAAGGACTTAGAATCCATCATTCCTTGTCCTTCTGGTCTTTAGGATTTCTTCAAAGATATCTATTATTGCTGTCCATCTAATAGGTTTGCTTGTCTCCTGCTGTGTTTAATATCTTTCTTTTTCCTGTACTTTTTGAAATTTAAATACATTTACAAGAGTTGTTTTTCTGGTCATGGGTATTGGGATTCCACATGCCTCCTGTTACCTGGATGTTCATGTCTTTTCCCAAGATTTGGGATATTTTCTACTTTTATTTCATTGAAAGTATTTTCTGTGCCCTGAACATTTACTTCTCCTCCCTGGTGTATGCCGATGAGCTAAACATATGACATACTAATGGTGTCCCCCAAATGATCTATTTTTCCTTATATTGTTCTCTTTGTTTCTATCTTTTTTTCATTTAAAAAATATTTATTTATTCTAATTTGTTATACATGACAGCCGAATGCATTTCAATTCATAGTACACATATAGAGCACATTTTTTTACGTCTCTGGTTGCACACAAAGTAGAGTCACACCATTCATGTCTTCATACATGTTTATCTCATTCCACTATCTTTCTTACCCCCAAACCCCCTCCCTTACCCTCCCACACCTTTGCCCTATTTAGAGTTTTTCTATTCCTCCCATGCTTCCCACCCTCAAACCCCATTATGAATCAGCATTCTTATATCAGAGAAAACATTCAACATTTGTTTTTTGGGCGGATTGGCATACTTCACTTAGCATTTATATTCTCCAACTCTATCCATTTACCTGCAAATGCCATGATTATATTCTCTTTTATTGCTAAGCAATATTCCATTGTGTATATATAATACATATTCTTTATCCAGTCATTTGTTGCTGTCTTAATGTAATATTTTAAAAGACCTGTATTCAAGTTCTGATATTATTTCTTTTATCTGATGTAGCCTATTGTTGATGCTTTCAACTGAATTTTTATTAAACTTACTGAACTTTTCATTTTTAAGATATCTTTTTCATTCATTTTCAAAATCTATATATCTTTCTTTGCTGAATATAACATTCCTTGTTTAAGGAATTTTTTTCTTACTTCATTCAACTCTTTTACCTGAAGCATATGGATTTCATGGGAGTTTTCAGAGATCATTCTTTTGAATTTTATATTCATCGTTTCATCTACTTTGATATCTTGGGAATCTGTTACTAGGGAGTTATGAACTGTAGGAGGTGTCACGTGACTTGTGTTTTTCATATTTCTTGTGTTCTTGTGCTGAGATTTGCAAGTCCATTAGGATAGATAGCTTTTTTATTTTTTACATCATGGCTTTCTTAGAATGAAGATTTTGCCTGATGATGGGTTTTGGTCTCCAGTTGGAAGCAAACTCAACAATATAATACAAACTGAGACCAAAACACATCATCAGGCAAAATCCTTTTATCAAGACAACTATCCATCCTGTAGCTTCTTTGGGTTACATTAATGGGTTTGGGCACAGATTAGAATATTAGAATAGGAGAAACCCATTATCTTTTCAGGTCTTGAAAGAGTGGGGATACTCTGATAATTCAGGAAGGTGTAGGGTAAGCAACAGCGTTAGTGGACAGCAACCTCTGTGGTCATTTGTACCATGAGGGAGATAGACCCTTTCAGATGACATAGGTTTCCACTAGCACTGTTTACATTGGCTGCTATTTTAAAGTCATTCTTATGATGGTTGTTCCAATTGTGGTACAGGACCTGAGGCTCTTGTCTTATGACTGGACGTTAGTGCAGATCCAGGTGTTCTGTGTGGATAGGCAGGATATGGAATCACAGCTCCCAGTCTGTGGAATATACATGCAGTCTTCTTTCATTGTTTTGGTACTGGGAATTGAATTTATGGCCCTGAACATGCTAAGCAAGCACTTTACTACTAAACTACATACCATGCCCATTTAATTTTTTTTTTTTTACTTTGAAACAGGGTCTTATTAAGTTGCCCAGACTGTCCTCAAACTTGTGATCTTCCTGCTTCAGTCTTCAGAGTACCTGGCATTATAGACACGCACCAATGCACCCAGCTTACATCCAGTCTTGTCAGCAAAGCAGTCTGACAAGGTAAAGGTGATGCTGATACATAAGATCTACATAGATACAGACTCCCCACTGTTCTTTAAGTTGAAGTGCATTTCAGGATTTCAGTGCGACTAGGTCCTGGTTGAATATGGGCACAATCTCTTTCAGCAGGACAGTGAAGGTAGCTCAGTGGCTGAATACCTGTCCAGTGCATGCAAGACCATGGGCTCAATACCCAGCTGTGGAAAAATAAATCAATTATTTACAGTAAAGTACAAAAAAAAAGTAAAAAGTTAACAAAATACTAAATAATGAGATAAAAGAACATAAAAAAACTAATAATAAAAGAAAAATAGAATGAAGAAAGGAAAATAAGAATGATATAAAAACAAATAAAATTTAAAAAATATAGGAGCAAGAAGATTAAAAAAAATTCTCCCAGCTGAGGTCCCCAGAAGAGTGAACAAGAACAGATGATTATATTCTTAGGTTTGTAAGACAGAAACAGTTGTCATAGAATGTGTGTCAAACAGGCATAGACTTTCTCAGGAGCTCCTCAGGCTGCTTGTCCCAGGGGTGGGGCTAATGTCATAGCTGTGGTGGGTCCTTGGGCACCTTCAAGGGTCGGGGCAGTTGAACAACAAAGTTCTGTGCTGGAACGGATCTGTGGGAGTTGTGCCATTCACCAACTTCTCCAGTCCTGGCCCCGACATGAAACAATACATAAATAGTCACAACCCTAGACTTGGAGGACAGGTTCCCTAATCCAGGGAATCTACTCCACTTCACAGCTTACATTTCCCACAGCATAGAACTCATAGCAGGTTTGTGTAGGGCATCTCTCCTTGAAGCCACAACCGACTTGTGAGGACAGTAACCATGGGAGCAGCACAACAGGATGCCTAGGGTTTCCAGAGATGAGAATACATGGATCAGCACAAACTCAGATAATAGAACCTTTCTCAAGATGGCTTCTGTGTAAGAAGTTCTGAGAGTTTTGCGGAAAATGCTGGCTCTCTAAAGCCAGTCTGCTCACCCCACATCTTTATCTATTTAGGCTGTATGTCTACAAGGTGCCAGCTTCTGTGCCAAGTCAGCACTCTCTTTCACCTTTGCAAGACAAAAGGGAGGACACCCTTCCTCAGGCATGATGCCTGGTGACAAATTCTGAAGAACTCAGTTTCTCTTGCTTTGTTATTGCCCCACATCTCCAAATTTCACCAGGTCTCCATCTCTTTTCTGTTGAATTCAGTGCTCTCTCATAGCCACCCCACTCAACATGGAGCTGTGTACCTATTGTATTTGTTCTGTCACGTGGAGGAGCAAGTGACTGTTGGGTAGCTCCATTGTTCCATCTTGCCTTCCCTGTCTACACATATTTTTTAGAAAGCATTAGTGACCTATCTGCAAATAAAGAATTCTAACAACTAATGGCTATGCAATGCTCTCTGAATCATAAAACAGAATGAAGTGTGAGCATTGGTGGTCATTTCGAAGAGTGAGATTCTTCAGAGGAAGAACACTGGAGACAAGATTGGATAATGTTGGAAACAACTATGTCTGGCTCTATAGGACTGAATCTAGCATAAGATACAGAATTAGGGAACTTGAATCCTAGAGAAAGGCATTTGAAACAAACAAACAAACAAAAGCCTCAAGGAAGTATGTGTAGGCAATGTGTTAGCAACCAGAGTCCAGCCCGGGGAAGAAGAACAGCCTAAGAAGAGTGAGATGGCATGTAATGGAATAGAATGGGATGGAAAGTCAGCAGGAATGAGCCATAATCTCAGAGAAAAACTGTGAGTTCAGCAAGGAACCTGAAAACTTAAAGTTTCAAATAAGTTTCCTGGAACACAGATGGTTCTGAGGAGCACAGCTTTTGTGATATAATTGAATGTATATTAAGACAATGTTAAAGACTTTTTGATTTCAAGATACACTCAGCCACTTCAAATCAATCAGCAAAACATGAAAGATTCAGAAAGACTTTCAGAGACACTTGTCGGGGCACTTGAATTTGCATTTGAGGGCCTATATTATACAGGAAAAAATGTAGGGTTATCCAAGTTCAGATTTATCATCAAATTACTAAATCTGAACCCCAAATTTGAAGAAGTCCAGGGCATTCAGACTGCAAAAGCTGATAATAAAAACAAATTTAACTTTCAATTTAAACTTTTAGTTTATTAAAAATATTAATTTAGAATCCTGACATTTTCCTGAAATTATAGCATTTTGCATAAACTAGATTAATCTAGTTTCAGGAAAATGTCAGGATTCTAAATAATTAATTTTCTAATTTTTTAATGCACTTATAGATCATTTTATCACCTTTAGTATGGCAGAATTTGGTGGCAAAAATAATGTAAGCACTTGTTTGCTTATTCCAATATTTATTTTATTATAACTGTAGCACAAAGAAATGACAGTATATCACCTTCAACCCTTGTGTTTTTGAAGCACTACCTAGAAAATCTCCAACACTACATCAATTCAACTAGCCAACAAGATAGTGATTAGCCTACCTTTTGCATTAAGAGGGAAAAAGGCAAAAACATGAAAATACTAATCAATTGTGTAAATGATTTCCCTTACAAACCATGCTACCTAACTTTGATTGGGTTTTCAGTGCAGCCTGGAAATTCCTCGGTTTATCTTATTACATCACCATCCTTTTGTTCTGAGAGGCAGTTTTATATCTACATCTCTTTTAAATCTCCAGTTCTACCAGGACCCTTCATCACACTGTGAAGATAACTTCAGCTATTTATTTAGAACTAAGAGGGTAAAACAAGCTCTGTCTCTAATTCAATTGTCAAACCTAAACAACTAACTAGAATTTCACTTACTTTGTTCTTTTCTCTTCCCTAAAATAGGATAAAATGGGTTTTATTTATTTTATTTATTTTTTTGCAGTGCTGATAATTGTACTCTGGGCCAAATGCATGCTTAGACAAATGCTTCACCACTGAGCTACATCTCCAGCCCAGGTTTTGCTGTTTTTATGTTATTCTTTTCTGATAGACTGTTGAAATGTATTACCTTCAGTTTCTGTTACCACACTTTCTTACCTATCTGTCTTCTATGTCTTCAACTTCTCTTTCTACTATGTCCTTATCATAAGCATTCAGATATGCTTATATGTCTGACATTCATACATTCAGTTTCCCTTCCAGTCTCTATCCTAGTCCACTTCAAATTTCTTCAAAATGTCTATTTCTTTCCTGTCCTTACTTCCTCACATTATTCATGCCATAAAGTGAAGTTAATTAATCTCTTTTCTTGTTCATTTCTCTGAAACTAATACTGTTGTATTACGAACATTTTTATTTTTGTAGCATGCAAAGGGCACAATATTTGTTTTATCAATCTCTGAGGCAATGTACACTGGGTTCTTTCATTTAAAAAAAGAATATATTTTATTACTAAAACCTGTAGACACAACTAAAGTTTGTTAGAAATTATATAGTTTTACATGGTGTTACCTATAATTAAAAAAACACATAAAACCAAATGAATTAATTATATAATCTCATAAATGAAAGGAAAAACAAAAAAGAAAACAAGAGGCATTAATAAAGATAAAAAAGCTTATATTGATTCACAATAAAGTAGAGGTAAAAATAAGTGAAATCAATAGTTGGTAATTGAAGGGACTAAAAACATAGATTTTTTTTCCTGATGATTAGGATGAAATATAAAGGAAGCAAACAACATTATGTTATCTTAGTAACAAGAAAGAAGATATAACTATGGTAGAGATTAAAATAAATAAGAACTATTATGTACAACAATATGTACATGTATTTTAGAATCTTGAGGACACTGAAGTTCCCTGTTAAAATATTAACCGCTGAAATTTGGAGCCAAAAAGAGTTAATAAACTGGAACAGACACATGCTAATTAGCGAAGTACTATTTTTAAAAAAGAACCAGGCTCAAATATTTTTTTATAGCTGAGTTCAATAGAATAGACGATGTCTATGTTTGTTTGAATTATTCCAGACTGCAGGGGAAAAATGCTCATTTTTGTGTATATACATATATGTGTGTACATTATATATTTTTAAATATTTATTTATTTATTTATTGGTACCAAAGATTTAACCCAGGGACCCTTAAACATTCAGCGACATCCTCAGACCTTTTCCTTTTTATTTTGATATAGGGTTTTGCTAAGTTGTTTAGGGTCCTCATGATTTTTATTTTTCAATCAACACAAAAATTGTATATTTATGGGGTACATATGCTATATAAATACATTTATGCATTATGTAATGTTAAATCAGGTTAGCATATCAATATCTTCAAACATTTGTTTCTTGGTGGAGAAAAAATTCAATATCATTGTTTTCCAAACTTTTTGAAGTATAGAGTACTTTACCACTCAGTCATCATACTGTGTATGATGAGCCCTAGACCTATTTCTCTTGTTTCACTATAACTTAGTGCCTGTTGACCAAACATTCCCCGTTCCTTCCTCCCCACTGTTTTCCACATAGTCTGGTACCAACTGTATCCTTACTTCTTAACAAGAGTCCTCTCATCACCCATCATGGCTTTCCCTCTTTGTATCTTGGTAAATTTTGCCACTTATAATTAAATCATTTTTATTTCTTTCATATTGTATTATCTTTTAGGTTTTTACACAAATTGACTCTATTCCTATAAATTCTAATGATTCCCTTATCTAAGTAACCAAACAATGCTTAACTAATAAGCTTTAATCTCACAGATCCAACTGAATATCAAACATCAACGGTTAGGTCAGGACCATAATTAAAAGTGACATCATTTGTCCCTTTCTTTTCCTTCTTTATGAAGAATATCAGAGAAGACCTTCATAACCTGCCCAGGACAAAGTCAGAAATCTGGCATCGTCCATGTGTCCCTCTTGCCCTCATTTCACATAGTACGTCTACAAAAATTCAGTTGATTCTATTTCCTAAAGAGAGTTTCAAAATTTCCATTTTTCATCATTTCTTTTTTCATGTTCTCAATTCAGATAACATTATTTCCCTTTGATGATTTGTATCTTAAATAGCATTTTCCCATATCACCAGGCCTATTATTTCACTATGTTGATTCAGCGATTTTTCTATTACATATATTATTTCACTTCTTAATACTCATTATAACTTTGAACTGCTAGTAGGAATAAGTGCACAATTTTAATGTGACTAAAAATTTACAAAATTAAATTGATATATTGTTAAAGGGAAATGGGGTGTCTCTGAAGAGCAAACTTGACAACAGTCGCTGGAAAAATAAAATTTCACCAAGTTGGGAGCCTTCAATCAAACCTGTGAGGATGTTTTATGCAGATATCAGTGATTTAACTCAGGGGCACTCTACCACTGAGCTAGATCCCCAGCCCTTTTTACTTATTTTGAGACAGGATCTCATTGAGTTTCTGAGGGTCTCAATAAATTACTAAGGCTGGCCTCAAACTTGTGATCCTCTTGCCTAAGGCTTCTGAGTCTCTGGGATTACAGGGTGTGCCTTAGTAACTGAACCCAATGGTTGTGATAGGTTTTTTTTGTTGTTGTTTGTTTGTTTTTAATTGTTGTTGTTTTTTTTTAATTTAGTTTGGTTCTGGTATATGTATTCCATGGGGGTTGGTTGGTCAGAACATCAAGTACATAAGAAAACCATAGCCAGAGATGATGATCAGCTGTAGATGTGAAAAATAAGGAACTGAAGGTCAAAAACTACAGCTGTTTGGAACAGTGAAACCTAGTGACCCTTATTGGAGAAATAAATACTTGCTTACAATATAGATGAGGGTGATATAGTTAGCCAGTAAATAACAGTCAATGATGCAAAATTTTGAATTGGAATCTATTTAAAGTTGTTTGCTGTTCCTGAAAGGAAAGCAATAAACCCAAGTGCAAACTATAACCAATATTTTCTGTTTCTTTTCCAATTTAGAGATTGCTGAATAGTGCAGTGTTTATAATATATGAAACATCATGTATAAAACAAAATTATTTATTTTACCTAGGTTTGTTTCTCAAAGAAGGAGTACCAGTTTCCGCTTAGGTATGAAAATGACTAAATTGATTTGATAATTGAGGAAAGAAAGAAAATAATTATTTTTCCAAAACTTGTGAAGAAAGGAATTACTCATACCCTGTAGAAATGTAATGAAATTATCATGAATGACCCCAATACTTAAATCTGAGAGAAGGGGTTTTCAAGTTTAGCCAGTATCTTCTCATGTGGTTCAATACATACCAAGAAAGGATATGTGCTGACCTGTCTCATTGTTATTGTAGGAAAAACGGAATGGAGAGAGATGGGTTTTGGGAATGGTTAGGCAGAGAAGGTGCAAGACTAGTCCACTTCAGTTCCAAGCCCCTGAGAAGTAAAAAAAAAAATAATGCCTATTCAAGTCCACAGCTTCCTAAATATGGAAAAAGTTTTATCCAGAAAGACATTCATTATGCCATTTTATGTGAGAGGTGAGTCATAAGTATCTTGGACTTACAAGCCTATACATTCTCCATATCTGTCCTTCTCTGTAAATGACAGCACCATCCATTCAACTGATGAAGTCAAAAATTTACAGGTATTCTTAACTTTTCTTGTTCTCTTATAGTCTTATAGTGCATCAGAAAAGCCTTTCAGTTTTAAACCTAAGTAGATTATAAACCTGATTATTCTTTTTTTACCACTGATATTCTAAGTGAAACAATTCTGAGCTCTCTCCCTTGTGTACAGAACAGTCAATGCTCAGTGAATAGTTTTTGAACAATTGATTGAAAATTATGTGCACATATATAGAAATATGATGTGACAATTTTTCCTTTATTGTTAATTTAAAATAATTTTAAAGTGCATGCCTGCTACTTTCTGAACTTATTCAATACTATTTTCACTGTATATTCTTTCCCTCTCAACATCTGCTCTCATTTTTAGAAATTTTTATTATCCTTCATATTTTGTTTATAATATTATCTTCTTTAGGAAGTTTACCCCCATTCAAATGCTGCTTCTCCCTCCCTAAAATCTCCATGTCTACACTCTAGCTTTATCTCTCCATGGAGCTTAAAACATTTTTCCTGACATTTGAGTTATTGTTCTGAATATGTTTTTCCCCTATCAGATTATAAACTCCTTGAGGACTTCTACTTTCAAATATTGAGGCAGTAGGCACTGCAATTGTCATATTGGAATCTTTCCTCATTCCTTTCCAGAGAGTTAAGATGGTTATAATGTGACTTCTTTTAACAAAATAATCTGACACACATATGTACTAGATGTATAATGAGTACTATTAGAATTTCACGTGTAGCCCTAATTGGTAAGTAGTTTATATAAGAGATTTGTTATGGTTAAATATGTGGTGTCCTCCAAAGCTCACATGTTGAAAAATGCAAGAAAGTTTAGAGGTGAAACAACTGGGTTATGAGAGCTTTAACCTAATCAACATGTTAATCCCTGATAGGGGATAACCAAATGGTAACAGGTAGACTGTGGTTGGAGGTGGATCTCCAGGGGCTTCCCTTTGGGGTATATATTTAGAGAGCTGAGCTTACTCTCTCTTTCTGCTTCCTGTTGCTATGTTGTATTCCTCTACCACACTCATCTGCTAAGATGTTTTGCGTCACCTGGAGTCCTGAGGAATGGAGCTGGCTGACTGTGGAAACTGTGGGTGACAAACTTTCCCTCTTCTAAAATTGTTCTTGTCAGGTCTTTTGGTCACAGCAGTGAAAAAGCTGACTAAAACAAGAATGAAAGAATAAATACACTAATGAACAAAATTAGCAATTCAATGAAGAATAAGACATCTCTGGCTGATTAAACTATAAGACAGTAAAGTAAGAATGTTCATCTTTTAAGGAAATGCATTTTAAATGTTCATATATGGAAAAATAGCCTCATATATTAATAGTGGTAATAATTTATTATCTGTGCATGCTATAATTGGTTTATTTAAAGAAATCACATTATAAACACATTAGCTCACTTCAGGGTGTTTAATGTAACAATACCATACCCTGCTGTGTCTTATTACTTAAGTGAAGTTGTAATTTGGTTTTCCTGCTGACTATTCAATTGTATTTCCTAGCCAAAGACAGAAAGTAACTTATATCAAATTATACTTGTTTATCTAAGGGGAACATTGATCAATACCATATGATCTGGGGTCAACTACCTCTTTGCTTCCAAGGAAGAGAAAAGATATTTGGCATTTTCACATATTTGTTTAATTTACCGAATAGCTCCCATATGCTATACTATGCTGGACTTTATGTGAGATTTTAAAGTATGCAATCTAGTTGGGCAACACAATCGTTGTCTTTCATTTTGTATAATAGATATATTTATATATAATTAATTCTCATTATGAAGCATATTATTAGGAATAACTACTAACTAAAGTATGTAGGATAGATAGTATTAATCACAATTTTATAGGTTTTAGACATTTATTTCTACAGATCAATACGTTAACTAGGGTGTTTCAAAAACCATACTCCACATTACATACAATCACACTCCAAAATTACAACATTTTATCTCATATCCTAGCTATCTTACTGTTAGATAGCAGGTAGACCTGAGTAGTGGGAGCATGGCATTTAAAGGGTTAGTTTTATAGTTGAGCCTATGTGCTAACTTTTAGCATGTCTCTTTTTGAAGCAGCTCACACAGGGTCATTCTGACCAAGCTGTGGTTTGAAAAGATAACAGTATGTTCCAACCTTTGACTAACAAGCTTGTGACTTCCAGGGGTTTTCTTCCTCCTCAGGTTTGAAGAGTACAGGTCCAAATTCTCCTTTGCTGATAAAAACAAACACAAGTTTTACCCCAATCCTGGCTGGACCTGATGAAAGAGGGCCTTTGTGACCTTTACACAAACCAAAATGACCAGGAGACTTGCCTTTAGTAAAAACATGTGCAGTAGGGACTTAAAAATCTGACACAATCCTGCTGGCAGTCAAAAGTTAAGAATTCATCCTTGGATAAGATTCTTCAGAAACCTCCCCTCCCACCCCAATGAAACTGAGCTCACAAAGAAGTGAGTTGTCTATCATTCTCCTCTCTGAGAAGAACCAGTCTCTCCCTTGAGGGTGCTTTTTTCTCTTTCTTTTTTCTCTCCTAATAAATTTTGCTATGCTTTCACTGAGTCTCCTGTCTTGCTTGAAATTGTCACATGTGAGAACACAAGAGCTGAGACCACAACAGAATCTCCAATATGATATGATCTTAGATATCATCTTACCTCTATTATCATTATCATCTCAAACAATTTCTACCTGGGAATAAATCAAACAAGACCTTACCTTAATCTCATAATTTCTTAATAATAATTTAATGTCAAATACTAAGTGTTGTTATAATTCTGAGTGATAGATTCCTGAAATTCAGAATTCAGTACTGTACAACATGGGTATGGTTCATTTTCTTATAAGTCTTCTCTGCCTCAGTGGTTCTATTCTGGATGATTCTCATCCATATAAGTCCCTAGACCTCTTTCCTTCTTCTAACTTTCATCTTTCTCCAGGCTCTCCTTATTTTCTTACAAGACACTGCCACATAAAACTCACTTCAATCACTGGTCAAAATTATGAATCTACTCTCCCTCTTACAATATTGTGACACCACTATACAACACTCTTCTCTATAATAGCACCAGATTTCCTAAATATATGGGGGAACCATGTAGGTGGATTTCTCTCCAAACTCATGGAAAGGGATCTCATTTGTTTCTCATTGTGTCACACACAGCTCATCATAAAACTTAAGGACAGCTTGTGCACACCCTTCATGTTTATCCCAAACTCACCTTTGCTACCAGGTTCTTTCTAACCCATTCAGGCGATAACTTGGTGATTTTATTGCAGAGAAGAAAAGAACGTCTCCACTTAAACTTCCCCTTTACTTTCCTGATTCCATGTGTGTAGGTCAAATTGCATGCCCAATTACTCTTACTACTATTTATTTTTTCTAATGTAACTAAATATTTTCTATCTTGCAGAAAATAATGTTCTACTTATGTGCTTGATTTCATTCTATGTTATTTTCTGGAAAACTTTGTTTTCTCTATTATCTCTTTTTACTGACACTTTCAAACTTCACTTACATATTGACATTTAAAAAATATGTATCAGCATTTACATATTATCAAAGTCTTTTAAGGCTTTAAAAGTATAAAAATAAAAATAAAAATTCTTCATCCTGAGCTTTCTTCCCTTTTGTTTTTATTCTTTATTCTATCAACTCTTCTTTTCTTTTTCTTGTGGCTTCCTTGAAAACAGATAGTCATCCTCTCATGTTTGTCTAAGAAAACTTTACTTCCAAGTCTTACTATTTTACCTTCATTTCATGATATCTATCATTAGTGACTATCACTAATTATTGTCAGTTCTTTCTTCTGCTACCATGGTAAAACAACTTTTGTTTATTTCCTCAAATGAAATATATTGTGAGCCAGGCAGGGTGGTGCTTGCCTGTATTCCCAGTGGTTTGGGAGGCTGAGTCAGTAAGGTTGCAAGTTCAAAGCCAACCTCAGCAACAGCAAGACACTGAGCAACTCAGTGAGGTCCTGTCTCTAAACAAAATCAAAAACAGGTGGGGGGTGCTGAGGATGTGGCTCAAGCGGTAGCGTGCTCGCCTGGTATGCGTAAGGCCCTGGTTCGATCCTCAGCATCACATACAAAGATGTTGTGTCTGCCGAAAACTGAAAAATACATATTAAAAAGTATTCTCTCTCTCTCTCTTTTAAGAGAAAAAAAAAGGGTGGCCCTCCCATGCTCATTTGTGAGTTACTATCTACCTTCTTCTCTGCTGGTAGGTTGAAATATTCCACACAAGACATGTTTTGTGGTCAAAACTCGTCATGTGGACCCATCTGACCCTAATGCAGTCAAATGCAATCCGACCATGATTCTAGGAGATAGGGAGATGGAAATAGAGAATCTCACTTGCTGCTGGTACAGTTTTCAACGCATCAACATCTGGTTTCCATACAAAGGACTCACTGGATCTGTTATCACCATAGTAATCAAACACATTTCAGCTTTATATTTTCTGAAATTTCTGAAGCACATTAAAATTTTAGTACTTTATCCTCTGTTAATTATGTTAATTTATTTACTTTTTTGCCTCTTGTTTTATCAAAAATGCCTTTGATAGCAAGCATTGTGAAAAAAAAAATTACAGAATGGTTTAAAAGTTAACAGATTTTTCTCTGTTTCCAGTGAGAAGTTAGTCAAAGGTAAATCTAAAAACTCTGATCTGAAATCATCAGAAATCCTGGTATGAAAAACAAATAATAATAATAATAATAACAGTAATAATAATTTAAATAAGATAAAGTAAATAAGCATATGAAAAAAAGTAAAAAAACCCAATATTTTATGAAATTGGGATAGAAATATTTTATACACATATAGAGTATACACTATAAAGAAAACATCACAAATTTAATACATTAAGATATACCTATTTTACATGGAACAAAGCACATAAAAATAAAAACAAATCATATAATGCAAGAAAATATTTGTCACACATATATTGTATAAAGGGCTTGTAACAAGAATAAATAGCTCTACTGATGAAATAACAACAAAACATAAAGTGATTTTAAAAATAGACAAAATATATAAACTCACAAGTCTCAGAGAAGGAATTCTGATTGCCAAAGTTTATGTATAAAAATGAGCTGAGTGTTTTCAACCTCACAAGTAATTAGACTAATGCAAATTACAGCCATAATAAAATGTGTTTTCAAATCCATCAAAATGGAATAATTTTCTTGAATATAATAAATTCAATTGCTAGCAAAATAAAAATTTGTAACTTTATGGGTAAGATAAAAAATCAGTATAACTTTTTGGAAAGCAATTTTGCAATATCTTATAAATTCAAACTTGTGTGCACTTTATATCTTAGCAAACCTAGGGCAGGAAATACTCTTTCATATGTGCATAGAGACAATTTAGAACAGTGTCTTTTCCAGAATTGCTTGCAATAAAACAATTGTGGAGGGAAATGAAATATTCTTTATTAGGGAAATGCATAAGTAAACTATGGCTTATTCATTGAATGAAATACATAGTGAATGTATATTTCTTATTGTAAGAAATAGATCATTGAAAATTATTATCAACATTCAATGTGGATATAACTTAAACACCTAATGTTGAGAAGGAAAAAGAAGTAGCAATTATAATATATCCATACATATAGTCCAATAATATATTTTTAACTCATCCATTAATTTGAAATAAAAATAATAAAAACTAGCTCATAATCATTACTTTTCAACCTCAGGAAATGGTTACTTCTGAGATTATAGATACAACGAATGAAGATTTCCAGTATGCAGACTCTGAGATGGGTTTGATGATGTCTGCCTTCAAATATTCATGTCCATATGTAATAATTCCCCTTGAATATGGACTGGGCTTAATGAATGACATCACATGAATTGAATGTGACAAAAGTAATGACCTACCATTTCAGGGATTAGATTAGAAAGAGATGGTGGCATCCATCTTGAGTTGCCTTTCTTATTTTCATGCTTGCTTGTTTTGGAGAAACCAACTAGAACATGGTGAGCTGTCCTATAGAGAGGAACATATGGGAAACAAATGAGGAAGGCCCCTAGCTAACAGTCAATGTGCAAACACAACAACCACATGGAGATGTAAGCAGACCCTCCTTTAGTAAAACCATCAAATGAGACTACAACCTTGGATGACTCCTTACTGGGAGTTTGATGAGAGATCTTGAAGCAAAGGCACTTAACCAAGATGCATCCTGATCCACAGAAACTATAACATAATGGTTATCTACTGCAAAACCACTGATGTTTGAAAATTATTTGTTAAGCAACAATAGATTGTTACAAGGAGACTAGAGAGGCAACTAAAACTGTCCTATAGCCTGGTAAAATCAGCATGATTCCTCCAGGACTCTTGATCTGTTTCTTTGTTCTTCACTTGGCTTTTAACAAGAGGGCTATGCCAGCTGCATGCTTAAAAGTCAGTCATATCTTGAAAGTTCTGTATAGGAGAAATATAATAGAAGCCACATGCACAATTAAAATATTTTCTAGATGCCATTTTTATAAATAGAACCAGATAAAAATAATCTTAATATATTTTATTTAGTCCAAAGCATTTTAAATATTTCTATTCTAGCATTTAATCTACATAAATTGAGATATTTTGCTCTTCCTTTTTATAAATATACAGATGCATAAATGTATATCTCATAAAATGTGCAGTCAAGAGAACATAGATTAACACTTCAAAGTACTTTCAAATGTGTGTGAAAGTTTTCAAATAGTAAAGTTGAATATCTGTTTTTAAATCTGTTATAATTAGTCAAAATTAAACAAAACAAAATTTCCTTTTTAAGTTGTTTGATTCATATTTTAAGTACTCAATAGCCACATGTGGCCAGTGTCTACCATATTCAGATATATTCAGAGGCTATTTCTCCTAGGACACAAATTTTCTTTTTCTCCAACTAGCAACAATTTCTCTTTGTAGGTTTTTTTTGTTATGTGGGTCATATATTCTTTTCTAAACTGATCCCTACAAAAGGGAAGGAAACTCCAATTCAGAAAAGTTGTTTTCAACCCTCTCTGTATATTAGATTATATTAGATTACCTGGAGAGCTTTTTATGTTTTTTCTTTTTAAGTCCATAGTATTTTGCCTCTTCTATTTCAGATGATCATTTAAAAATAAGACTGATACATTTTATCTTCAGTCCCAAACTTGTTCTTTCACATGAACTTTTGATACTCAATATTAGTACAGCAATTTTTATTGTTTTTGTGCTGTTGCAGCTACTCTATGTTCCAGCAGTACAGTTTATACCCAACAGAATTGATATAATTTTCAGCTACTCAAAGAACTATTTTTGTTCACCTTTTTAAATTAAAATTTGTAAATTTACTCCTGAACTACACTAGTACTATTGTAATATGAAAATGCTTAAAAACCTGTGAGTGTCAAGAAAAGTAGCTTTTGTTTTTAATGTGCTAAAATTCCAGGGTTTTTGTTTTCTATTTTTTTTTTCCATTGAAACCAAGAATCACAGCTTTATTTCATGAATTGGCCTCTTCTCTACCCTCTCTATAATAGCCTCTGGCAGGTGGAAGGACTTACAAGGAATTTATTAGAGAAAGATGCTTATCTGTTATCTCAGAGGAACAGAATGAAAATTTAGAGATAATTATGTTAGAATGATTTGACAATATGACCGGTGTAAATTTTCCAGAATGAGAGCAGTTATTTCTTAAGTCAGCAGGTTATTTGTAGAAATGATTTTAAAAATTGCTCTGTATTAAAATTATTTATATTTCTTTATTCATTAATCTCACATTTAGGAACCTCTCTTAATGAAATAAATAAGAATATAGTAAAAACATCATGACCAAAGAGATTATTAAGAAGTTATTATATTGAGGCTTTAGGAACATTCTACATTTCCATGAATAAAAACTAAGTGAGATAAATCATTATTCAAATTTTAATCTGATGTTTATGAAACATTTTAAACATAAGGGGAAACAGTTTGCTTACAGTATTAAGTAAAATAAGAAAGTGATGAAACATGCAGATTAATTGGTATAAAATATTACACTTATTTTATGAAGAAATTCTAAGAAGAGAATCATTTTGTTATTTTAAGTGAAAAATAAATTGAAATATTATCTTAAGAAAGTGCACTTGGCTTGGTTGACTCAAAGATCCCAGTCTGCTCTAAGATTTAAAGAAGTTTGATTCATTCTGAATTTCTGGTAATAATTTGATCATTATTTTAGGGTCTAGAGCAAGGAAGGAAAAAATGTGGGCCTGAGGGAAGGAGGAATACTTACTTCTCTTGACTGCCTATACTTAAGAGTTTCTACTTCTATTGAAGTACGTTTTGACCTGTGCAATGCATGATCTGGAGCAACCTCTAATAACATGAATTCATAAATCCACACCAAATGTGTGATGTAGACATATATTGTTGGTAATGGCCAATATTGCAGACTAACATAGATTTTTCTCTGAGAAATATTTGCAACAGAAGAGAGAAGGATGTTTGTTGATTAGGTTTGATCTTTATATACGTGTGAGTGTGTATGGACATGGGTATATTTGGTTGGACATATGGTTCTTAGGAAAAGCTGTAGGAATTTACACTGCAAAGAGGTAAATCTCACACTGGAATGTCTTAAATACAAAACACATTTTATAGAGGCATCATTGCAAGATTTTCTCTGTTAAAACAGCTTCATGAATCTGTAACTGGTCATATTTCTGTTTAAATTATTGCAATATCTTATGATAGCAATGACAATGGAATAGGAGGAATAAAACCAGCGGGACTCATCAATTGTTAGAGAATGCTTAAAAGCCATAATAATAATAATGATGAGATGATATTAAAGTCAACAATTTCCTTCTTTATGTGATTGCTATTTTCAGAAAAACTAAATTCAGGAAGAAGCAGTTTTGGAGCAAAAAGTTGATGTGTAATTGCTGGGCTAATTAAGAGTTTTTCATTAAACATGTGGGGATATGAGATGTTAGTAAGTTCTTGGACAAATGAGAAAAAATGAATCATCTTAATAATGGTAATTTTTAAAAGGTCAAGTAACTAGGCTAGAATCACTCAAAGTTCAGCACTTTTTATAACCATAGTGTATAGGCTAATTTAAGTAATTTTATATTTATTTACTTAATTGTATTATGATGAATGTTAATGCTCTTTTTATTCTTACCATTTTAAAAGTTATACCAAAATATTATGTTTGTATGAGAAATGCAAAACCTACAAACAATAATTATTTGAGGTAATATGGCAATTTTTATTTCAAACCTATTTGCTTGTATAAAGTTATTGAGTAGCTGTACATGTTTATAGGTCACAATCCTACATTCTAATAGGGTTTGTTGGAGTGGCTAATAAACGTATTATTAAATATTTGAAGTTCTCTTAGCTCATGTACAATTTTGAAAACTCTGTTTCTTCCTATTCTTCCAAGTGCTTAAGGTATCTTTACATTTAATACTACTAATTGTAATAGTAATAATTACTTAATTTTGTCAGTTTTTCTCAATAGGTTATTAAAAATTAAATCCTACAAAACACACAAATTAATAAAGAGGAGGAGGATTAAGAACAAAAATTATATGAAACACTATCAAAGAAAATCTTCAGTCTCTATCATAAGGGGTTTCATTTGATTCTGTTTCTCCTTAGAATAGGATTCAGGGAATGCTCAATTAATTAATACATTAATGCTCTTAATGTATTAGTCTTATAAAGACACTTTTTCTTTTACTTGAAAATAATTACTAAGTAAATAATCATATATTGAAACAAATGAGTTTTATTCTATTTATTTTATATTTCTACTAATTATATTTCAATTTAAGTAGAATGCCTGTTTTAGTTCACATATATAACTTTTGGTTTCTCAATATATTAATCTATTGTTTTATATGCTTTCTTTCCTAAGAATTTTGTGAAGCTTTGTAGAATGAACAAGAATTTTTAGAAGCATTGTAGTTGAATGGGAAAATTTACAACACTCACACACACACACACACACACACACACACACACACACTGTATCTAAAAAAGAATAGAAAACAAATCCTGGTCTTGGTATTTGCCTATGTTTTGCACACCACCTCTTTTATTTGTACTTATAAAGATTTTTTGAGCACTTTCTCTTCTGTCAGGTTCTCTATCCTCTCTCATGACAAGACCCTTTTAGATCAACAAATTAATTGATTTCATATTCTAGTTGATCATGTATCTTTTATTGATTGTTCTAAAACAACAGTAGGTACCTATTTGATATGCATTTTTAGGAGTTAAAAGATTTTGATCTATTTTATTATTATAATATTTCAGGAAAATTTTTCCTTAAATATGTTTGAACAAAACAACAATGAAAAAAAAAACAATTAAACAACATGTGGAAACAATATCTTAATGAAAATTCTAAAAACAAAATGTGGCAATTTTGAGTCTACCTATTTAATAGAGTATTGTGTGCTAAGTATGGTTTCCTGCCTTGGGGGTGTTAAATACTAACATTGCTTCTCTGGGGTTGGGGTGTTAAATACTTACATTGATTCTCTGGGGTAAGTGCTGAAAAATATCTGAAATTTAAAATGAAATCAAGGTAGAGAAATGTTGAACAATTTTCTTAATGTCACTAGAATAAAAGCCCAGGCAGTGTGCATAACAAGTCCACATACTTACTTAGCTTTTCTTCTTTGCTGCCTTTCTAGTGAAGTTCCTTTCTTTTCCCTTCTCCATTTAGCGTTTTCATCAATTAAAGTAATAATTTTTTGATTTTCTATCATTTCCTTTATTCAAACAAATATTTATGTTTCTTAACATTTCTTAGTTTTCTCCAGATAACAAATTGCTTCAAGATAGAAAACAATTTTTTCAGTACCCTTTTTTTCCAGATTTTGTGAACACTGTGATTCTTGTGCTTCTGAAAAAAGAAAAAGAGTATTGAAGTATGATAGATATAAACTGTGCAAGAATAAAATTTTCAATTTGATACCTTTTTTACATAGTTATAGACATTAAACTATTGCCATAGTCCAGATAATGAACTAACCATCATCCTTGAAAGTCCCCTGTGCTCCTTTGTAGTCCTCATGTTCTTCCCATCCTTTCCTATGGGCACTACTTATCTGCTTTCTTGACTATAGGTTAGTTTGTATTTTATAGAACTTTATAAAATTAAATGATAGAGAATATACTTTTCTCTGCTTTATTTCAGTCAACATAATTATTTTAGATTCATCTGTATTTTTTCATGTATAATTTTTTATTGCATTGTAATATTTCATTATATGCATATACCGTGATGTAATTATTCATTTCTTATTAATGAACATTTGAGTTGTTTCCAGATTTTGTCTGTTACAAATAAAGATTTTATAAACATGGTAGTCTATCTATGGGCATATGCTTTCATTTCCCTTAGTTAAATACCTATAAGTAGAATAGCTAGATCAGATGGTAGTTTAATATTTAACTACTTGAGAATTGTCAAATTGTTTTCATATATGGATATTATTATATTTATCATTCCCACTAGGAATATATGAGAATTTCAGTTCCTATATATCTTTGACAATATGTGGCTATGATTTAAATATAGTTTGACCATCCAAAAATTATCTTGAAATGAAGTTCCCATTGTGAAATCTTAAGAGGGTAGAAATCTAATCTGACTGAGGTGCTTTAAGGTGGGACCTTTCAGAGGTGTTGAGATTTAGTTAAGGTCATTAGAATGAAGCCCCATGATGGAATACTAGTGGCTTCCTGGAAAGAGGGAGGGTTTCATCATGTTTCAGGAGAAGATGGCGGTCTGCAAAGAAGATACATATTTTTTTTTTTTTTGTAATTTTCAACTGTTAGAAGATCTTGAAGAAGGACAAAAAGTAATAGGGAATGGTACAGTTAGCTGGGGACTTGAAGATAATTATGAGTAGCCAGATAATTACCAATAGTCAGGAAACATTATCAGGCCATCAAGGATACACTATAAAAACAGAATATATAGCTTTAAATTAGAATGTTGACCTAAATGCAGTTAAATTTTGTAACAAAAATTAATTTGAACAGAATAAATAATTCCAGTGGATGGTGGATGCACCAGTGTTAAAAAAAATAATAAAATTCATTAATCATTGGTTCTTCCAAGAGCTAAGATGTCTAATCATATCCTAAGAAAGTATGAAGCTTCCACAGCCACAAGGACAAACATACGGCAAATGATTTTAGTGACTCTCAAACTTATCTCAAATCCACAACCATCTACTCATATCAATGTCTTGATTAAATATCATAATACAAAATACTCCCACATTATTAAAAATTCCAGCTAGTACATGTGACCTAGAGATTTGTAAGAAAAAAAATACATACACACACACACACACACACACACACACACACACATATATATATATATATATATATATATATATCATATTTAATAAAGGTACATCCACTATGCTTTCAGGTAACAGGAGGAAAAATGCAACACAATTTCCTTTCTCTTGTGAAGGCACTGTTATTCAAACGTAAACCTGGAATACTCAAAATAAAATTCAGGTTTACAAGAGGAAAGCATGGCAAGAAGTGTCATATGGCAAAGGAAATGTGTGTTTCTGAAAAGTAAAATCTCAAGAAGGAAAAACAGAAAGGACATGCTTTATCCATCTTCATGAAAGCTGCAGTTGAAATTGTTTAATATAGCAGGTACAATCAATATTGTCACAAATTTTGGTAACTTTTGGAAAGGTGCAGGTGCTGACTATTAGTAGTATAAAATATTCAAAACATATTTTTATTTTTGATACCTGTATTCTTAATAAAAAAAATTGAGGGTTTGATCTATTTCTTTTAAAAACTGTTCCCGTGTGTCACGTGTAACAGACATGGTAAGTATTAGTTTACTATACAATAAACCACACATGTAAGTTTAAGTGAGGCCAACAAAAAGGAATAGGTGTATGAAGTTGTGATTTTTGAGTTATAGTCTTAAAATGTAAATAAAATGTGGAGCAAGTTCTCAGAAAAAAAAAAGAAGAAGAAGAAGAAGAGAGAAAAAACCAAGGGACACACATGCACAAGTGTTCCAACAGTTGTCATGCAATGTTCTACCCCACCTTGTCACTCTGTCACCAAGAAGGCCACACACAGCCCCTCCATCTTGGATCTCCAGAACTGTGAGCTGACAATCTCTGTTTTTTTTTTTTTTTTTTTTTTTCCTTTTTAACTTGCCCAGTCTGTGGAATTACATTACTGGTAACATGGTATTATCATTGTTTTTAATTGGTGTTTATGGTGAATCCATTCTGATGTTAATTTGAAATTCCTTAGCTAAGTTAAACATCTATTGAAGTGCATTTTTTATACTCATGTATCATTTTAAAGAGTCTTTTCTAATATGTAGAACTCATATTTAATTGTATTGTTTTTTCCCTAATATTTGATTTTTGAGAGTTCATATTCTGGATATAACCCTTTTTATTAGACATTTACTTTGCAAGAATACATACAAAGATATATTTTTTTTCTTCAAGTCCGCATCTCTTAATTATTCATTGTTTTAACACTAACTTTAAAATGGAAATCTTGAATTTTTCTGATGTCTGTAATTTATCATGTTTTTTCAAAGAACATATTTTTTGTGTCACATCTAATTTTACTAGTTTCCTATTGCCTTTGTGACAAATACCCATAAAATTGTGATTCAAAACAAAATAAACTTGTCATCTAGAGTTCCTGTGATTATGTTATAGGACTGGGACCTTTCTGAAAACTTAAGTAGCACAAACGGCCCTCACTTCAAACTCAAATTATTGTGATTAAGTCAGAAAGATTTCATGTGTGTTGCTTAGAGTAACATGAATGAGTTTATCAAGGAATAGGAAAAGGAAAGGGGGACACTATCAAGGCAGAGGATGGGTCCTCTCAGAGAGGAGAAGGACAAAATGCCTCTCTTGCATTCTAGTTTTATTGGGAATCCCAGTGAAACTTTCAAAGAGTCCCTCCCAGGTCCACCTCTTGACTTTTGACTGACAGCATGATGACATCAGACTTTCAACTCCCCACTGCCATGACAACTCTAAGTCACCTTGGCCCATGCTAATTGGTTCTAATTGAGTTCTTTACCATAAATTCTTAGACATTTTATGCTTTGGAGAAATTTTCCTTATCTCCCCAAGTTTCTGGATCTGTTCTGTGAAAAGAGTCACAAAAATCTACCCATTCAACTTAACTTGGGTTCCTCTTATTGACATTATTTTAGGCCTGCATTCCTCCTGCAGCTAATACATAGTCTGCTGAGGAATGTGACATAGCCTGCCCACTTAAGCCAGGCAGGGCTACAGGTAAATTGATTCTTGGGAAAGAAAGCATGTGGGGATAAGTACAATGGTCCCATTTTTTGAATTTATTCCCCTAACCTAAGGTTTCAACCACTCATGTCTGTCTGTCACCTATCAGTCAGAAGCCTAAAATATATCTCCATAGATTGAAATCAAGAAGTTAGCAGGGATGCATTCTTCCCCGGACACTGTCCAGGAGAATCCATCTGCTTTTATCTTCTTTAAAGTCAGCAGTGGCTGAGTGAATTTTCCTTATGTCATAATTCCCCGACTTTGATTCACCTGCTTTTCTCTTTCATGTCTAATGATTTTGGTGATTAAATCAAGTACATCAGGACATTCCAGGATAGCTTCTTTAATTTAAGATCAGCTGATCCTTATTATTGCTGTGGGTATAAACATGATTGCATAAGCAATGTAATTCTGCAACCTGTACACTCAGAAAAATGAGAAATTATATCCCATCTGATTCAAATGTATGATATGTCAAGATCATTGTACTGTCATGTGTAACTAATTAAAACAAATTTTAAAAAGCCAAAAAAAAAAAAAAACTGGAAAAAAAGATCAGCTGATCCATTTTTATGTAATGCATTAATTATATTTCAGTTAGTGAAGATATAAAGAAAAGGAGGTCTTTGTACACTATTGATGGTAATGTAATCAGTATAGTCATTATAAAAAATAGTATAAAAGTTTGTCCAAAAATTGAAAACAGAATTGCAGTATGATTCAGCAATCCTACTTCTGTGTATATATCAGAAGAAAGAAAATCAGTATCTAAAGGAAATATGCATGACCATGTTCATTGTGATGTTATTTACAAAAGTCAAGATACAGAAACAGATTACCCACTGACTGATGAATGTACAAAGAAAATGTGATATGCATGCATACACACAAAAGCTGGAATATTACTTAACCTCAAGAAAGAAGGTAATCCTTCCATTTGTGATAATAGGATAAAACTTGATGTTCTTAGGCTAAGTGCAATGAACCAGATAGGTAAAGATAAATAATTTACATTAACACTTTTATGGGTAATCTAAAAAAAAAGGTCAAATTCATAGAAGCAGAATATGGAATGGCGGTTAACAGGTGCTAGGAGGTGACAGAAATAAGGAGATGTTGGCCAAGATTGTAAACATTCAGCTATCAGATAAATAAGTTCTAGAGGTCTAATGTACACAAGATAATTATAGCAAATAACAAGGTATACTTTAAGTTTGCTAAGAAAATACTTGTTAAGTAGTCTTATCAAAGAGAATAGTTGTTGTAGTTATAATAGCGATTAAGTTCTTTGCATGTAAAATCACACAATTTCTGGGTTGGTGTGGATTGCTCCATTTTTCTTGGAAATATGTATATTATTTTTCTTCGTTTTAATTCAGATCATTTTTAATCAAAGATCTGACATTTTGAATTTCATCTAATTGATAATTTACTTTTTTATATCTATATTCTTTGGTTTTACTGTTGGTTAAAGTTGAGTTACTTAAAAAGTATTTGATCCTTTTAATTCTTGCTTTTAAACTTCATTAGACAGAACAAGGGTAACATTTAATCTGGGGATAATTTTGCCCACTTTTAATTAAAGAATTTGCTGACTGCTCTACCTGATACTCGTAAATTATTAGATTTTCCACTCTAGATAGGAGGAGTAGGCAATATCCCCAAACTTGTGTAAGCTCCAAGATTGTTCTAAGTCCTTCAGGGATCCCCATCTCACCCTCCACTGCACTGGCCTTAAAGAGTTTCTCCAAATACTGAACTAATTGATATTTTAAGCTTAATCTCAGTTTAAGATATTCAGTGACCTGAAAATCTCTGAAGCTCTCAATCTGAGAGATTTCTACTTTGTGGCATTCGTTCCCATGAACTGCAACCACCATGAGGGACTTTCAGCTCTATCTTCTTTAATTCACAAAGACTACCAAGATCTTCCTGGATTATATTTACCTGCATGCAGTGTAGAATCAGTTTGAAGAAGGTAAGTTATTGCAATTTTTGGACTCATCTTGCTTGTTCCCCATTCTCAGTATTGTTTTAATGCTTAAATGTCTGGTTTCCGGAAAAACCACTGTTTTTGTCATTTTTTTCATCTTTTTTAAAATTTGTTTAATACAAGAACTCAAATTCAATCCTTATTATATATTTTTGGCCAGTAGCAGAATATTCATGATGTAATTTTCATGAATCAAAATACAGAACAAAACTCCCACAAACCAAAACCAAGACTACTTATATAATTAAAAGACTTAAAATTAGTAATCTTGAATTACTTAAAGAAATAATGACAATCTAACTTACACACACTCTCTCTCTCACACACACACACACACACACACACACACACACATATATATATATACACATATATATATGTGTATATATATATATATATATATATATATATATATATATATCCATGAATTTAGATCAGAGAAGCACTTAATTTAAAAGCAATAACCTGAATGTTCATCCTAAAAGCTTTGAATATACCCCCTTAATTTTCCAATGTTCAACCTTCAACCATCATGAGACTTCCATTTTCATTTTTTTCATCTTGCATTCATTCCTGACCTTTATTTTCTACATGGATTATGTTTTACAAACGCGGGTTATATACTTAGTTTTTCTCTCCAAATACATGGTGTCTTATTTACTTACACATTTCTCTGCATCTTTCACCTAGTATTCGATCATACTTCTTGTTATTTAAGACTTATTTTTGTTTAATTCTGCTGCTAGCTCACCAGGGTGACAGAAGAAAAATCAATATTTTCTATCTGAAAAATGTGTCCATTTTCAGAAAAAAACTACCTATTTTCAAAACAAAAGCTAAACAATACTGAGAAAAAGAACACTCATTCAGTTAAATGAATCAGTCTTATAAACCATAGGAAGCAACAAAGCAGCTTATATTGATGCAAATTTTTCTTCACTTTCTGGTTCATAATAGTTCATGTGAGCACAGGAAGATTATTTCTAATATTGTTAATTCACAAATTCACTAGGTTCAAATAAATATTCTAATACTTTTAAGAGCACATGTTTTGATTTTATGTTGGGTTAGATTCTTCAAATATTTCTGTAAGGGCAGAAGCAGGTCTTGTAAACACAACACAAAACAAAATAATAACAGAGACCAAAATTGACTGGAGTTACTATTTCAAATTGGCATAAAATGGATTAAATAGGAACATGCATATTGAATAATGTTAGCAACTAGGAAAGTGAGATTTATCATTTGTTCAAAGAAAACAAGCATAAAACTAGAAATGAGTTCAAAGATTAAGTAGTTGAATCATAAATCACAAAGTGATTTAATATTCTAAAGATAAAAGACTGAGGCAAGATGCTCCTAATGTTTATCATATATGTAGTATATATTACACATATATATGAGATGCTAATATTTCTTTGGTCATGTGTAGGTTTTATTATACTTGAATGGGTTAGCTTTAGTTAAAAGCAAAGATTTTTGTAGAGGCTTTGATAAAATGTGTAAAAAAATGCCAAAACTACTAACTAAAATTAACAATGTTTTAGGATGTGAAATTAATACACAAAAATTTTATATCTCCCTAATATTGATGAATAATCAGAAATTGAATTGAAATTTTAAAATTAATAACATTTATAATAACATACAAAAATGATATACTTAGAGAAAAATCTGACAAACAATATAAAATGCGTACAATGAAAACTATATTGTATAGTGCAGCTAAATTAGAGAAAACCTAAACCAATGGAAGTGCCAGATAACCCAATATTTTTAGGATGCTACTTTTCTCCAAATTGATCAGTGTAATGCCAGTCAAAATTCCAGAAATATTTTTATAAAATTTGATATAGTAATTCTAAAGATAATCATCAACTTTGATTAAAATTAGCTCATTAATTAAAGGAATTCATAAAAATGTATGTTAGAGCATTGTGTTGACTTAAAATTACAGGTTACATTTATACAATGGAATACTATTCAGCAAAAAAAAATGAAACCACTATTCATATGTCTATCAATAAAAATGAGCCTTAACACAATAATGCTGAGTGAAAGATGTATGTAAAATAGAGTACATACTATAGGAGTCTACTTATATAAAACTCTAGAAAAATGCAAAAAGGCAGAAAGTGATTGGCCTGTCATATTGGGAGGTTAGGGAAGGGTGGGAGACAGGATGGAAAATGCATATGAAGCATATTGGGGGGATGATTGTTAATTATGAACATGGTTTCATAGGTGCATACATAAGTCAAACCTATTAAACTATGTACTTTAGTTATGAGCAGTTAATTATATGTCAACTTTATGTCAATAAAGTGGTTAGAAATCTTTAAATAATTTGCTAATAAATTCATGAGGTTTGGAACAATTTTCAGAATGACTAATAAAATTCCCTTTAATTGCATTTTGATGGGATTAGGAAAGACTAACATGTATTATGATATGGGAATTGGTAAGAACAAAGGTAATGTTAATGCAGAAAATCTGTTCAGTAAAGTCAATTCTGTATTCTTTCTCAAGATAACTAAAACCAGAGTGAAGGGATAAATGCAAACAGTTGAAGAATTCCTAGTGCATGTAATAACAACACAAATCAGTTATTTAGAACTATCCAAATTCACCAGCTACTTAGAGAATTTATTCTAATTCTTAGTCAAAAAGATATTAAATAATATAATATATTGACAGAAATACATTCTGTGGAGTTCATTCTACTATGCTGAAAGATGCAAAAGGTGTTCATCTCCAAAGATATAGATGGGATGAGAAGCTTCAAAGAATATATGACTGGGCTATTTTTCAGGTATTTTCTGGTACATTATTATTTTATATAAATCTAATTGGGTATCATATAAATTGAAGTTATAAGTGGTCATATAAATCATTATATATATTGTATATATAAAATTATATTTTATATTATATGTTACATATATATAAAATTAACACTCACTGGTAAGCCATTTCTACTGATTTTGATTTAGCAATATTTATGTGCAAGTAGTGTCCCTGGATCAGAATCAAGGCATCTCTAAGTAACTCCTGAATTTATGCTAAATGTGGACAAGGTCAAATAATAAGAAAAAAATTAAAATTGTAAACTATATGTCTGTTCTTAACTGATGTATTTAACAAATTATTGACAGTGTAGCCATGGTGAATTATTAATGATCATGCCTGAAGCATCCTCACATAAAATATTGACTGGCCTGAATATTTTACTTTCTAGTAAGCTAATCAATGTGTACCTCAAGAGGAAGTAGAAGATATGTGTTTAAATTATAAGATCAATGCAAGTTTGACTCAGAATTGAATTCTCTAGAAAGATATTAGTGTTACAACAGCTGAAGTGAAAAATCATCTTATCTGATTTATGAAGTATTTTTTATGGATATTAACCTGAAAATTCAGGTTTTCTCTGCTTCCTATAGTTGGAACAGAATTTGTGAGTGATAGGCAAAAATAACTGGAGAGACAAAGCTATAAATTACTGAAGTCCAACTCTCTCCGGGGCTCAAGAGAGGCATGGTGACAGTCATCTGGGGAACTGCATAGAGGATGATCAGGTTTGCACAATTTTCCAACGACCTGGCTAACAATCTATATTTTTCTATGTTCAGGGCCTCCAAGAAAAGAATGCGAGGCTCATTCTGACAACAGGGAAATTCACGCCCAGTTTCTTCTTCCTTGTTTAGTCTGGTTCTTGACTTTCAATCAAAAAAGTATTAATTTGTTGCTTAATTTACATAGCAATCCAGGATCCCAGATTAAAATTACGAAATGATGAAATTCTTAAGACTTCACCAATATAAATGAAATCAGAGATGATGATTTAAAGGAAATCATATCTATCTGAAGTTTTCTGTGGTTTGAATTAAATGCCTTAGATTCATTCACTCATTTCCTTTGGGGACACATATTTAGCTAGCTGTGTATGATGTTGTTTACCACAAAATGTTAGTTCCACACTAAGTTTTCCATTGAACTTTAAATTCCATTTTACTTAAGATGGAAGAATTTAACTTACTCATTGAAAATAGATCAAATTAGAAAGTTTTTCTATAGTCATTGCTTAATTTGGTTTCAAACTCCTTAAATATTTTTAAATTACAACATTAGATTGTGAGTAAATTCACCATCAATATTGCCTGCAGATAACTACTTAATATACAAAAGGAAAGTCCCACTGTGCGAGGTACTGTGACATTTAATGCCAACCAGAATATATTAGCACTCTGACCTTCAGGGTTCTTGCAGCATATGGGAAACTTGCAAATTTCTAGCATTAGGCCTAATTTAATGAATATGACTTCAAAGAACAAAAACCAAAGAGAATGAAGCCCATTTTCCTATATGAATAGGAATTTTTCTATTTGTATCAAATTTGACTAGACTAGCAATATAACATTCACTTTTTTTTTAATATCAGGGATTAAACCCAAGAATGCTTAACCACTGAGCCATTTCCCCGCCCTTTTTTAAATTTTAAAATGTTGAGACAGGGTTTCACTAGGTTGCTGACAGTATCACTAAGTTTGCTGAGGCTAGCTTTGAACCTGTGATCCTCCTACCTTAGCCTCCCAAACTGCTGGGATTATAGGCGTGCACCCCCATACCCAGCTAACATTGACTCCTAGTTAACAATAGGGAACACTTTCTGGAAATGGAAGGAAGAAAGAAAGAGAGAAAGAGAGGAAGGAAGGAAGGAAGGAAGGAAGGAAGGAAGGAAGGAAGAAGGAGGGAGAGAAAACAGAAAAAAAAGTAATACAAAGAATATGTTTTCTCACAATGAAAAGTAATTCCCCTTCTATAAATTTATTAATTAGGACATTTAATCAGAACCAAGAAGTTTTGTGTCCCCATTTCCAGAGAAAAAAGAATGAGGACATAGAGAACTGTGTTTTAGACCCTGAAATGCGTACTCTTATTTATTTTACTCAAATTAATTAAACTATTGCTGTTGAATGATTATCAAATATGTGATATTTTACATTATTCACTAATGGTTTGTATGTATATTTTGCATTCTTAATTTTATTACGAATTCCACATGGAAAAACTTTCACATATTCTATATTTTTAGAATCCCAGCATCTATTTCCATGATTGGAGTGTGAATACTACTTAACTACCCCATCTGTAGATGTTTTTCCTCCAGTCTTCATCAAAGTAGTATCCATAAAGTTGAACTCTGATTTCATTAGTTTCTTATTTTGGGTGAAATAGAGAAGGGTCATGATCAAATGTTGATTGGTAGTTAACATTTGTGCCACTTTCCCCCAAATAAACTATAGGTAAGTAATCAGCACAAATGAAATCAGCTAAAGATCAAAGTTGTATTTCCTGATAACTCTGTCATTGGCTTGAAATTAGTCATGTATGGAAAATTAGTGCAGTAGGCACCTCAAAGAGCCTATATAATTGATTTTGGGTTCTACGATCTTTAGTACAAGTCACCCAAAATTATGTTCAGTTGCATTTGCCTCTAGATTATATTATTAAAGCAATCATGGCTTCTTAATATAATTCAAACATTCTTGTAATTGACTTCTCCATGCTACATAGCAAAGTTTGTGAGACAGTGTGCAGAAGTCTTCTGAAAAGGTGAAATTAGAGAAATGCAAATCAAAACTACTCCAAGATTTCATCTTACTACAGCAATAGTACATGTTGGTAAGGATGTGGGAGAAAATGTACATTCAGACATTGCTGATGGGATGGCAAATTGGTACAAACACTATGGAAAGCAGTATGGAGATTCCTCAGAAAACTTGGAATGGAAATGCCATTTGACCCAGCTATCCCATTCCTCAGTTTATACCCAAAGGACTTAAAATCAGCATACTACAGTGATGCAGGCACATCAATGTTTATAGCAGTTCAATCCACAATAGCTAAACTATGGTGCAACCTAGGTGTCCCTCAATAGATAAATGGGTAAGGAAAATGTGGTATATACATGTAATGGAATATTACTCAGCCTTAAAGAAGAATGAAATTATTCTGTTTGATCATAAATGGATGGAGCTGGAGAATATCATGCAAGTAAAATAAGCCAAATCCAAAATATCAAAGGGCAAATGTTTCTCTGATAAGCGGATGCTGACCCCGAATGGCAAGTGGTAGGGAAGAATGGAGGAATTTTAGATTGGGCAGAGGGGGAGTGAGTGGAATTAGACAGATATCATTACCCTATATACATGTATGATTACACAACCTGTGTGACTCTTCACCACATAGAGCCAGAGGAATGAGAATTTGTGCTCCATTTGGGTACAATATGTCAAAATGCATTCTATTCTCATGTATAACTAATTAGAACAAATTTAAAAAAAATATTGCTTCTCCTTAGAGAGAGAGAGAGAGAGAGAGAGAGAGAGAGAGAGAGAGGGAGAGAGAGAGAGAGAGAAAGAGAGAGAGAGAGAATAGAAAAAGTCACAGTGTATTATTTGGATCTTATGTCTTTAGAGGAAACTCCTGACCATATACTAAAATCATGAACTACTTTATTTTTTATAAACTACTTTTAATCAGAAACTGATGATAGCCATTTTTTTACTCATTTTAGAAATCATGTTATGATGTAGTCAATGAAATAATTGGTGTTTCTGTTATAGTCTCTGATATACACTATGTCCACATATTTAAATATGTATTATATATGTGAACTTTGGTATGACACTTGAACAGTAGCATGTGATATTTATGAGTCTATAATGGCCTTTTTCAACAACAGTCCTGAGAAAATTAAGTAACAGCATAACACCATTTTTCACTTATCCCATGGAAGGCACATATAAAATATCATTCTAGATTCATTAGAGATGAATTAATTTATTTTAAAAAATAATGACTAGGACATTAAGAAAATTATCTCATGGACTCTGTTAAAAAATTCTAGTTTGTCACTAAATTAAATCTAACTTGAGCACCCATTATTAAAAATAAAAGAGAAATCCAATATCAATTATTTTTACTTCTCTTTAGGTCACACAAGGGACCTCTATGGAGATACTGATGTTACCAAATGTGGACACTGAATCTAATGTTTTCACTGAAGTCCCACAATGCTATTATTAAAGAATCTGATGCTGATGTTCCCTCTGAAGTGTTTTTTGTTTTATTTTGATAAGATCACTTAAAATGGTATTTACTCTCAAATTTTAAGTGCACAATACATTATTGTTAATTATACAATGTGTGAAACAGAAGTTTAGACCTTGATAAACTTCTTTATCTCAAAGTTTACACCTATTGAACAACTCCCCATTTCTCCCTTCCATCAGCCCTTGGCAAGAACCGTTCAAATATCCATGACTGCAAATTTGATTATTTTAGATCTCTGACATAAGTAGAATCAGAAACGTTTATCCTTTTGTGACCAATAACCCAATTAAAAATGGGAAAAGATCTGGGTTTGGTGGCCCATGTCTGTAATTCCAGGACTGGGGAAGAGGCTGAGACAGGAGGATTACAAGTTTGAGGCCAGCCATAGCAACTTTGTGAGACATCAAAAGGGGTTGGGCAGGGGATGGATCTCAGTGGTAAATTACCCATTGATTCAATACCCACTACAAAAAACAAAAAGAAGAAGAAGAAAATAGAAAAAAAAAGTGTATGTGGGAGAGAGACAGAGAGAGAGAGAGAGAGAGAGAGAGAGAGACAGAGAGAGAGAGATAGAGAAAGACAGAGGGAGGGAGGGAGGGAGGGAGGGAGGGAGAAGGAAGGAAAAGTTCTTAAATAAACACTTTTTTTCAAAGAAGATTTATAAACAATCAATAGTGTATAAAAAGATGTTTAAGATCTCTTCTAATTCAGAGAACTGAAAATCAAAATCATAACAAAGTAGTATCTTACAGATTGTTTATAGTACATCTCTTAGAATGACTACTACAAAAATATATAGGTAAATATATGTTATCAAGGTTGTGGAGAATTTGTAACCCTTATAAACTGTTTGTGGGTTTCTATGATGTTGTAACCACTATGAATCCAGCATACAAGTTCCTCAAAAAATGAGAAAGTAAACTACCAAATGCTCCAGCATTCCTACCACTTAGAAGATTTACAAAAGAACTGAAGTCTGAATCTCTTAAACAATATCTGCACTTCCATGTTTATAGCAACATTATTTACAAGGTCAACATATGAAAACAAATGTATATTGATGGATTAATGCATTATGAAAAATGTGGTACATACAATAGTATACAATATTCATCAGTGTTTAAAAAGAAGGCAGTCCTGCCATTTGTTGAAACAGATAAATTTGGAGGACATTATGCTAAGGGAAATAAGCCAGTGTGGTGTGGGTTTTAATTTCTGCCTTTCTAGATCTTGCTGGGGACATTCTAGCCCTATCCATTGGGCTATACCAGTTTCTCTTCTGACTTATGCTGAGTTTGGTTCCAAATGACCTTTTCCTGTCTTTCAAGATCATGAACCTTACTGGCTATTCACCACAGGAACATTTCTATCCATCTCCTTAAAGGTCCTGCCTCTGCTATAGGAATATTCCACTCTGTGAACCTGTTATCAACAAATGATCCAGAACATTTGACACTTTTCAGTTATGTAGGATTCAGTCTTAAAAGAATGTCAAATTCCTTCCCTTAATTCATAAAATAACTTCATTTCTCTCATTTCCCATCTCTAAGAACTTGGCGGTAATTTGGGAGTTGTCCTCATGACTTACTAGTTATTCACAGTTTGTCTCTTCTGGCTCCGAATTATAAAAACAAAACAAAAAGCAAAAACCACCCAACATACTTCCATTTTTATTCCTATTGTAGGGTATCAAATCTGTTCACTTTGAGTAAACACATCCTAAGGGTAGGTGCTCATTTTTTTTTTTTTTTTTCTGTATCTGGCTTTGCACATAGGAAAAATGCCTAAACATTTGGTTCAATAAATACAGAAGGAATTGTCGCCTACTTGATATCTGAAATAGAGTTCAGATCCAAACTATAATCTACCATGCTGGCCCCAGAGGGATGTTGGGGATTACCACATTGAAAGCAGATTGTTTTTCACTGATTTTAGAATGCTGCCTGATCCCTCTTTGATTCTGTCTTCATCAGCTAACCCAAAACATGGTGCTCATGATTTAGCCTTTGTTTTCACTTTATTTCATATTTATGAAGGTTGGCTCCATTTTCTATGCTATTTTTCATGACAGTTTAGAAAACACTTCTGGTTTCCTAGGTTTCCTTAAGTAAGTTTCCTTTCTGGATTCACAAAATCTTGGGATCATTTTTTTTTCCTGACATTCACTTCTTAAGCAGTTTTATCCCCAGATTTATGCTCAGCCTTAGAGAGTTGAGACTCAGAAATAGGGAACTTGTTCACCCCTGTATTATCACAGTTCAGCTCAGTGCCTGGCACCAAAATATTTTGTCTGCTTATATTCAACAGTAACAAAAATTTTCTCCATCCCCAAAAACCGTACTTTAAATTTTTAGTTTTAACTCCTTTTTATTTTTAAATAACTAACTCAACATAAAGTTAACATAAAATAAATAACCTTAAAACATTTTCCAACATTTTTAAAGCATTTTTAAACTAGCAGTGTCAAGGCAAAAGTGAGGCAGCACAAAGACACTGCTCAGCAACAAAAGCACACATGCCCCCATCCCTCTGGTAGCAGCTCTGGTCCAGAGAAATATCTTTTGGCAGAATTAAATCAAATCACAGTTTTCTCATATTGTAACTCTTCAGGTATTTCACTGGATTTCCATGGTCTAGATCCACACATGTGTTAGTCTGCCTGGGCTGCTGTAACCAACTCATACCATATACTGGTTGGCTTAAACAATAGAAATATTACAGCTCTGGAGGATGAGAAGTTCATGACCAAGGCACTGGCTGATTCAGTTTCCAAAGGCACCCTTCTTCCTGGCTTGCAGACTGCCACTTTCTTGCTGTGTGCTCACATGGCAAAAAAGAAAGAGATCTCCATGGTCTCTTCCCTTTTGTAAGTATACTACTTTTATTTGATCAGGGCTACACCTTATAAATTCATTTTACCTTTATCACCCATTTAAGCACCCTACCTCCATTATACTTAACATGGTGTTGGGACTTCACCCTATATATTTTAAGAAAAGAATTCAGTTCAAAGTACTTGTTTATCTACTTGACACATTCTGCATAATACTTGTGAAACTTTTCAGTGAACAGCCAGTTTTCAAGATGATCAGCTCTCTACATTCTTTCATTTTAAATCACAAAATTAGTATGAATCTTTTTTCACTCATGTTTCTCTGGTTCCTAATTTTGCAAGACAGGAATTTCTTCCTTCTAAGTCCTTGTGGTTTGAGGGCACAGGGAACACCCTATTGAAATAGGTTAGAATCACATTGTAGGATAGGGCTTATGTCATGACTTTTCAAACAGGAGGCTGAAAAACTAAATTATTCGTTTTATTTCTTATTAATTTGAGAATGTAGGTGATGAGGAAAATGCAATCACAGAGTATATTTGTGTTTAGGGATATATATGTGCTGAGTTAAGACAATCATAACTTTGGGTTTCAGCCCTAATACCCAATTTTGAAGAATTTTATTTAAGAATAGAAATGTTTTACCTTAGATCCTTATTTTTCTATTTTATGACAATAAAATATAAGTATACACAATTTTCATAGAATATTGCCTCATCGTATATGGCTTTGAATTTTGGGGGGTATTGAGAATTATTTGTGTTTCTTTGTACTTTTTCATAATTATAGGAAAACTTAGGCAATTATCTTCTCAATTTATTTTTCACTTATTGGCTCATGTTGTCTTGCTTTACTGCCTTCTGGAATCCTCTGAACTCTACTGTGATGTTTTCCATGACTATTTCATATTTCTTTTAGGTTTGTGTTATGGTTTGGATGTGAGATGTCCTCTAAAAGTTTACTTGTGAGACAATGCAAGGAGGCTCAGAGAAGAAATGATTTGATTATTAGAGTATTAACCCAATCAGTTAATTGATCACCTTATGGGATTGAGTGGTAACTGAAAGCTGGTGGGGTGTAGCTGGAAGAGGTGGGGCATTGGGGGTATGGCTTTGGGGTATATATTTATATCTGGCAAGTGGAGTTTCTCTGCTTTCTGATAATCATATGAGCTGCTTCCTCCAATACACTCTTCTGCCATATGTATATTGCTATTCTTGAATGTCCCAAATTTAGGCAGGGTTTCTGCTTTATATTGGCATTTCAAAAATTTCTAATATTGGAAAGACCTAACCTCTACATACTGTCTTCAATATTCTTTGTAGACCTCAAACTAGATGCTTAAGCCTTTTAAGTCTTGAGAGAATATGTCTTCATCTCCTAAATATCTTTTATCTCTCACTTTATTTCTGGAAAGTATGTATTTCATTCTTGTGTATCGTATACATATATGTATATATACATGAATATGAATTCTTATTATAGGCATTCATTGATTCACTTAGAAATTGTATACAGATTGCAGATGTATATGTCTATATAGGTAAATATATTTATATATTATATATTTATAATTACATATTTAAAATACAATTATCTTATTTATTTATTTATTATTAAATAAATGGCATCCATTTAATAAATTACTAACTTCAAAACAATGTAAACCATGGCCCTGACTTTGGGTAAATTACAATCTCAGGTGGATGGGCTCCTAACTCTTTTAAGTCATGTCAGAATATGAATTGCTTTATTCATGTCAAACTGCATTGTTTAAAAGACTTCACCACAGAAGACATTTTTAAAATTATAATTTTAAGCAAATAAGCCCTATCTACTGGATAATGAAGTAAATTGGGATAATAAGGAATGAGATGATATACAAAATATCTCCTCTTCTGTGAAAACAAATTCTTTTTAAAGCTTAAACAATTCAAATTAGTACTCTGCTATCATACCAACGGAATACAGTAGACAAGGAAAAATTCAGTATCTATAAAATATAACTGTTCTCAATAACAACAAATTTTGAGATAATAACATTTTTCAAGCATCTTTTTCCTCCTCAAATGTCTTATCTAGGATATGTAAAAATGAGTTTTCCGGGGAGGTGGCTCAAGTGGTAGAGCGCTAGCCTGGCATGCGTGCGGCCTGGGTTCGATCCTCAGCACCACATACAAACAAAGATGTTGTGTCCGCCGAAAACTAAAAAAAAAATATATTAAAATTCTCTCTCTCTCTCCCTTTAAAAAAAAATGAGTTTTCCATTAGTCTATTTTTTTTCTTCTAGTAGTTTAAGGCTCACATTTATTTATTTATTTTTTCATTTGTTTTAATTAGTTATACATGACAGTAGAATGCACTTATATACTTTGATATATCATACATAGATGGGATATAATTTCTCATTTTTCTGAGTATACATATTGTAGAATCACATCAGTCATACAGTCACATACATACATGAAGTAATAATTTCTGTTTCATTCTACTGACTTTCTTAACCCCACATCCCCTGCCTTCCCCTCCTTTCACTTCCTTCCCTCTACCTAATCTAAGGTAATGTTATTATTTTTTTCTTTTTGCATTACAATTTTTAATACACATATATACCACAATTTTTGTATCTCTGTATGTAAAGTATGTTGACACCCAATTCAAGTCTTCATACATGTACTTTGTGTAATGATGTCCATCACATTCCACAATCCTTGCTAATCCCCCGCCCCCTCTCTTTTCCTCCCACCCCTCTTCCCTATCTAGATTTCATCTAATCCTCCCATGCTTTCTCTCCCAATCCCACTATGAGTCAACCTCCTTATATCAGAGAAAACATTCAGTATTTGTTTTTTTGGGATTGACTGACTTCACTTAGCATTATCTTCTCCAGTGCCATCCATTTACCTGGAAATGCCATAGTTTTGGTCTTTTTTAATGCTGAATAAAAATTCATCATGTATATATGCCAAATTTTTTTATCCTTTTATCCACTGAAGGGCATCTAGATTGGTTCCACAGCTTAGCTATTGTGCTGCTATAAAGATTGACGTGGCTGTGTCCATGTAGTATGCTGTTTTAAGTCCTTTGGGTATAGTCCAAGGAGAAGAATAGCTAGGTCAAATGTTGGTTCCATACCCAGTTTTCCAAGGAATATCTACACTGCTTTTCAAATTGGCTGCACCAATTTGCAGTCCCACCAGCAATGTATGAGTGTACCTTTTTCCCCACATTATCGCCAACACTTATTGTTGTTTGTCTTCATAATAGCTGCCATTCTGACTGGAGTGAGATGATATCTTAGAGTGATTTTGATTTGCATTTCTGATTGCTAGAGATGATGAGCATTTTTTCATATATTTATTGATTGATTGTATATCCTCTTCTGAGAAATGTCTGTTCAGGTCCTTGGCCCATTTGTTGATTGGGTTATTTGTTTTTTTGGTGTTTAGCTTTTTGAGTTCTTTATATACCCTAGTGATTAGTGCTCTATCTGATGTGTGAGGGGTAAAAAAATTGCTCCCAGGATGTAGGCTCTCTGTTCACCTTACAGATTGTTTCTTTTGCTGAAAAGAAACATTTCAGTTTGAGTCCATCCTATTTATTGCTTCTTGGTTTTAATTCTTGCGCTATAGGAGTCTTATTAAGGAAGTTGGGGCCTAATCCCACATAATGAAGATTAGAGTCTACTTTTTCTTGTATTAGACGCAGAGTCTGTCTGCACTGTGCTCCTCTCCCATTCAGCTGAGAGCGAGTTTTGTGCTGGGTAGTCACTGTGCCAAGTAATTGCAGCTGGGGAAGTGGGGAAGGGGGAGGAAGTTGGAAATCAGGTACCTGTTCAAACAGAGGTCTGCACTGAAGTCATGCCCACCAAAAAGAGAGAGGTTTTCCAAGATGGAGTCCGTCTGCTTCCAGCACTGGGGTGTCTGGTGAGGTGGGGGAATCTGGGATGGCTTTGTGCTGTGGCTTGATTGCAGCTGTGTGGCCTGCTTGGGAGTGGAGCACAGCTGATTAGGTGACTCTGGTATCCTGCTTGAGAGCCCTGTGTGCGCTAGAACTGTGGGCTTTGTGTCTGGAATCTGGAGTCTTATTGGAACACAGAGGCTCTGATTTCTGTGCAGGTGGTCTCAACTCTGATGGTTTCTGCAAAAATCCATTGTATAGGGGTCCTGGCTTATACTCTAAGATGTTGTATTCCATCTAGGTAAGACCTTGTGGAGAAGCTGCCTGTTTTCTTGGTTTAATTCCACCGAGCAGCCAGAAACAGTACCTCTTCTATTCCACCATCTTGGATCAGCTCATGTTTAAATAAGAATGATAATTCATGTATCTGTTCATCTATACTTCTGAAAACACTAAATCCCACCAATGCTATAAATATCATGTGAATATTTGAAATACTTTAAAAATTAATTGTCTCTTTTTATAAATGAATTGTGATGCTTGTTTATTTTGTCAAACAATTTAATACAGCCTTCATCAGACTTTCCAAATGCTAATTCATATATTTCTTTATAATCCACTGAGGTTTATTTATTTTTAGGTTACATCTTTAAAAGTAGTACTAGATTATCTAAATACCAAAAAATTAAAAGTATTCATTTCAATTCTTCATATAATCTAATAATATATTGTAATTGACTAATAAAAGTCATTTTAATCCTATTTAAATTTACAATATAAAATTATTTTTGAGATTATAGCTGAAAATAAGGAAGAATAAATTAACTATAAGAAATTTATAAAATTAAAGAGAGGAAGAAGGAACAGGAAAATTTGGCTGTTAGTGAGGGCAGAGATTGAAGAAGAGGCAATAAGATATAAAAATCAAGGTGTGAACAAACAAGCAATTGTAAGATCAAAACAACTCAAATCCACACATAATTATACACCAGCTATGACAACCCAAAGATTAAATGATAAATAATAAGCAGATACAGAGGAAAATAATTAAAGTTAAAATAAAATTATATGAAATATATGTATATTTCAAACCTATCAACACAGAACACACCCACACACAAGCACATGAAATCTTGCAAAATGGAAGAAAGTAAAAAATAATAAAATACAATAAAAAGTTAATTTAAAAAAATTAAGAAAATAATATATTTTTAAAATCTGGGAAATATAAAAAGAAAAGAAAAACAAAATGAGAAAAATGAAAGAAAAATAGAAAAAAATCTTGAAGGGAAATTAAGGGCATGTTTCCATTGAGGTGGTCAAACTGTTAGCAGAAGTGTTTCTTCATTCGTTTATCTTTGGCTTCCTAATCCTTGGTTCAAGGGCTGGGAGTTGTTAAGTTCAATGCCTTAGTATTCGACTCTTAGCTGCCAACTGCTCTGGCTAGGAGGCAAAGCTTGGAGAAGATCTCAGCATCCAGTCTAGCAGTATAAGGTGGGATAGAATGGGGTGGGGGGGTGGTACTGACAAATTGTGTATTTCGGTAGTGGGGGTGGTGCAGAGTTTTAAGTTGGAAGTTCCAGTAGTCAGGGTTTAGTCTTGACTGAATCTTAAAACTCTGTCAGTGGGTATTTCAAATCTGATCCACACTTTCTGTTGAAGGGAAGTCGTCAGTCTCTGCAGGATGTCTGCATCTTTAGGATCTGTTGATAAAGTCCACTTTTAGGATGTAGGGACAAAATTTCCACAGGTTTCACCTTCACCACTATAAATGCAAATTACTCAGTATCTGCCGTGGAGTGTAGATGCTCTTGTGTGACTGCATTAAGCATATTTTCAATAGTTCTTAAGGGATGCTACCACAAAGGGAGTTTTCTCTCCTTAGTATCTGTAGCCTGAATGGTCCAGGTACAATTTTCTTTGTGCCTATTTTGGCCACTCTGCTTCAGGTACACTGTAGGAATTAAAACAGGAGACTGCGGGCAACTTCCCTCATGAGCTCTCAATCTCCTCTTTGCATGCTACTTCAAAACATAAATAGATGTTTCCTGCACTGAGCGGCAACTGCTTTTTGGCCCTGGAGAATTTTCTGTCCCTTCAAAAAGCTTTCTGAGCCAGCCATCACCGATGCGGTGGAACCATCCACTAGCTTCTGGGGGAGCTATTTTGGGTTGACTGTCACTGAATTACTTCCTCCACCACACTGTCCATTAAAGTCAGGCTTCCTCTTTAATCCACAGGTTTCCCCAAGCCAATTTTTCTTTTCTTTTTTTTTTTTTTTATTTTCCAGCCATACAATCTTCTCATTCTGTCTACGCCCCCCCCCTCCCCCCCACACACACACCCCGCAGCTAGTGGCCAAGCTGTCACACTTCTAATGTATCATTTCTTACATTATAAGCCATCTCTATGGCTTATTTTAGAGTCCAGTATTAAGTTTCAGTGAGCTCTGTTTAAGTTACCCATCTTGCTGAGGAGCTATCTTCCCACTCAGTAAGTCTGGTACTGAGGAACATCTGGAAAGTGCATTCTTCCTCTATTCTGCCATCTTACATATTCATTCTTTTTAAAATCAGACATATTTTGCTCATTGAAGAAACTATAAAGAGTATCATTCTACAATTTTGAACTTAATATGCACACAAGCCAACATTTGATGGCTGGTCATCCAGCCATACCTGACAAAAAGAGCTTGTCATCTGCTTAGTATTTTATATTTCATAAATTGCATTTATATTACAGAAACCATTGAATTAATTATCTCAGTCTTTTCATGGTGAAGGGTTTCTCACCATGTTTTAACTAACAAGAAATTAGACTGTCAAGCAAAGAAGCAAACGAAAGATTGAGACTTAGCTCAGTTCTTTCAAGTACTGCCCAGTTCTCTGTATATTTCTGCATATTGGCCTCCCAGAGACAGGTAGAGTTACAGTTATTTTATTATCATCTTGTTTTGGGGTGCTTTCTTCCTGTGAGTACCAGAAACTCTCTCAAATCAGCCTAAATTACAAAAAAAAAAAAACCTTATAACTTATTGGGTCTCTAATAAAATCTCTGACTCCATTTCTATGGGTCCATTTAATCTTACCTTTCTCCTTGTGCTGGTTTTATCCTCAGGTACCTTCCTTTACAGTTGTGGGATTGGCACTTATAATTGTTGAGATAACATGTTTCCATGTTCATATCTAAGAAGAGAGTCGAAACTAAGACTCCCACATTTCTACCACAATTCCATAGGCAAAAGTCTCATACCATTTACCGACTGAACATGGCTTAAGTCAGTACAGAAAAGAGGAATTAGTAGACTAATCAAGTCACATAAATGGGTAGAACTAGAGTAAATTTTCAAAATTTCATTATTTCAATGTAGAAGGGAAAGGGAGGTAGGAGTGGCCTGTTTCTGTAAGCACCATGGGTCCCTATAGTGTGAAGTAAGCACTACTGTGCTGCTACATAGTTCCTGTTTATGTTGTAAATACAGTGACTTTTTGGTAAAAGTTGAATTTTCTGTATCTTAAAAGTGTTTGATGCCTTGAAGACATTTCAGAATTCAGACTTTCTTCTATAGATTAGTGTCATGTTTGACCTAGAAATGATTTTATTTATTTTTTAATTCAGACTCTTTGAAAAGCCATCAGCTATTCTGGGCCCATGGTAACTAGACCAAAGAGATGCTTTCCTTTCCTGTTTGTGGAGAAATAAATATCACTTCCTAAATCAGGATTAAAGCAATTTAGGAAGATATCCATGCAATTAAATTCTACAAATATTTGCTGAGTCACTTCTGAGTCTACCGCATATTGCTTCAGCACATGGTAATAATTCTCACCCTCCATTTGTTCTGTGTTAACATACTCATATGTTTCACTTGTTGATGTGTGTGTGTGTGTGTGTGTGCTCATATGTGTGCACCTGTTTGTAAATTTTTATGTTTCAACCTAGATTTCCTAGCAGGATTATGAAATACTTTTTTCCTTCACCAATATCCTTAGCAGAGTACCCTTTCTGTCATTTAAAAAAATTGCAAGAATCCTTCTGAGTACACAGATGTTACACAGAAATGTAACATCAGTGTGATAGACTGTATCTTCAAGAAATGGGTTTCAGAGTGAGAAATGCCTACCAAATATCTTTCCTTACCCGTGCCTTGTCAAAGCTTTAGCCTTCCAGTTCACCCCAGGCTTGATCCTGAACCTTTTATGTCAAATCAATACTTTTTTTTCCTTCTAAAAATAGCCTGATTCTTTTTTTTTTTTTTTGAGAGAGAGAGAGAGAGAGAGAGAGAGAGAGAGAGAGAGAGAGATTTTTTAATATTTATTTTTTAGTTTTCGGCAGACACAACATCTTTATTTTGTATGGTGCTGAGGATCGAACCCACGCTGCACATATGCCAGGCAAGCGTGCTACCGCTTGAGCGATATCCCCAGCTCCAAGCCTGATTCTTTCTGTATATTATTAATGCAAGAATCTTTGCTTTTTTTTTTCTCTGCTACTTAGTGGAGGTCTGACTTTCTACTTGGGGAAGGAAAGGGGGCTATAAAATTTTATGTGGGATTCTTCAGCTTCTTATTACCTAATAATAGATATTTTAAGACTTTGAAAATGGAATGTGTAAACCTGATCTTTTTTTGTTTTATATGGGATAGAATGCTATGATTTTTAAGAGTTTTGTTAACATATTTCTGGACATCATTTTAGAAAAATAAATAACTAAAGAAACCCTCAAAACACTTAAAGTCTTACAAATTTAAGTGATCTTTTGTGGTTTAGTTTTAGAATTTCTAGAAGGCATAATAAATGGACAGAAAAATAAACATAATCTCAGGATAATTCCATGGTGAGAAAGCAGATAATTCTATCACTCTTTTTCAAGCTATTTATATTTTATTGTTGTAAAGACAAAAATGAAAGTTGAAACACTAATGAAGATTTTTAAAGCCCAGAATGATAGTGTATTTCATCAGTGTAAAGTTTTCCTGCTATGGATTTTAATGAATTACTCTTTCATTTTGCCTTGAGTTGCATGAGATTTAAATTGATCTTTGACGTTTAGTACAGAGACTAGCTTCACAAATAAGAAATCCTTTCTAATAAATAGGATTTAAAATTTCAGGTCCATTATAATGTTAAATACTATTCAGAGAAAATATGAGGTAGATTCTGACAGAAAAAAATGGAATAATTAATATGAATTACTAATATCAATTTTCACTTCTTATAGCTATGGAATTGATGTAGATTCTTTACAGAACTTGCTGATTTTAATTCTCCCCACAAGCTCATAAGGCAGGTATTCTTCCCACGTAGTGCTCTTTAGATATGTTCATTTACTTAAGAGACATATACACTTAAACCAAAAATGCTTTGCAGAGTTAATGATATGGCTGATCACTTCTCCTATGGTCACAAATGAGACCCACTCCCATGAACATGTCAAAAGTAATAAAATGCCAGTATAGTGGTGACCTATCTACTTTTACTTGGCTAATTAGGATATTGAAGTAAGGAGAAAGAGACAAATAGCTCACACAGAAAAGCCTTAGTGTAGAAGAAGAAAGCCATGAAATAAGTAATTTGATTAAGCTTTTGCTGTGTAGTGTGCAAGGTGAAATCTAATCTTACATCGTACCAGTATCTTCAGTAAATTTTGAAATTCTAAGTGAAGTTTGATTTATTTACTGGATAGAATACTAAATAATTGAAGATTTAATGAACTCTTTTTCTTAGCCAAATGGGTGATCACATTTATTCTCCGTGTATTGTTGTTGTTATCATCTCTACTCTAGATGAAGAAACTGATGCTGTGAGAGGTGTTTTCATTTGCTCAAGATCATTTAGTTGGCAAAGGGCAGAGTGGGAATTTTAACAAAGGCCCTGTGATTCCTGAGATAAGTATTGGTTGATGTTGCTTTAGTCTATCCATTTTGAGAACAAAATCTCCTCACACGACCCTTTAAAAAAATGATGAAACTATATCTTAAAAAAGATTAAATAATTATCACAAAATGGACTTGATTCTTATCTCTTCAATTCAAAATCCTCTGAATTCACCATTCACATTAAAAAATAGTAAATAAATAAGTTGTAGATGGATACAATACCTTTATTTTATTTATTTATTTTTAGGAAGTGCTGAGGATGGAACCCAGTGCCTCACATGTGCTAGGCAAGTGCTCTACCACTGAGCCACACCTCCAGTCCTCACCATCACATTTAAATAAACATGCTCTTTCTTAATGAGGCAATAGATTTACTTGCCTAAATGATATTCTTTATAATTTTTATCTGGTTGATTTAGTCTGGATATACCTTTAATTGTTCTAATAAAGTGTTTAACTCCATTTTTGCCTTCTAAAAATTTTTAAGTCCCAGAGCTCTTTCCATTTTGTCCCAACTTTGAGCAAACTAATATAAAACACAGATGTTTATTCCCTTTAGTACTTGTGAGAAGGTCAAATCGTGCAACTTAGGTCATTGCATGAAAGAAACTTCATCCAGCAATGCTGCTGACAACCATAATGCTAGACCTGTCTCATTTTTCTACTCTCTACAGACATTTTCTGACCAGCTTGTCTTCCCCACCATGTCTTCTACTGCAAGTAATAAACTTGTCTTTGTGGTGTGTATTGTGTGATCGGTTTTGATACAGAACCACATTTTAGGTGGACATCCATCTTGTTTCAGCAGAATACTGCAATGGTTCCCAGAATATTTTTTTTTTTTAAACTCAAGCGAAAAAAAAAAAAAGAATTTGCTGGAAGGATATGTTATAGCTCATAATATAAACAGCAGTCTGTAAAAAACAGGCTCAGAAATTGGGCAACTACCAAGAGAATCTAGAGAGCAAAAAAGAGAGCCAGTGTCATGGCTCAGGGACTGTCTGGTTAGGATATTACTGCTGGCACTAACATCACTGAGCATTTATCAGTGTCTCCATTGCAAAACTTTCACAGTGCTGACTGCCAATAGTGCATGAAAAATGCCTCATGTATTCATATCATTTGGCCTCCTTTTCAACACCCAAACCTGGAGGTATAAGCATTTAAGGATCAGAGTCTGAATATCTGCCTTCTAGCCAGCTACAAAAAAGGCAAATGGATTAACTGGCTTCCAATTTAATTGTCTCTTTAAAACATGAACAGATGAGGATAACCTGAAGTAGAAATTCAGTAACAATATTCGTAAGGAGTTATCATTTCTTTTTTGAAATCCTTTCTTAATTAAGTCTCATGAGGTCATTCTAATTGAATTAGACATATTTACTTCTAATTTTTTTTATTTTTTTGGATATTTTCCTTTACACTCTTTTCTTTCTTTCTTTTTTTTTTTCTTTTTTTGGTACCAACTCTTTTCTTTCTTCGTTTTCTTTTTCTTTTTTTGGTACCAAGTATTGAATCCAGGGTGCTTAACCACTCAGCCTTATCCCAAGTCCTTTTTTGAATTTTATTTAGAGACAGGGTCTCACTGACTTGCTTAGGGACTTTCTAAATTTGCTGAGACTGGCTTTGAACTGGAAATTCTCCTGTCTCAGCCACCTGAGCAGGTGTGTACCACCATGCAGGGCTTCCTTTATACTCTTTTCTTAAAGACACGCTCTTTCTGATTCAATAAAGGTACCACTTATCTTTATAGTCTCAAATATCACCTATATGTATGGTACTAAATCTACATCTGTAGCCCAAACATTTCTGTGTATCAGTCTTTAGTTTCCATTTTCTCTCTAGATATTTGTAAACAGTTTTTTTTTTTCCTACAAATTCAGAGTGGAAATCACTAACACCTGGCCAACTTCTTCCAAATCTAGGTCTTTCTTATAATTTATTTACCACTGTAAGATACATTGTCTTGGGTCATTCTACTTCTTCCATGGCATATGTTTACTTCTTCATGGCCTATATCACCTGGGATTATCAAATGCCATGCTTAGAAATAAAACGCCATGATTAGAAATAATAACAAAGTTCAGAAATGATGCTGAGTCTCCTTTTTTGAATAAATTGTGTATACCCAAACTATGATAGTGTATTTAACCTAGGCATTTACAAAAATCATGAAATGAAAAGTAAAATTTATTAACAAAATAATTATCTGTTAGTAGTTTCAATAAGCTTGGAGAAATGATTATAAAATAAGTTTGCAGACTGAATTTTTCTTGGTTTATTTCTTGACATCACTGGCACTTGATTTTAGACATGATTAATTTCATTACCACTATCTTTCAATTTTTAAAAAATTGTATATGTGTGTGTGGGGAAGAATACAATGTGGATATTTAATAATATACACAATTAATAATGAACAAATCAGGGAAATTAGCACTTGTCATATCTTTATGCTTATGACCTTTAAACTCCTCTATTCTAGTTCTTCACAAAGTATATAATAAGTTATTGTGAATATTGTTACTATTTTGTGCCATAGGGCTCTCAAATTTATTCCTCCTACTTATAAATATATTTTGATACCAATTTTTCAACCTTCTTTTACCCCACTCCTGAATACCCTTTCCAATTTATGGGGGCACTATTTTACTATTTACTTCTGGGATTTCAATGCAGTGTACTAAGGAATATAATTAAATGATCTATTAAAAATAATTTAGGTTTAGAAACCTGAGTTTTTTCTTTTTATATAATACTTGAACCACATTTGTCATTATACAACATTAATGCTTAAGAATTTCTATTTAAAAGAAATAATCTTTCTTGCTATTTTAGTTTCCAAAATTTTATATGTCAAACTCTACAAAATCTTTACATAATAAAAAGCAGATTGAATTGCTTTCTAAAACTTAAGCTCAAAAGAGTATATTTTATGATTTCTGGTTAAAATTTTAAAAATAGTCTATCCATAATTTTACTATTTTGAAATTAATTTTGGCATTAAGAGAATATCATTAAGTTTTCTTTGAGAATAAATTATCAAATGAATTGGCTATAAAATGGTTTCTCAAGAAATCACAAACATTTTCTGCTGGCCTGGAAAGAGCTGGATGGCCCTGCCTACCACTCTTGGCCCCAAGAAGCAGTCAATGAGTCCCTTATCCTTCCTGTTGTCCCAGGTAGCAGCCATGCAGCCAGCTCTAAGTTATTGACTTGGTCAGTAGAGGTCCTGGGAATCTGATAAATGATCTTGTTTACTTACCTTGGCCTTCAGAAGCAGCTAGGCATCCCAGCTTGAGCAAATCAGCTACAAGGATCACATCAATGTCATCTTCACTCTTTCAAACATGGATAGGCACCATGTCCACATCTACCTGTATTGTTTGGTTTGTGATACTTGCATGGCCTCAGTTACTGATAGATGTCTTGATCAGCTATTGAGAAGACTTCTCTGAACATCAGGGGCTACTAATGCAGTCCCAACATGGACATCATGAGTGCCATGCCACTGATGCCATGGCAGTAGTGCCTCAATTACACAGGACTGTCAGAATGGACCCATGAAACATGACCTAAATAAACGGACAAGCCCCTCAAACATGTAGCCAGGCACAGCGTGCTCAGTGCCATCAGTATATAGACCCACCTAAAAGTGCTGTCCTAACCGGTGGTACTTCTTCAATTCCTGCAGCCTGTGGCACTTTGATCCTCACAAACATTGCTGGAGTTGATTACGGTTAAGAAATTACATGGACAGTAGTCTAAGGTATGCATCTCGAACCAAAGCAGCTACTCAATTGACATCATAGGATGCACACCATCATGGAAAAGAATTACTATGAAGGAAACCATATAAAATTAGTAAATGTAACTGATTCAGCAGAGGCAAAAATATCATCATAGGAGCATAAAAAGATGAGGTAGTATAATAATACCTCCAATGGAACATAATACCTCTAGTAACAGAACCCCCCCTCAAAAAAATCAACAAATCACCTAAAAAATGAAATCAAAATAATGAGATATAGGGGAATACAGAGATTCAAAAACAATTTGGAAGCTAATTCATGATATACATGAGAAAGTAAGAAAAGTGATAAAAACAAAAAATAAAAATAAAAAAAGAACCAGACAGAAATCTTGGAACTAAAGAACCAAATAAATGGGGGAAAAAGGCAATTGACAGCCTCAACAGCAGACAAGATCCAGAAGCAGTAAAACATTAAAGACAGATTTTTTTTCAGTAACATAGTAAGACAAAAAATAAAAGTTAAAAAGAAGAAAGAAAGCCTATAAAAATGAAGAAACACATTTAAAGGAGCAAATACATTTTGAGTGTTCTGAAAGAGAAAGGAAAAGTCACAGAAAAATATATTCAATGAAATAATTGCAGAAAACTTTCCATACTTTGGAAAAAAAATATACATTGATATCTAGAAAACCCAAAGCACTTTAATACATTTAACCAAAAATACTTCTCTCTGAAGCATAATATAGTTAAACTCTCAAAAGCACCTATAGTGACAGAAAGCAGATGAGGGGTTGCCTGGGAATGGGGGGCAATGAGAGCAAAGAGGGAGGAACACAAAGCATCAGAACAGAACTTTGTGGGTTTGAGGCATATATTCATGATCTTGAAATTAATATTGGTTTCACAGGTATATACATATGTCAAAATATATTAAATTACACACACCTTAAACATGCAGTATTTATATATACATAGAAAGCAAAAGCAAAAGATCTCTCTCTCTCTCTCTCTCTATATATATATATATATATATATATATATATATATGTATGCATCTCGAATATATATATATATATATATATATATATATATATATATATATATATCAAAAACAAATGCAAAATACCAATACAGGGCCAGAATACTACACCAAAAACATTTAGTTTATGTTTTTTTTCAACTTCTAGATATTCATATGTTTTTAGTATTTCCAATAGTGTTAATCTGTGGGTTCTCTCTCATCCTGTGAATAGGTCCATGGAACAGGGTAGAGGAGAGTGGGGCTGTGCAGTCACTAATCAAGACCTCCAGAGACCAAGCAGGAAGCAGGGCTGATTTTATTGTGCTGTTACAATGTATATATATATACTCAGGCAGTAGCTAAGCAGATTACAGGCAGTCACCAATACAATTTCTTGCCAACTGTCCTTGCAGCAACCATTCAAAGAGCCAGCCATGGAGCAAGCACATGGACTGCAACACATGGCCTCACACCCAGGGCTGTGTCTACTGGGTAAGTGGTTTGTTGCTCATGTGCCAACACAAGGGGAATGGTTTGCCACTCAGATGCCCTTAATGTATTCCATGTGTGCAGCTCTCCATGCACTGGTCGCCACATATAAAAGGTATAAAATATAATTTTCTTGGACCTTCCAAAGTTTGTAGACAGTGCTGCATTGTCTTCAGGGATTCTCTTTGAATGATCAGAGATCTGAAGAACACAGGTGCTACTTCCTCATTTCTTTCTGTAATATTTGAATATTTCTTATCTTAGATTTTAATTATTTGTCTCACCATAAAATGATTTTGAAATTATTTTCCTCCTAAATTACTGCAAACTCTTCCAATCTCAGAACATTCAATTCTTCCTTAATTTCAGAAAAAAATTCCTGCAATTTTGTTAATTTTTTCCAGTGTTTCTTCTTTGTTAATTCCTGTGTCAGATTTTTCCATCATTTAATAATTCTGAAATACATAATAACACTTGATGTAAGCTTCTGAAAAAATATAACCTGATTTTGCTTTTTCTCAGTTTAGGGAGGATTTGGATAAACAAAACTTAAACCTAAACAATTTACCTTCACAAAGTGTTCTCACAGGCTGAAAAAAAAAAAGACACAAGTGATATTTTGGAGAAGGATTTGCATTTGGAATATGTTTTTAGTCTGCTTTCATATGTAATAGAAAATTTGATTAGATATATAGTTAGAGATGGAAATGATTTTTTTCAGAATTTTACAATTTGCTTTGTTGTTTTTATTTATTTATTTATTTTAATTAACTTATTTATTTTTTAATTCATAAGGTCCTTTATATGTAATATATATAACATAATAAACATGTTTACTGAAAGCCACTTCTACAAATACTTCCACTCCAAATGTATAAGAACAAAAAAATGAAGCTACTAGTATTTGATAAACAAGTATGCTGCTTGAAAAGTAAATTGTACATAAATTGTATACCTCCCTTTTCTTTTGTAAGTCATAGTGTGAAGGACACAGTACACAATGTAAGATACGGAAATATTATCTCTGGAAAAGTCTTTGACTGCATAAGTACAATGTAATTGAACGAATTCCTGACTAGCAAATATTATTTTTAATCCCCATTTTAAATTTACTTTTATATGACAACAGGACTAGAATATTTTTTTATGTAAGACTTTTATATGGAAATTAGATTTTTAATTTTTAACTTTATTTTTTTTTCATTTTTTAAAATATCTTTATTTATTTTTATGTGGTGTTGGGGATCGAACCATGGATAGGCAGATCTAACATCATCAAAATGGCGATATTACCCAAAGTTCTCTACAGGTTTAATGCAATGCCAATCAAAATCCCAACAGCATTTCTTACAGAAATAGATAAAGCAATTATGAAATTTATATGGAAAAACAAAAGACCCAGAATAGCAAAAGCAATTCTAAGCAGGAAGTGTGAATCTGGAGGTATAGCAATACCAGAGTTCAAACTGTACTACAAAGCAATAGTAACAAAAACAGCATGGTACTGGTACCAAAACAGGCAGGTGGACCAATGGTACAGAATAGAGGACACAGAAACCAATCCACAAAATTACAACTTTCTTATATTTGATAAAGGGGCCAAAAACATGCAATGGAGGAAGGATAGCATCTTCAACAAATGGTGCTGGGAAAATTGGAAATCCATATGCAACAAAATGAAATTGCATCCCTTTCTCTCGACATGCACAAAAGTTAACTCAAAATGGATCAAGGAGCTAGATATCAAATCAGAGACACTGTGTCTGATAGAAGAAAAAGTTGGCTACGATTTACATACTGTGGGGTCGGGCTCCAAATTCCTTAACAGGACGCCCATAGCCCAAGAGTTAATAACAAGAATAAACAAATGGGACTTACTTAAACTAAAAAGTTTTTTCTCAGCAAGAGAAACAATAAGAGAGGTAAATAGAGAGCCTACATCCTGGGAACAAATTTTTACCCCTCACACTTCAGATAGAGCCCTAATATCCAGAATATACAAAGAACTCAAAAAATTAAACAATAAGATAACAAATAACCCAATCAACAAATGGGCCAAGGACCTGAACAGACACTTCACAGAGGAGGACATACAATCAATCAACAAGTACATGAAAAAATGCTCACCATCTCTAGCAGTCAGAGAAATGCAAATCAAAACCACCCTAAGATACCATCTCACTCCAGTAAGATTGGCAGCCATTATGAAGTCAAACAACAATAAGTGTTGGCGAGGATGTGGGGAAAAGGGTACACTTGTACACTGCTGGTGGGACTGCAAATTGGTGCAGCCAAATTGGAAAGTAGTATGGAGATTCCTGGGAAAGCTGGGAATGGATCCACCATTTGACCCAGCTATCGCCCTTCTCGGACTACTCCCTGAGGATCTTAAAAGAGCTCACTATAGGGATACTGCCACATCAATGATCATAGCAGCACAATTCACAATAGCTAGACTGTGGAACCAACCTAGATGCCCATCAATAGATGAATGGATAAAAAAAATGTGGCATCTATACACAATGGAGTATTACTCTGCATTAAAAAATGACAAAATCATAGAATTTGCAGGGAAATGGATGGCATTAGAGCAGATTATGCTAAGCGAAGCTAGCCAATCCTTAAAAAACAAATGCCAAATGTCTTCTTTGATATAAAGAGAGCAACTAAGAACAGAACAGGGAGAAAGAGCATGAGGAAAAGATTAACATTAAACAAAGACGAGTCGGGGGAGAGAAAGGGAGAGAGAAGGGAAAGCATATGGAAATGGTAGGAGACCCTCAATGTTACACAAAATTACATATAAGAGGTTGTGAGGGGAAGGGGGGGCAAGGGAGAGATTTGAACAACAGCATATGAGGTAGAGAGTGAAGATGGGAGGGGAGGGGAGGGTGGATAGTAGGGGATAGGAAAAGTAGCAGAATACAACAGTCACTAATATGCCATTATGTAAAAATGTGAGTGTGTAACCGATGTGATTCTGCAATTTGTATTTGGGGTAAAAATGGGAGTTCATAACCCAATTGAGTCAAATGTATGAAAGATGATATATCATGAGCATTGTAATGTTTTGAACAACCAATAAAAAAATAAATTAAAAAAAGAATAAAAATAACAAAAATTCTAGAGAGGATGTAGAGAAAAATTAATACTTTTACATTGTTGGTGGGATTATATTTTTTAAAAAATGAAAAAGAGGAGCGGGGGTTATGTTGTTTTTAGTTTTTAGTGTAGAAATTAAGAAGTCTCATGTTAATCTGCCTAAAGATAATTTATAAAATTATATATTAATTTTAATGCAATTGAATACTATCATTTCTTTCTGAAAGCTTTTATAATAATTTCTTTATTCATTCTGTGGATTCTAAAATTTCATGATAATAAGTATTGATATTGGTCTCTTCATTTATGTTGCTAGGCAGTGATGTGTTCAATCTGGAAACTTATGTCTCTCGGTTCTTATGACATTTTAAAATTGGTTATTTCATATTTTTCTTATATTTTAGTTTATCTTTCTGGAACTCCTGCTATTTGTACTTGAGATATCTGAAATGGTTCTTTAATAAGCTTAACTTTCCTCTCCTGTGCTTCAATTTTTCTTTGTTCTATTTCCTAGAAAATTCTTCAGGTTTAACTTCCTTTTCTTCATCTATAGTATCTTATTAATTTTCAGAACTCTATTTCTATCTAAGTTACTTTCTACAGTATTTTGTTTTTTTTCTTATAGACATTATTTTCTTATATTGATAGGAAATAGTAGTGCTTCTTTCAAAGTTTTCTTCCCAGTTCATGGATTCTGCATCCTTATGTGGTGCTCTATTGTGGTTTTGATTATTTGTTTGATATTTTTTTTTCATATTTGAGGCTTACTAGAAACAGTTGCCAATGTTTATCTTCAGGCTCACATTTAATAATGGGCATAAAATTTGACTTCAGGCTAGTGCCTGGGGGTCAGGCTTGTTAAGTGTGAATTTCATTTTCAGATATGCTGGATGTGTAATTTCATTGGGGAAATTTCACATCACAGTTTGTATTCTGAGGACAGCAATATTCCTCATGGAAGTCTCTTCCTATCTCATTTCTGAAGTCATGAGTGATCTTCCAGTCTTCTGCAAAACAACTGAAAGGAGTAGAGAAAGAGAAAACCACATTTAGGTATTGCACCAAATTTTACTTTATTATCCCTTTTCCAAACATATGTCCAGGCCTTCAATTTTTCCCGATGTCTCTATTTTAGTTTCTTTTGAGAATAAAACTTTAGACTTTTGATTGGATACAAGAAGAGAAATTGCCTGGCTGCTAGGAGTGGGGAGGGTCTTTATGGGTCCAGCTAGTCTTTAAACTTTCAAACTATCCCCAATGTAGATTAGCTTCACTTTCACCAACATTCTGAGAGATATAAGGTGTTAAAGATGCTTGAAACTTTGGGGTGCTAAGGTGTAACCTGGGAGGCTTTCTTGCTAACACTATGGCTTTAGAATTGAACTTTAGGATTAGGCTTCCTTGATCATGCTATTTCATTTCTGTATCAATTTTCTAGCTCCTAAAATTATTTTGAAGTTTCTTGTCCTATTCTCTGCATCATTTTAAGTGCTATGTGACTTACAAAGTATTTACCCTCATTTACTATCATTTTGGCATGGTTTTGAGAATGGAACAAACATAAATAAGTACCTGCATTCTGTTTTCCTTAACTGAAAAGCCTGTTAAAAAACAATATTTTTTCAAATTTTCAATATTTTATCATTGTTATTTGTAAGACTTTAAAAAAAGCAAAGAAAAGAAAATGTTAAATATAAGTAGGCTGCCAAGATACATAAAGAGAAACCCTGTTTCACAGGAAGATGTGCAATTGGTTTCAATTTGATAATAAAGATTATGTGACTTGGATTCTAATGTCCATAATAAGATAAATTAAATTATTGAGGATCTTACTTATATTGTAATATAAATATGTAGTAAGGTCATTACATTAGAGTCAAAGAAGTGGTATAAAGTCTTGAACTTAAGTGAAGAAACATTCCTCATATTTTTTTAAAATTTCCAAATGACCCAGTAATTTTTAAACAGTAGAAATAACTCAGCAGAGTCACTAGTTCTTTTCTATGCACAGTTTATGAACAGCTCAGGAAAAAATGCTCTGAGTTGACTACAGTTCATTTTCCTTTTCCTTCTCCCTCTCCCTTGAGTTCTCTCTCTCTCTCTCTCTCTCTCTCTCTCTCTCTCTCTCTCTCTCTCTCTCCTCCTTTCCTTTATCATACATATATTTTGGCATCTAAATGTGAGTGCAGATAAAATGTAAGATAGGAAAAAGAACTGAATTTTACATATTTGAAACTGCTTGACACAACACACCTGTTCATGTTGGAGGACATTTTATAGAAAACACAATTTCTTACAAGCAGCATCTGATATCCAAGAGTTTTAAAGCTAATAAGAGTACTGTGAACTTTCTAAGTGAATATTTAGCAACTGTGGTGAATGTCAATTATGTAAAATGATAAAATGAGACACCTTAGGTTTATGGAGCATAATTTCAACACATAGTGGGGAAAATGCCACATAAATAATCACTTGTGGAACTTTTTATTCCTTATGTGGAGTGTTTAAGAAAACTCTTAGCAAATGTGCAAACAGGTCACTACTTTTAATCCAAGATTAATTAACAAGTAGAATAAACAGAGATAGAATAAAAATTTATAATGTGATACTGAAGAATTTAAGAGTGGAACAGTAATTTCTTTTTTGAAGCAAAATAATATTATATATATATATCAGTTTCTTCTTATAAACCACCTAAAAATTTAAAGGAGTCAGAGAATTTGTGCTTAATAATATTAAGTATTTGGATGAAAATTGAAATTTTCAGTTGATCTTCTTAATGTTTACAAACATTTGAGTAAATTAACTCTAAGCTTTAAGTATATCTTAAAGAATTTAATTTCATCTGTTTTATTAAAAAACATCACACAAATTAATTCAAAATTTGATCATTCAGTTGCTTTTTCCCACTAACATATATATATATATATATATATATATATATATATATATATATATATGAATTATTCAATTTCCTATCTAGCTTCAAAATTAATCGTAATTTATTTTTAGGGCCCAGATTCTCACTGGGTATGAAGAGGATTATATTTTTTGAAGGATATATTCAGTTTGGAAGTGAGGGCTTTTCAAACAAAAAATTTACACAATCCAGAAAAGTAAACTCTTCAGAGGAATGTGTAGACCCTGTTTTTTAATGCTTCCCTACCTCTTCAATCTTTAGCAACATTACACTTAAAAGAAGTGGTGTAGTGGAAAAGTATCCTATATCAGGAAAAAACATAGTTACACAGTTTTGCTCCAGGGTTAACTTCAATGGCGTGCGTGTGTGTGTGTGTGTGTGTGTGTGTGTGTGTCTATTAGGAAACACTTACCATTATGTTTAAAACATCGTTAGATTATTCAGACATAATTGATCCAGCAGTACAGAGTTAGTGCATGAAAAAAAAAAAAAAACACCATTCTCCACTTTTAGGCTTTGATTATTTAATTATACCATTAAAAATGATTTAAAGCCTAAAGATGATGAAATAACAAGATAAAAATCTGAGCCTTTCAGAAGAAATAAAGTATTTTAAGGTGAGAAAAATCAATCACTAATCTACATAAAATTATTAGCTCAAAATTATTGTTAGTTTTATACTGGGCACTGTGGTAGATGGTTTTTGAATTAGCCAATTTATTTCTCAGAACCACCATTTGACAACGTTATTACTATTTTTCTCATATTAGTAGTAAAATAAATAGTTATGTTGGGGAGTTAGGAGAGCTTGGACCTAGCTGTGCTCTTGCTTTTGGCTTAGGCACAATGCTCAATTGTTTCACTGGTAAAATAAGGTGCTGTGTCAAAGAAGCTTGAATATATCAGTTCTCAAAAGCTACAAATTTTAGGCTCTTCTCTTTTATGTATCATATGAAAATTAAGTTATCTAATTTAGGCATCTTTTTCTTCTTCATGAATGGAGACTCTTTTTAAATTATGGATAATATAATATCTAATAAAGCATAATATAGTTATAGTGAAATATGCTAATATATTAATATAACATGCTACTAATAATATGTAATGGTAATAGTATTTGTCTCACAGGGTTGACTGGAAAGGGAAATAAATTGTTATTATGTATTAATTCAGATAATGAGCTAAAGCAATGTCTGGTCCACAGAGATACTCAGTAAAGTTGAGCTAATACTCTTTGTAATGTGAATAAATATTAGTAAAGATACTTATTATTTAATCAAAATTTAGAGATATTACATACGATTCAGTATAATCTGCTTAATGCTTTAAATTGAGCTAATTTATTAATAATTGTATAAACATTGTAAATTATAAATTTTTAATACAATCTTATTCTAGCATCATGTTGGACATTATCATCATTCAATAATTTCAGGATTATTTAGCTTTGTTCTATTATTTTACATAGGATTTAGATTAGTGTTGTCCTAAAATGCTAGGTATTTTTACTCTGTTATGTGATTGTTTTCCTCAACTTCCCTTTGAGAAGACTAATTTGAATATTCATATACATTTTATTTTTAATTAATCTAAAATTCTGTTTGACTTTCAAACCTATTCATAGTTTGATCTTATAAACTTTTCATCTTGCTTTTGTCCACTTCTCCTGTTATTCTCTGACTCTACAGTCATCCACAGATGACCTTTCAGGTTTGGTCTTGCCTAATTTTCCAATTCATTTTTCACTGTAATAGGAAGTACTGCATATCAATGCATCAGTCTTCCTGGTGGCAAAGTCAGGTACATCAGTAACTACCTTTACTAAGAATGAGTTTCAAATCTCATTTTTCTTTAAACAAGGGTCTTCTGGAGTTTTTTCTTGAATACATTCAAACTTCTTTTTAGAAACTATACGAACCTCTACATATTTGTTTGTAAGGATCTAAAAAATCTTTCGTGGTAAGTTTATATAATATGAAAGTATGTAATTTCTTATGTTGCATAAATATTTTCATTTAAAAAGAAAATAGTAGGTCACCCTGGTATGTATCCATTTGAATTATTATAGCAATCTGAAACTTATCATCCATTTAAAAAAATAAATAATCAGGGCTGGGGATGTGGCTCAAGTGGTAGCGCACTCCCCTGGAATGCATGAGGCCCGGTTTGATCCTCAGCACCACATGCAAACAAAGATGTTGTGTCCACCAAAAACTAAAAAGTAAATATTAAAAAATCCCCCCCTCTCTAAAAAAAAAAAATAAAATAAATAATCAAGCATATGAATTTGGTTTATTTTATTTTCTCCTAATCCATATTTTCATTCCATTGCGTGCATTCAGAATTTACCCAATATATTACATATTTATGCTTAAAAATGCTTTATTATTATCTTGTCATAGTTCTTTATATTACAAATCTTCACATTTATTAAAATTAAATTCATTTCAAATATTGAATTTGTCATAGAAAAAAAGTGTTAAGATTTTGATTGTATATTTTTACAGTTAACTCATCTTTATTATAGAAATATAAATATGGTATGTTTACATTTATATTTATTACAAAAATGGTGCAAAGTTAGAGGATAGTGCATTTTAAATGCAAAGAAATGCAGCTTATTTTTCAAATTAGTTTCCTTTACTTTTAGATTAATATTACCCATTAAAATGAGACATATGGCTTTACTTCCTTTTGTTTATTTCAGAGATAAGTTTGAGGGAAATTTTTTCAAATAAATACCTTGAAAGGAATGGAACATTTTGATATAACAATGATACAGATCAAAGGATCCTTATCAAAGGATCAAATTTGATCTGAGCTACATCGTGATACACCATCAAAAGTACTTTCTTCATATAGCAATACAAAACTCACTTATTTTTTTCTACATTCTTTTTTAAAAAAATCAAATCTATTAGGTTTGTAGAAGTACACATTACCCAGTCCCTGTCTTAATTATTTAGAAATAGCTCAATGCCTTATTGAATAATATCACATCATCATTAACTAATATGCTGTCTTAGTTAAAGTACATAAAAAGAGTTAGGAAATAGGAATTTCATGAGTATATTGAGGATAATATATTTTTATAAAAAGCTTTTATCTTAACACATGCTTTAAATATATTTTAGTGGAACATATCTTTAGATTCAGCTAAGCAATGTCCCATAACTTAAATAGCAAAAAATATGCCTCCTTGACAAGCAAACCACTAAAATCAGACTAAATTTTTGCCAAGAAAAAAGTGACTTCAGGTTTTTGCATAAATACATTTGTGAGATAACCATTTGACTTCTGAATTTTAGTTCTTGGATGGATGGATGAATAACTAGTTAAATGAAAGTATGAAAACACTTACCATAGTTGCGTGGCCTGGATTAAAATAGGCAATTTTTTTTCAATATTTTTTACTAATATTATCTTTAATTCATGAGATTCAACAATGCATTTTCCAATAGTAACTGAAGAAAGATAGTATGAAGTGGAGAGAGGAAATAGATAAATGAAAATGTTCACATTGTTTAGGTTTTAGTCTATAAAATCACACAATGTTTAAAGTCATAAAATTCCAATGCTACCCAAAATGTACCCTTTCTGAAACCATTTTTTCAAGTAATCAAGGTTGACAAAAAATATGAAGCCAGAATATATATATATATATATATATATATATATATATATATATATATAATTTTCCGTTTTTGTCTTTGTTTGTCTGTAGAAGACATTGCTGATACCAGTATTTTCAAGTTTTCTTTTCTTTTGTTGATCTAGAGGCTTTATCATCCTGGGATGAGGCAATATAGTAAGATTTAAAATTCATGAGAGGTAAGAACTAATACTTGTGAAAGGAAAGATTTCTGAGGAAAACAGGCTGGCTCTCTCTTCCAAATGTCTTCTCAGTCAGATACATTTTAGGAAAAATTATATGTGCTTTGAAATTTTGAGATTTCATTTTCTTAAAACTATGCATTCTGTGTATACCTTGGAAAATCTTTGTGAGTATTTGGGGTTGTATATATCATATTAAAGATTGTTACTTTAAAATATAGATAAAAAGTGTCAGTGTATATAGGAGCCAGGCAGGTAACAAAAATGTATTAAGAAGATGAAGTAGGGACACTGGTGAATTTATGTGGCAGTGCCTTAGGAGAATAGTGCACACTGTATGTCATTAAGGATTGTAAGCCCGGTTTTGCAAATGAGTTTTGTAAATCAAGCCAAAATTTCAGAATTTATCCCTAATATTAAATAGTCTAATTTTTAAATGTTAGGAACTAATTGAATATTTGTTAAAAGGAACAAGAAGCATAAATCAAACCTATATAAGGACCAAGAGTATCTCGGGGTTATGTCTGTCTTCATTCTTTTTTTCCATGTTTTTTTTTTTTTTTTTTTTACTTATTTGGGCTTATACTTTCATTTTTCTTGCATTCCAATAAACAGCTAAGATTGCAGCCTGATAGAGCTAAGAATCTGTACCAAACGTTTATTTTTGAATTTGGTATAGCTCTTTCTATTCACTGCGGTTGAAATCTAGACATGAATGGAAAGACATTTGGAAAAAAATACACTTTTTGATACTCTAATTATTTGTCTTTAAGGTAAGGTACTACATGAAAACCTTTTCTGTTTTCTGTCACATGTTGAGTTAGAACACTTGTTTCTCTTCAGTGCCATTTGGAAGCTTTCAAAATGATGTCTGGACTTGCATTCAATCATCCAGAGACTATCAAATGGTCCAGCCTTTCCAAGCACAATTAGTTTCTTAGTACATTCCACCAGTATTCTTTTTTCTTCTGTGCCCAGCTGGCCGATGTTACTGTGGCACCAAAATCTATTTCCTAATCAGCTCTCATGTAGATATTACAAATTTCCTTCTGATTACTCTTTCCTGTGTCCTACACATAAACTCTGATTACTCTTAACGGTGTACTTTATCATTTTATGATTTCTCTTGAAATCCCCCCACATTGTTTCTACTCTTCAACATTTTGTTTATTTTCAGTACTTAATTCTATCTCACCATACTGCATTTACTCTGTGACTATCTGTTTTCATTTTCTTCTTTTTCATTTCTCTTTGCCTATTTCCTTCTAATTCAAATCTTCCATTCCTGGAAATGTATAATGTCGTGCAGTTCATACTTCAAAAGCAATTGAACACCTTGAATTTTTACTATTTTAAAATTCGTGTCTTTTCATCAGTTGTGTTCTCAGTGTCTCAAGCTGTTTATGTCATTTGACTCTGGCAAATCACTTTAGAAATTATCAGTGACTAGCCTACAATATGTAGCAAATAACTATCTGTTGTTTACTTCATCTTAGCATCTTAAGTAGATGCTATAGGAGTAAGCATTGTATATTAAGGGTGGAGGTAGGACTTAATGTCTGTTTTAGAAAACAATGTCAATGACTAAATCTTCTGAATGTAATTAGAATTGATTCATTATTAATCAATTAATTGTAAAATTTTCTGTGTTTTATTTTGTGTTTTCTTCCTACTTTTCTCTGAATTTTATTGAATGACACAGTCATTTTCTGTACCAATATTTGGGTACTTTCAATCACATCCTAAATATTAATTGGAATATAGGAGAAGTAAAAAAGAAAGAGTGACTTTATTACTCAAGAGAGAAAGGGTCTATGCAATGGTCAAAATTATAAAAAGCAACCTTTAAATCCCCAATATTTTATAATTCTACACATAACTCTTTTCAGAAGAACACTGTCACAAAAAGTACAAGCCAAAAAAGTCCATTTTTTTTCTTCAGTGTTAGGTGGCGATAAATTTTAGAATAAACTTAATCTAATCTAGGTACTTTACATTTCTTCTTTGTGACTATCAAATATTTTTCTAGGTTCTCACTTAACAGTTATTCTGACTATATAATATCACTGAGACTTTCCTGACTTTATTCCTATTGGAAAGTGACAGGAAATAGTCAATGCATATTTAGAGAGCAGGAATAACTGGTCTCATCTCCAGACTTGTTTACATTTAATTTACATTTCTAAGTAAACACTTTAATTAATTCAATTTTAGTGAACATTCCAATTCACAGCTACAGAGGGACCTTGAAGTAACAGAAATTAATTTACTTGCATATTGTAGTGAAGTTAAAATCTCACTTAATATCCACTATGGCATACAATTATTAGAAAATTGGATGGTGAAAACAAATTTAGTGCAAAAAATCTTGTGAAGATGATTAGAATTAGAATTTTCTTTGCACTGTGGGGAATATGGCTTGGGGTCACTTGCCTTCAGAAATTATTTGTGGAAATAAAATTATTAATTTTAAGTACATTGACATTCATATTATTTATGGACCCATTTATTAATGGAAGATTCAATATCTAGATTTTTATACATAATTTCAGTTTTCAGAGATCAGATTTTGTCAATACAAAACAAAACCATGAAGAAGGTTAGAACATGCTACTCCAAAACGTGCCAATAAACACCAAATGCAGGGGAATACTTTCTAAACTCCCTAGCTGCCTAAAGACACATCTTCTAAAAGGAATACAGTTGAATTGACTCCCACCAGAAAACTGTAGACAAACTTTGTCACAAACAATCACGTCTCCTGTGTATGCCAAAAGGACCCATTCATCTTTCCTAAAAATATAGCTGAAAGCCGTGGCACATGCCTGTCATTCCAGTTCTTTGGGATGGGGGCCGGCTGAAGCAGAAAGATGGCAAATTCAAAGCCAGCCTCAGCAATTTACAGAGGACCTAAGTACCTTAATGAGACCCTGTCTCAAAATTAAAAAAAAAAAAAAATTAAAGGGCTGGGGATGTATCTCAGTGGTTAAACACCCCTGGGTTCAATCCCTGTAATAATAATAATAATAATAATAATAATAATAATAATAATAATAAATTCTAAGTGAAATGCATTGCTTTCACCATCCCCTATTACATAAACTCTCAAAATCTCACTAATTTTTGAGTGTTCACTTATTTTCTCTAATGCTTACATGTGCATAATATTAAACACTAACAAATTTGTATATCTTTTCTTTTGTTACTGCCTATTACCAGTGTATTTTAGAGACCTAACTACAAACCTAGGAGAATAAAAGAAAGTCTTCTTTCCCAATGCATTCTTATTCATTTGTAATTCAATATCTATTCGGTGAATCAGTCTTAACTATGATATAGATTTTACTATTAATGTCAGAGGATTTTTTTGGACAAATTTTTCCTTAGGTCAAATTTTTTTCTGTTGTATATTTTCATTGATAATCTATTAACACTTTGGTCAGTTGATTTCTTGGTGTCAACATATTTTATTAATGAAACAACTTTTATGTTGCAGAAAAATATTTCCAATGCAAAAAGCATATTAAAGCACATTCTACATATGTACATCAATGGCTCTTCTGGTTTAAACTGAGAGCCTAGAGGGTGTTTTTTTTTTTTTTTTTGAAAATTAAATACAATCTTATGCCATAAAGAAGTTGAATAGCTGGACCATAATGGATTAGTAATGAGTCATTAGTGACTAAGGTGAAGGAAAAATTGCTGCAAGTTAATAAATGTCTTTGCAGCACATGCAGCATTCATCAAGAACTAAATGTCAATGGGAATCTGGGTACCAAGTCTTCCTTTAAGTTTATAAACTATTTAGAAGAGCACAAACAATTTATTCCTTATAGTACAGAATAAAATTGGATGCTTAATTCCCCAATTCTCATTAAACCTAAGCCACTTAGGTGTTAGAGAGAACAGTATAAACAGTTAAGAAGATTGTGTAGCATACTGATTATTCACAGCTCTTCCTAAAACCAGACTATAATCATATTCTAAAACAGCTGCCAGCAGTACTTGTTATTTCTTTGAAACTGGTACTCTTTTCCAAAAGGTTATGCAGAGACCTTGAATTCTCTGACAGGGCCATACGTGTCTCAGTCTGAGAGGTGCTTAGTATGCTTGAGAAATATTTGTTAAAAGCAAGAGTCTTTTAAAAACTTTTCTCCCCAACCAGCCTAGGAAGAGTTCTCTTTAGTTGGAAAGGACATAAGCAGGGATATGGAGGAGGAGTTCTGCTTGTCAGACATAGCCTTTTATGTTCTGGACACCAAGGAGGGCTGGTTGACCAAGAGAAGCTGGTGAAGGCAGCATCCTGGAAATCAGAGGGACATTTAGAATCTAGAGCAGCCACTCCATCAGGAAGTATTTCAAGATTTTAATCTCCAATATTGATTTATCAAATCATCCCTGATTAAATGAAGGATATCCTCACCAACACTACCAAATTTTCTATTAGGAAAACTTCTACTACTTATGTCACCTCTTGACACTGTCATCATCTGCCCTCAATGAAGCTGATGCTTTTATTTTCAGTAGATATTTCATTCTCTGTTGATAGTGTAGAACATGAAGCATCATTCAAAATATGAAATTTAACTCACAAAATTAGCACAATGTAGGGCAAGAATTGTGCACATAATGTCCTTTTACATACCCAATGTCTTTTATAAGGGCTTCATGTCCAACAGACTCCTTAGGAAGGTGTAGAGGTGAGAAGAGAGTAAGTAGAAGGGAAAAAGAGTGTCCTTGTTACAATCTAAGCTTGCAACATGTTGTCCTTTGTAATTCTAAAAGTAAAACTTCAGCTGTTTTAACCAATAAATATATTGTGTGAAGTATATTTACATAAGGCTTTTTATGCAGGTTGTTTAAGGAATATAGTGTTCTGCCCAGAGGGGCTCCCAATGTCTGGGTCATTGGGTGGGTGGCTTCTCACTGAACACCAGCTCTTTCATCTATAACATACGGATGCTTTTTTTCATCGTATTGCTATGAAAATTTTATGAAATTAATTATATTAGGAACTTGGCACAATGATTGGAAAATAAATAAATACCAAATAAATGTTATTTCTTAACTATTGCTATGATTGCATAGGAAAAAGGAAAAGGGAAAACCTTTTTACTTCCAGTAAAGGTTATTGAACCCAGAAACTCCTGTATGCCAGGCAAATACTCTAGCACTAAGTGGAATCCCCAGTCATAGTATTTTTATCTTGAAATAAGAGTTTCACTAAGTTAGAAGAGTGTGACACTGCACCCAGCAAATCAGAACTTTTCACTGGTTTTCTGTAAAGCTACTTCTGGGGACCAAAAAAGGGGTAAACCAAAAGCAAGAAACTGGAAAAGAATATGAGTCAGTCCTTAAGGAAAGTTTTTTTTTTCTAATATCCTTTAAAATTCGACCAAGAAGGATAATGAAAAGAACATGAAACGATGATGTAGAACCTGCTCATAGGTAGCAGGAACTCAAAGACCATTCAAAGAGTTGAAAAGGTGCAGACCTATAATCCCAGCCAATTGAGAACTGGAGCACAAGAATTGCAAGTTAGAGGCCAGCCTCAGCAACTTAGAGAGATCCTGTCTCAAAATAAGAAATCAAAAGGGCTGGGGTATAGGTCACTGGTAGAGTACTCCTGTGTTCAATCCAAAGAACCAAGAGGAAAAAAAGAATTGAACATGGACAACCCTTTTTAGCATAGACTTGAACTCTCAGTCAAAGAGCATTGGCAGCAAAAGTGAATATCTTGACCACCCAGTCTCAGCAGCTGTTAAGATCTTTTTGAAGAGTGGATATTTGATAAATGTTTGTTCAGTGAGTGATCAATGAATAAGATCATGAAAATAATTTAGGAGAAATATCACTTGATGTTTCTCTTTTCTATTTTAAGTAAGACTGTTTACCAATACCAAATATCCAACAGAGTCTGGGGTCACCTGATTATTGTTTTTTATTTTCTCTGTAGGTACATATTTTAAGAGTTCCTTACGTGGAAATCTGAAAGGTTCTAAGACTTTAAGACTGTGAAAGACTGTAAATAATAATCTTCCAATTAATATATTCTAAATTTATTCCATTTTATATAGGTGTATCTATAAAACATATAAATTGATGCAATATCGTATAACATGGTACTGCAGACCAACATTGCATACTAGCAGTTAAATTATGGTGTGTGACAATATTTAGTATTTGATATATGCTATAGAATCATAAAGGCTATGAAATATAAGACATGATTTCATCCCTGAAGAGTACCATTCTAAGATACTAGATAATATACTCATTATTTACTCATTTATATGTACATCAATTCAATTAATCTACAAACATTAGCTGGGCATTTGCAATATAGCATGAGCATCTCTAGGCATTGAGGATACGATGATTAAAAAAAAAAGCAATGATTTTCCTTTCCTCTGGAAGAGATAGACATGTAAGTAACTAAATAAAATGAAATATGATGAGAATTATGAGAGTGATATACAGGAGAATGTGATAGAATATTAGTATGAACTGAGTGACTGGTAATGCGGTTGATAGGAGTTCACAGGTGAGAAAGCTAAGGCCCTAAAATATATTATTGAGGCTTAAATTGTAAATTTCTCCAAATTGTATTAATATAATTACAAGTCACATGGGAATGAAAGTATTCAATGGATCAGGAACAGATTTTTAAGAATGGTAGTTTTGATTAAGTAGAAGAAAATGAATAGAAACATTTAATACTTTATTATAATTATTACTATTTTTTACTTTGAACTGGCTATGTTGACTCTCTGCCTGCCAAGTGAGCCATGCATATCTTTTAATTTGTGCTATTGATCATAGAATTATAGTGGAGAAAGTATTGGATGTTATTTGAATGAGTTTTCCATTACTTGTTATATAGAAGGTATCCCTGGAATTTGGTCCCTAAAATTTAGTCTTCCTTACTTCATTTAGAAACTTCGAGGGATTAAATTGCTCACTTTCTGCTTCTTTTAGGCTTAGTAAAATTTATCTCACACCTATTTCTCTATAAGTTTTCTCCGGATTTATGTAAATTATTTGGTCCATTTTTTCATTACATAACCCTCCAAATTTTATATATCACCACTGTGTTCAGAGAACTCTGTTCCTTTATAGACCAAACATAGGACCTTTAACTATATCTTACATAGTACAGTTTCTGTATCTTTGACCATTTAGGAAAGATTAGTAAAGGTACTGGTAGTATTTTTATCTAGCAGCAGATATAGATTCCAAAGTTTTGATATGACCTTGAGATATTTGATCATACATATTGATAGATCTCTTTAGAACAGAATATCTATTACCAATTGTTCTAGCTTTTTCTTTATCACCTTCATTTTTCCATATTCCCTGTTTTACTTATGCATTTCCTGGTGCAAGTTCTTAACTTGGCTTCTTTAGGTAAATTATCAGTTTCTTCTAATTATGATTATGGTGATTTTAGTTTTTGACAATGTGTTGGTCAGCTTTCTGCCACTGTAATAAATACCTGAGATAATGAACTCAGAAAGAGGAAAGGTTTTGAGTGTTTATTAGTTAGGTAATTTGGTTTTGGCTCTCAGTTTTAGAGATTTCATTCCACTTGGTTGGGCTTATTCCTTTGGGCCTGTGGCACCAATGCTTTGAATGTGTGTTGGAGCAAATCACTTATAGCTAGTATATGCAAGAGATAAGCAAGGAGGGGTCCCTTCAAGGGAACACCACCAGTGACATGAAGACCTCACAGTAGACCTGATTTCTTTAAGTTTCCACCTCCCAATAGCTCCGTAGACTAGAGACTAAGCCTATAACACAGGGGATGTGCTTATCTTTTCCATAGTATTCATGATAGCATGCTATTAGTCAGAAAGGGGATTAAATTCAACTTTATCTATATTGCCTCTTAGACCTCTATTTCCTCTTCTGTAACATGAGGAGACTTCAATTTGATAAATTCTCAAATCTGCTTTGACTCTAAATCTCTGATTTAATGGGCCTACAGAGCCATTAGAACAACTAGTGACTCTAGAGGTTGCTATTCCCTTTGCTGACTGCAGAGTATCCTATAAAACAAAACAACAACAATAAAAATAATTCCTAGTTGAAGCAATTGTTTTGATTTTTCTCCTGGCTAGGATTCAGTGTGTAATTTATAGTGACAAAAAAAAAAGCAGAAAGAACAAGAAAAAGGCTAATATGACCTTATGCAGAAAAGCACAGCAATTGCTCTTCTCATATGAAAAAGAAAAATTAGGAACAATAAACAACACTTCTTAGAGTCACAGATACCAAAGAAAAGAAAAGGGGACCATTGGTAAATAATGGGGTTTTACTGCTGTCTCTTGCCATTTTTTATTTTCTGCTCATGGCATAATACAGGTTCATAAATTACTTTTTAAAGCTTAAAAAGTTTCTCTTTTAAAAGAAATTCACCATCTATGATTCTTATTCCCTGTACTGAAGTGAATGGAATCAATTGCACACCCTGTAATAATGCTGAATAAAAATTACGTTTTCGAGACCATAACCTTTTCCAAACAGTATAATAATTGAAATGCTATCCTGCTACATGGCAATTGTGAGACTCTCACTTTCTCTTCTATTCTATATGAGATCTCAAAATCTTTAGTGATACAAGGAATAAATAAGTTTAATACTTTCAGTTTTATCTTTGCTCACATGAGCTGGCTAAGATATCTCAATTGTGCAGATTCTCGGGAGCAATGTGCCATGATGCTATCCATAAATTTAAAAAAAAATATATCAATTATGTATATCTTCCAAGAACTTTCACATGAGGAGTATAATTAAATTCATACACATGAATAAGAACATATATAGGGAGTTGGGGATACAGCTGAATGGGTAACATGCATGCTTGCCTAGCATGAGGCAAGTCATTGGTTCAAATCCCCAGCACCAATAAAAGAAAAAGAAAAAAAAATACAACAATATATCCTAAAAGTACACATACACCTACACTCCCCCCCACACACATGTGCATATAAACACATGAATGTATGTGTACATGTATATTTAAACAGAGACACACATACTAAAACAGATTTATATAGTGTCCAGTTGTGTTTTAAGTGCTCCATACAGTGTCTTAGTCTGTTTTGTACTTCTATAACAGAATACCATAAATTAGTTTTTTCTCTGTTTATTTATAAAAATTAAAATATAATTTGGTTCATGGTTCTGGAGGCTTAGAAATTCCAGATCAAGGAGCTTCATGTGGTGGGGTCTTTTTTCTGCATCATAACAGTGCAGGAGGCATCACATGGTGAGAGTATTTGCAAGGGAATAGATATGTAGTCTTAAGCCCTTAATTAATCAAAATTAATCCATTCATGAGGGTGGAGTCCTCATGACTCATGCCTCACTGGCAAAGTCTGTTGTATTAGGAACTAAATTTCCAATGCATCAATTTTGAGGAACACATTTAAACCATAACATTTAGAAACTCCTGTGATCTTTAAACTCACAATAAGTCTATCAGATATTATTATCACTATTCTATAATTAAAAAATCTGCGGCACCAAGAAGTGGAATGACTTAGCCAAGACACACAGTTAAATGATGGAGGATGCAAAGTGATTTTTATGGACAATTGTCTAATACCATTACTTATTGCTATGTTGCCAAAAGATGTATTTCATAAATATGCAGAAATAAATTGATAAATTAACCAAATCTAACGGTGACTTAATAATATTACATCAAATCATATGGTATCAGTTAGTAGAAAGAGGAGTGGATTATGATAGAAGAAATTAGTTTTTGCCAAAACTTGCCACAACTTCTGTGGCCATTAATTCAGAAACCTGTGAGGGGCCATGGGGAATGAAGAAAAGATAAAATCAGAGAAAAAGTTGGGAGCTGGTGGTTCCTTACACTCTGATGGAGATATAATGATGCAGAACCAGCTCAGAGTGTTTATTATTTAGGTTTAACATCAAAAGGATTTTGTGTGAGAAAGTTTCTTCAAAGTACACAGGACCAAGTTTGAAGTTGTAGGCAGCCCAATTAGAATTATCAACTTGCGCTTATAATTCTTTTCCTCTGGCAGCTGGTATCTGAATTCAGGGTCAAGACTGATATTGCTGGGACAAACATGGAACCTCCTTTGAAGAGGGTGTCAACATATAACTGGGTAGTCTCAACTTGCGCCTTTTCACCAAGAATTCCCAGCAAGGCACATTCCTGTCGCTGGAGAATCAGTGACCATAATTCAAATCACCACTCCTGAAAAAAATAAAAAGCTTGTAGTTCAAAATTGAAAATTAGCCGTATCTCCTTTATATAAAATATCTCTTAATTTTTTATAACATCTAATTTGCAGCACCCCTTGACTATAATTTAATGTATGGATAGTGAAAAAGAATTACCAGTTACCAGTCTTTCTATTCAAATGCCTCTTATATCTGAGGAGTAAAATAGACAGTAAAATTCAATTTTTAAATTCTCCTTACATTTCATATTCAGTTTTATTTCATTTTCCTTAGAAGAAGGTAGGGGTGTAAGTGGAAGATGGTGAAAAAGTCAAAATCTAATAGTAAGTCATCTCAAATTGAAGTAGTTATTTAGATGTTTATGAAGAATAAAAGCAGATGCTAGCAAAGTTCCAGTGTATTATACAAAGCAATACTTTGTCTTCAATTGCTTATATCTCTCTTTACTCTTTACTTTTCCATCTTCCAGTACCTAGGAAAAGGAATGGCTAATTACTATTGAAATAATTGAATTAAACAGAAGTACCTGGGTATGATTCTATCTCTAAGCTTTTTAAAATCAGTAGGTACCTGAAACATAGCTCAGATCAATTCAAAATAGACAATGTGGCCCAAGGATGAGATTTATAATATTTCTCCAGGTCATTACAATATGTATGCTGAACTTAAAAACACTGGCCTTGATGTTGTAACTCCACTTTGCATCTGGGATGCAAGGCCAAGAAATTCGAACTTAATGTGGAAAAACAAAAACAAAAAAAAAAAAAAACAAACAAACAAAAAAAACCAGAAGACTGAAGAAAACCTTGAGTCCTGCTTAACCTATGTGACATTTTGAAATCTTGACCCTGCTTTTCTTCTTAATATCATTTTATGCTCTTCTCCTTCTTCTTCTCACTACTTTAATTCTCAACTCATCAAACATAACAAGCACTTTAACACATCAGGGGTTTCACATATATTAGTCTGGATGCCTAGAGTGCATTCATTCCTACTTCTTGCCTGACTAGTATGGTGGAATTTTATTGTGTTGATTTAGCTAAGTTGCAATCACATTTCCCATGACTCTCTTCTCTGTGGAGTTGCAAATTTGCTGTAAACACAAGAGGTATTTGGCATGAGATTTGGAAGGCTGAAGTGGAACATCTGATAGTGTATTTTCACACTTGGACAGTTGGTACAGGGAATTCTGTGCAGGTGCTATTGTTCACACAGATTTTTTTTTCTTCTTTTCTGCTGGCTTACTTAGTTAGCAAGGGGAAATGATTGAATCTGCAACTCCTTTGGTTTCTTCAAAACCAGATGTACATTTAATTCTGTGACAAATGTTTCTGTTTTCCTGAAGATTGCCTAAATCACTGAAGCTAGTAGCATGTGATGCTGAGAAACTGATGGAAGTTCCAGTACTTCTTCACCTGTACCAGTTTGTCCCTTTTCTTCCCTTTTCACCCATGTCTTCCCTTCCCAACTTCCTATCCTGCTCCCTTCTGCCTCTGGATGCAGTGATGGAAGACTTGCAGATAATGGTTTGTTCAGCTCCCTCCATTGTGTGATATCAAATATCTCCAACAAATTCCTATATTTTATTCTTAGTCATTCTTTTCCTTCAACCAAACCCTGAGAGATGGATGTAGCTTCCCTTCCTTCTTCAGTTTCAATTTAAATAATCCCTTCATGGGAGCTTTCCAGTCAAGATTATAGAATTTATTCTGTTTTTACTCTTCCTATTTCACTCTATATTGAGCATTTTTCATTTAATTATAAAACACATGTCATCTTTTTCTTGCTTTTTTGATTAATCTCTGTGTTACCTGCTTGCCTGTCTCTCTCACTACAATGCAGATTCCCTAGGAGAAGGAGTTATATCCATGTTCCTCTCACTTCATTTCCAGAGCCTGCCACAGTGCCTGGCACAGAGTCAATGTTCAATAAATACTTCTGTATATGAATGAATGAAAAATGGATAGGTGGGTATATTTTTTTTAAAAGGTAGCATTGAGACCTGTGAATAAAGAATGCAAGAAGAGACTAAGGTTTGTTGAACAGAGAGAGGATTATTGAAACAAATAAATCTGAACTAAGGGTGAAAAATAAGGGGGAGATATATAAGAGATATGGACATAAAGAAGACTACATAAGATATTTTGATTCCTGTATTGTACAAATATAATAAAAAACAAGACAGACTCAAGGTGACACATGACTCACAGATAGCCAGAAAGATGGTGATGCTTCAATAAGTTAGAGATTTAAAATAGGCTTAGGGAGTAAGATACTAAATTTAAAGTTTTTTATTCAGATGGAAATTTTGGGATAAATGTCAGGATTGGTGACACACTAATCTAGTTGTATCACACAGTGGTATTATTTGAAGCCACAACAGTAGTTAAGATTATCCAGGTAGATCACAGAAGTGAGTCAAGAAATCTAAGGAATTCTTAAATATTTGCTATGGGAGGATGATGAGCAAAAACATAAAGCTTAAGAGATTTAAAAGAATTTTCCATTCTTTGAGTATGAAGATATACTTTTTTTCACATTGGCAAACTGTGTTAACATTAAGATCAGACAGAATCTCAAGAGTTTATTCCTATAAACCAGCAGGCTCGGAAGCCAGCCAGCCAACACTATGAACATGTCATACCTCTGTCTCCTTTCTTTATTTTTCAGCTCTTCTACCAAGATTCTCCTTGTACTATTCAAAACTCACTTCAATAAGTCCACACCAAAGTGCAACACTTTTTCAATTGTTTAGCCTTGTCTGTATTGGGCAGTTGTTCTCAGCTGAGGGCTATGTTTAGGAATTCACTCTTGAGATTTTGCTTCTCAGAATATATTTGAAGATGTTTGGAGAAATTTTTTGACTGCTGCTGGAATCTAGTAGCTAGAGATCAGGATGTTCTTAAACATCTTACCATACATAAGACAAGAGCTTTCATCCTCCAGCAAAGAATTCTCCATCCCAAAATGTCACTAGTGCTGAGGCTGAAGATCAGTATCTAGGGGACTATTTTGCAGATGACTTCTGGTGGAACACAATGTACATGACTCTTAGGGAATATTAATAAATGTTGAGCATACACATATACACAGATAAGCAAGTATGTGGTCAAACTGGTAAAATATTAAACTGGTTTATTTACTTCAGTATTCCTCAGAGTCTTGAATATATTAATGTACACTTTAAATTTCTTAAGTAGTGTTCTGCATGCTCTGTTCCTCAAGTTTAATTTACCTTAGAGCCTATTTCTGATAAAACACATTCAGGAACTAATGTTCTCTGAGAAAAGTTTGGGAAACACTATTTTAGAATCTAGGAATAGATTTTTGTAAAACAGGGACACAGTAATAAGATTCTTCTCTGTGGAAATATTTACTTAACAATGAGGGTGTAGACCTAACATCTAATTGCAAGTGTAAGTGGTCAATTAATCCAAGGATAAAAAATGCACCTGCTCTGAATGCAAGGCTTTAACTTTGGGCTTACATATTATCTTATAAGTAAAGACACATATCTTTGAGGATGTATTGAAATTCAAAACTTGGTATCTATACTATGATTTTCATAGACAATCAAAATAAGACATTTATAACATGAAACATATGAACCAAACCAAATAATTTGGACCAAATGCAACACTTATTTAAGAAATATAAATTAAGCAGATTAATATATCCAAATGAAAGGTTTAAGGTTGTATTAAAATATATTTAAAGTAGATAGAATAATAATATGTACCTTACATTTATTAGGCATTTCTATAAACATTTATCTAATGTAATCACTGGCTAAAACCACTGATCAATTTTCAGTGTACTTAAAATTCAATCTGACATCTGTGAGAAATCCAAAATATTTTCAGATGAACTTTTATGTAGCGATTTCAATACCACATTATTGGCAATACTTTTTAAAGCAAGTCATCTTATTTTCCTAATGATATATCTCATATCTTATTTCTACTTCGAGGAAGAATGGTGGGCCACTGACTAGCAGGTATATCAAGACATGTAGAGATCTTTTAGTTGTGTCAAGTTTATCCTATTCTGAGGATTTTATATTATAAATTTAAAAGGATAAAAAATGTATAAAAAATCCAGAGTGTATAGCAGTGAGTGATGATAATATTAAATGATCTGGAAAATAGGATATATAAAGAAGCCTGAAAAGATGGTTGGCATATAAAAGAGAATTTTGAAGAATGAGTTTCTGAAAATAATGTTTGAACCCAAATGGAAATATATAAAATATACTTAAATTGTACCAAGAGAAAAGGCTAAACATAAAGATTAACTGTGTTATTACACACTTGAATTATTTCTGAAGTTGGTACTTTTATAGCATCTTGAGAGCAATAATCTAAACTTCTGAGTATGTTGAATTTTATTTATTAAATTATATTTACTTGGGCAGAATGAAAATATATCATTTATTTTTGTCTATGTGCTCTCTTTTGTGATTTTAATAAATGTTTCTCCAAATGTATATTGTAAAAAAAAAACATTTTAAATGGAAACATGCAGCAGTGGCAGAATGAAAATATATCAAAAGATTTTATTGGAGTGCTTGTATACCTAAGAATAGGGTAATATTCATGGAGGAATCACAATTATAATGATATTACTTCAATATTTTAGACTTTAAATTTTATTTTATATTTTGGGGAAGAAGTTATCATTTTGACAGATGTAAAGTAAGCAAAATAAGAAATCCAAGGCATAAGATCCTACTACTAACATATTAATTGACAATGGGGCATGTACATTTATGGAAATTTTTGGCTTGATGATATCTTCTTTCTCACTAATTAGGGCTAAGTACAACACAAAACCATACCTTTCAAAAGTGTAAAATTACAATAAAATGAATTAGCATATTAGGCAGATAGATAAATTTTTACTGTAGTAACACATTAAATGCTTAAATCTCAGTGATTCATTATAGCAGGAATTATGTTCTTCTTTGTAACATACGTCAACTCTTAAACATTAAGTATGAAAGTGATACACATCATTTTTGTTCAAACCAATTGCTAAAATTAGGCATATGACATTGCCTACCTGGAAAAAGAGTTAAGAAATGAGGAAATGCCCTCAAGTATTTGTTGAGTTGTATTTGACTTTATCTTGCTTAAATCAGTTGATTATTTAATGACATAAATTAAGATAGTATTCTGCAGTAATCCAGAAGGTTGTATAGAATTTGTCAATGATCTGAACAGCTTAAACTTAGGTGGGATGATAATTCTTCTTTTTCTTAAAAGCTTTAGGGTAGACATTATTAACATTTTACTTTGAAATTCTATATTTTCTGTGATTTAATATCTGACCACCCAATTTTAAAATGGCATTATCCATTTAACATGTTTTTATAAACTTGTTCTTTCTAGATACATATGACAGTAGAGTTATTTTGACATATTTTACATACATAGAATAAGTAAAACTTGTTCCAATTAGGATCCCATTATTGTGGTTGTGCATGATGTGGAGCTACATTGGTCATGTATTCATATATAAGGATATGAAAGATATGTCTGATTTATTCTACTGTTACCATCCCCCATTCCTTCCCTAAATTCCCCCTTGTATAGTCCAATGAACTTCTAACTTTCCCCTGCTTTGTTATGGGTTAGTATCTATATGTCAGAGAGAACATTTTGTCTTTGATTTGGGGGGACTGCCTATGTCGCTTAGGCCCAGTGCTACTTGTAGCAGATAGTGCTCATTATTTATCCAACCTCCACTTATATTGATAGTCTACAGTTCCATCCATTTACCAGAAAATGCCATAATTGCATTTTTCTTTGTGGCTGAGTAATAGTCCATTGCGTAGTATACCACATTTTCTTTATCCATTCATCTGTGGGCACGTAGGTTGGTTCCATAGCTTGTGAATTGAGCTGAGATAAATACTGAAGTGACTGTATTACTGTAGTATGCTGATTTTAAGTTCTTTGGGTACGAACCAAGAAGTGGGATAGCTGGGTCAAGTGATGGTTCTTTTCCAGGTTTTCTAAGGAATCTCCCTACTGTTTTTGAGAGAGCTTGCCCCAAATTGCAGACCCACCAGCAATGTATGAGTGTATGTTTTTCCTTATATCCTTGCCAAAATTTTCACCAGAAAACTTCTAAAAATCCTCACTGGGAGGAACAATACCCTGGAGGCAGGTAACCTTGGCAAAAAGTTGGAGGAGGGGAAGTGCTCTGAAAGTATTATCCATTTATTTCCTTTTGAATCAGCACCAATTTTCCTGACCCAATTTTTCATTATCTACACTGACTGTTCTTTTGCCCTGGTCTCAATGCTACCAGCCCTGATCTATTTATAATCAATTTAATTTTCTTGGCCATGCATGGTGGCATATGCCTGTAATCTCCGTGGCTTGGGAGGCTGATGTAGGAGGATCACAACATCAAAGCCAATCTTAGCAACTTAGTGAGACCTTGTCCCAAGATAAAAGGGCTGAGGATGTAGCTCAGTGCTCCTGGGTTCAATACCCAGTTCCAAAAAAAAAAAAAAAAATGAAAGAAAAAGAAACAAGAAGATGGGGGCAGTACATAGGGGCTTTGGACATCTGTGCAGTTGCTGCATATCAGTACAGACTTCTCACTCAGTTGGTGGTGGCAGTTCTAGAGTGAAATTGATGTTACTTGAATCATAGGTCTCTATAATCATTGCAAGAGAAACCAAAGTATTTAGCCATTTTCACCTCCAATTGGGATGGGAAAATGATTTTTGCCCCTCACCAAGACTATGGTGGGAAGAATTTGCCAAACACAGAGGGTCTCAGGAGCTCAGTGGCCAATACAGTGACACATGTCAGTATGAAAGCAACCCAGTTATTTTTTCATAATATGCAGCTCAGCGAAAGGCAGTTAAGGGATAGAACAGTGACTCAACAATGTCAAAAGTCATGTCTGGGTAGCATGACTTGTTGCCTAAAGGATTCCAGGTGGCACCCCAGCCAGCAGATCTAGCTTCAAGACAGAAGAAAAGTGGGGCAGAGCTCTGCCAACTGCATCATCTTCCTTTTTATTGAGAATGCAAAAGCTTTTCCAGAAAACCTCAATTAGACATTTGCACATGTCTCTTTAACCAGAATTATGTCATAAAGCCCACCCTGGAAATGAGGGAAACTGGGAAGCTATTTAATCAGGTATATTGCTACATCCTTCCCACACTGGAACTCTTTTACAACAAAAAAGGAAGAAGTGGAGATAGGATGAGCAATGAGCACTGTCTGCTTCAAGTAGCACTGGACCTGAAAGGGTGAATCAGTCAGTTCCTCCCCATGCCATCTCCCCAGAGACTCTGTATTAGCGTGCTTATGGTTGCTCTAATAAAATACCCCAGAATGGATACTTTATAAAGAGATGGCATTTATTTAGCTCAAAGTCCAATATTTGGCAGCACCTGCAGCTGACCTTTGGTGAGGGTTGTCACAACATGGTGAATGGCATCATGGTGGGAGGACATGCAAAGGGTAGAGACTGCATGGCCAGAAACCTGGGGAGGGACAAGTCTTGTCCATTTTATAACAACCCACTCTCACAGAAACTAATGGCGACCATGAGAGTACCTTACTCCCTTCTGAGGGCATCATCCCTAGTGACTGAATGACCTCACACTAGGCCCCACCTTTTATAGATTCTGCCACCTCAACACTGTCACACTGAGGATCAAGCCTCTAGCCTATGAAATTTTTGAGATAAACCACATCACACCATCACAAGCTCCACCAATGCCAACATCAAAAAAGCAGGATGTCCCAGTCTACCCCAGGTGTGTATGTCGGGTGGGGGAGGAAAAGTTGCTCTTAGAGGTCACTGGAAGCAGCCAGAGCCCCCATCCCAAAATCTCTGTGATGTCACTCTTGATACTTTTCTTCCCTGCTGTTGTCACTGCACTCTGTCATTGGTGGTTTTATTTTACTGAACAGGGGCTGCCTAACCATGGCATTCTCCAATAACTTGAATCCCCCCCCCCCCACCGAATGTCCAGTTGCATATGCTTGGTTTATTCCCAGTCATTTTTCCATTTCCAACATGCTGTGGCTGCTGAATGTCAGTGGTGTGAGTCTCCATACAATCTTTCAGGTTTCTTAAAAAGAGATAGAAGGGAAAATAGAGAGTGATATAGTGCAGAGGCAGGGAAGTGGAGAAAGAGGGTCAGGAGGGGAAGAAGGATATATAGTTAGAAGCACAGAGGTCTAGAGTACCTGCTGCATTTAGGGAACTTTGGGAGGCTGGTAATGCTGGTGACATTTGGTGGTGTCTCCATGGTCTGTCTCTAGCCTGGATATTTAGATTTGTCCTTGTAGTCTGTGTGTCTAACCTCAGGTGAGTCAGGCCTCGTGGGGAGCTCTGGGTTGCTCCAGACTAGAACTGATTCTGCCTCTGATTTCAGATGCAGGTAATTTACTCTGAATGGGGAGTGGGGCTTTACCCTGGTTACTGGTCTCCTATTTCAGTCACCTTCAACAGCCTGGTGTCCCTGAGTATCTCTGACCCTGCCATCTTACATCTAGGTAAGGCCTTGGACCCCTGGGAGAAGGAGGTGGAACCACAAGGGCTGATGCCTATAGGGGTGATTTATAAAGTACTGACCCCACCTATGGCTCAGGATTCCTTATCTCTATGTCACCATTACTTAGGCTCTGGTACTTCATTTTCCAAGCCACTGAGGTGAGAAGAAACAGAATCCTGGAGGTTTTCCAGTTGCTTTTAAAATGGGAGGATTGGGTAGGCTGGCAGAGAGGCCAGCAGGCTCTTCCATACCACACAGCTCTTTTCCATTTCACATACAACTTCAAGCACTGATCACTACTCCAATGTGGGGAGCTCTATAGAGAGTTCTTATGGTGGGAAACAACCATCTCTTTGCCAGCCCATCAGCATGGTCAGCTTGCTCAACAGGAACTGAGATTCCCCTGCCCACCTCCTCCACACCCTTCTTATTGCCCAGTGATGCTATGGGGCTTCCCTGAGTAGCCACATGATGGAAGGGTCTCCTGCCACTTCCCAAACCATTTCTTATGCCAGGCTCCTTTGAGCAGGACCCCCAGGCAGCATACATTGGCTGGATGTATCAAAGGGCATTTCAGATGCCCTAGTGTCCCTAGTGTTTCTTCCATCACCCACCCCAGGACTTTTCATTGTGAATATTGTAATATCTGTGTGGAGGAGTGTATTCTTCCTCTCTGTCCACTAACCCATCACAGCACCTGGCCAGGACTGGGAACCTTCCAGCCTAAGTGGGCCAGGAGAGGGTAAGAGACCCTCTGTCCAGACTGCTAACAGTGGCTCCCAGCCTTCTTGGTCACTTTTACATCTCTTAACCCCTCTGTGTCTGCACCTGGCCTGAGAGACTGGCCCTGTTTTCATAGGTGCTGACATGCAAAGGACATCACATCTGTGCTGAGGCTGGTGGAGTCAGAGGGAAGAAATGCGGCATCTGTCCCATCCCCTGGCTTGCTGATATTAGATACCTGCAGCTCCCCTCTACTGGGGATCCTTGCCTGTCTTCATCTGGGTGTCCAAGTTGGAGGGTGTCCTGGGTTCTGAATGCTCTTCTCTCATGTGCACACCCTGCACGGGTTTCCAAGTGCACAAGGCTGGCTGGGCCAGGGAGGTCTTTCCATCCTCATCCAGTATCTGAGAAAAAAGAGGCCCAGAGTTATTCTATATCTTGCTGTATGTCTTTAGTCCCTAAAGACCTCTCTCACCACAGATGACATGTTGAGCCATGGAATCCTAACTGTGCTCTACCAATGGAAATGCCAGGTTCTCCCTGAGATGGGAACCTGCGTGTAGGACCAAGAGCAGGTAGCCTAGAGGCTGCATTGGGAGAGGCCTGAACATTTGGGGGGTGATGGAAGCCAAGCCAGATAGACACCTCTCCTCTAGAAATATGACCATCATGTGGGTGGGTGAACAACTGCACGGGGGCACCATCACACCCAGCTGCTTCTACTGATGCTGCTATCCCTTTGCCTGTACCTGGGTGCCATGCTGATGTCATGCTTCATCTTCCTTGTGAACACCAGAGAGATGCCATTCTTCTTGTACAAAGCTGTGGCTGTAGGCACATAGTCCCAAGGGCCCAAACTTGGAACAGCAGAGATTGTGGGGAGGAAGGAGAGAGAGCCTTGGTGTGGGGTAAGCGGGGGCGGGGCTGCTGTGGGCTGGGCTGGAAGGAAAAGCCCCTTTGCAGGACCTGTCAAGGACATGTTGAAGGTGAATGGGGTCAGGGAGATAGGTGGGGTAGGTCACACTGTGAAGTTAAGAATCTAGCAGGGCCACAGGGAGGGGTAAAGAAGCTGGAAAAGGGACAGGCAGGAGGACAGAGTGGTAGACTGAGGTTTCCTTTGGTTGTACTGGACTAATCGGTTCAGGCAGGAAAACTAGGTGGGTAGATTCTTATGGGGGCGGGTCAGTGAAAGAGCAATGGCCATGACCTGACCTGGGGCTGGAAGAACCACAGGATGAGGGAAGGGAAAAGGCTGAGGGGCAAGTCCAGTTAGAAACTGCCCCTAGACTTGATTTCTTAGTCCCGTGCACAGCTTCATAGTGGCTGTCCCTGCTACTGGTGTCCTGCTGTCACTCATCTTGGGGCTGCTGATCCAGGCTGTAGCTGCAAGCACTGCCAGGCACCCCTATGAGGGCCAGGTAAGTGGGGCCTAGTCCCTGTTTGGGGCACTCTGCTGTGTGGAGGCATCTTGCACCTCTGCCACCCGGCACTTTCTGTGCGTTCTCCATTTCTCTTGGCCCTAATGGAGCCTCATTAGTCCTTCCAGACCCACCTCTTAATATGCAGCTCAGATCTCTCCTCCAGCTGGAGCTCGCTGGTGATTCTCCCTCCTGGGTGCATTGCTTCCAGAGCCTACTGTTCTCTGTGAAGAACAATTTTATTACCTTCTTTCTAATCTGTGTGCCATTTTCTTCTTTTTGAATAGGAATAATAGGAGTGGGCAACTTTGCCCTAGGATTCCTTTAGTATGACAATCACTTGACTAAAGGCTCTTTCGGGAAGACTGGTGGGCAGCATCAATGGGGGAGGGGAAGCTGCAGATCCTGTGACAGCTGAACAGACAGAGGAGACTCTCTGCTCAGCACCTCCCGTCCTTTTAGTCACCACCTCTCCACTGCCATATCTGGTGCCCCTCCCACCTGTGACTCCTGTGCTTGGCCCTTATTCCTCAGCCCTGTGGTCTGCCTGTCTTCTCCTCTCTCCAGCTTCACTCCATCATTGAGTTTGCCTGGCAGCCTTTTCCCTTCCCTCATCCTGTGGTTCCTTCAGCCCCAGCTCAGGTCATGGCCATTGCTCTTTCTCCTCTGCTCAGAACTAGGCCTTCGAAGTCCAGGATCCTCAGTCACAAGGGACCTAAATGTGGCCTGCCCTCTGGGATTCACCAGACAGGGCTCCTTTCCCTTACTTGCAGCACCCACTTCAGGCACTGATTATATGCTCCAACTTTCATTTCCTCCCTATTCTGTTCCCTGACTGCAACTCCTCCTGTAGTCACTTGCTTGGTGGTTGGTGGCAAGGACTCTGGAGCCAGATCACAGCAGTTTATACCACAGCCTATAACACACCAGCAAGGAGATGCTGGGTATGCTAGTTAGCCACCTGGTCATTCAGTTTCCCTATCCATAAAAGAGGAAAACGTGGGTTGATTTGGAAAAGACATAGAACAGTAGCTGGTACCAGAAAAGTGCCCTGTTACTATTATTACCATTCCTTCATTTACACATATTTCTGTGTATTCCTTAAGAGAGAGAAAGGGAGTGTGTGTGTGTGTGTGTGTTTGTGTGTGTGTGTGTGTGTGTGTGAGAGAGAGAGAGAGAGAGAGAGAGAGAGAGAGAGAGAGAGAGAGAGCAAGAGAGAGCGAGAGACCCTGTGTGATACTGCATAAAAAATAAAACCCAGGGCCCTATGCATGGTAGGCAAGCTATTTTACCACTGAGCTATGTCCCCAGCCCATTTTTATTTTCAAACATGATCTCACTAAATTGACCAGACTGGCCTCCGACTTGTGATCTTTCTGTCTCAGCCTCCCTCATAACCTCTCAAGGTGTTACAGGAATTCATTGCCATAACCAGCTTAGGATTTCCTATATGTAAGTTCTTGCCATCTGCAAATAGTTTTTATTCTTTATTTCTCAAATGGATACTTTAAAAATTGGGGGTTTTTTTTGGCTTATTTTTGTATCTGTAACTCTAAATACAATGTTAGATTTTTTTATGAATGCCCTTTATCAGGTGTTGAGGAAGTTTTATTTTTATCTTTTTTGTGTGTGTGTGTGTGTGTATGTGACTTTTCTAATTATGGAAAGATATTAGATTTTGTCAAATGCTTCTTCTGCATCAAATTATAGTGTTAATTTTTTCCTTAACTATTAATATGATATATTACATAATTAACATCATTCCAAGATTCAGTATTTAATAATTAATAGCATGACTGACCAGGTCTAAGACATGAAGATATTATGTTTATGAATCTGTGGGAAAATCATTCTATAAACTAACTATACAGTATGTGATAAGAATGTGCATTATAATATAAAACCTTTTCACACATAGTAGTTAATTGCCAGAAACCATTCTTAGCTTAGGAAAGTGGTGTTCCAGATTTCAGTGTAAACTTCTAGCAACCTTCAACTCTTTTGTGTGGCAATATCATATTTCTGTTTTCAAACTCTTCCAACCTGGCCTGAGTTATGAGGTCTGGAGTGTTTTTCTCCAATCACAGATGTGATTACCAATATTGTCAATTCTTGCAATGATCTGATGAGATGTGGTCTGACATGTATCTTGCATTCATTGCAGGAGCATGTGCCCACCAAGGTAAGATCCTCCATGATGTTGAAGTCAGTCTTGGCCAGCTTGCCAGTTCCCAGTTTGGTGGCAATGTCTCAGAATACATACAATATGACATTTTTTTTCTTGTTTTGGCAGGGGGGAGACTGGGGATTTAACCCAAGGAATATTTTACCACTGAGTATTATCCCTAGTCCTTTTATTTTTAACTGAGTCATGGTCTCATTAAGATGCTGAGGACCTGACTAAATTGTTGAGGCTGCCTTCAACTTGCAATCCTCTTGTCTCAACCTCCAGAGTTCTTAGAAATACTTCATTTTTATATGTTGAATCATTCTTGCATTCCTGGGATCAATCCCAATGGCACTAATATATAACCTTTATAATATACTGCTGAATTTGTGTTGCTAGGGTTTTTTCTTTTTTAAGGGTGTTTGCATGTATAGTCATAAAGGGTATTCATCTTAGTTTTTCTTGTGATATCTTTGTCTGACTTTGGTATCAGGGTAATAGTGCTTCTCTAATATGAGTTGGGATTTGTTTCTTCCTCTTTACTTCTTGGTAGAGTTTGTGGTGTTTATTGGTAGAAGGAGTGGTGTTAATTCTTTAAAGTTTTGCTAGAATTTGCCAATGAACCCATAGTCTTCTCTAGCAGAGTCAAATAAGTTGTCAACATTGATGATTTTCCCCTTTTCAATTCTTAGTTATTTTATATAAAATCTTATTAGTTGTTGGCTTTTAAGTAATTGAAGTGGAATTCTAGTATCAGTTCTATTGACATCATGAATACTGCCTCTTGCAAGAATTTTAATTTCTCTTTGTAATAAGTTTTATTTATAAGAATGTTTTACATTGCAGCTGAGATTTATGGGAAAGGAAGATGCTAGTGTGTTGTTGTTTTGTTTTGCTTTTTGTTGTTAATATTTTTATTTATTTTTTTTAGATATACATGACAGTAGAGTGTATTTTGACATACTATATATACATGGAGTACAGCTTCCCATTCTTGTAGAGTTTCACTGGTGGTGTGCTCATACATGAACATAGGAAAATTATGTCTGAATCATTTCTATGTCTTTCCTATTCCCATCACACCTCTCTTCCCTTCATTTGCATTTATCTAATACAATGAAATTCTATTCTTTCCTCCCTGCCTTATTTCTTTTTAACATCTGCATATAAAAGAGCATTCAGCCTTTGGCTTTATGGGGTTGGCTTATTTTACTTTTGCTCTGTTTTTTAATTTTATTAAAAATATATGTTAAATATATGTTTTAGTTGTAGATGGACACAATACATCTATTTATTTATCTATTTGTTTTTTAATGTCGTGCTGAGAATTGAATCCAGCGCATCAAATGTGCCATGCAAGTACTCTACAACTGAGTTACAACTCCAGGTCCTCACTTTTTTTTTTTTAAGCTGGGGTTTCACTGTGCTGTCCAGGCTGACCTTGAATTTGTGGTCTTCCTGCCTTAACCCTCCAGTAGCTGGGATTACAGGCCTAGCCACCATGCCTGGCTCAAGATACCAGTTTTAAATAAAAGAAGATGTTTGAGTGGAGACTCTTAGGTGAGTCATTGGTGAATATTTTGTGTCATAGTGTGTGTGTGTTTGTGTATCTGTGTGTAATAAACTGGGGATCCAACCCAGGACATTGCCTCATGTGAGCTAGGCAAGAACCTTACCACTGACCTACACCACCAGTCCTTGTATGGTGTTTTCTAGAAACCCTATAGATTCATATGATAACAACCAAGGATGCAAAAAGCTTCTTTTATTTGAAAACTACAAAAAAAAAAGAAAGAAAGAAAAAACACCCAAACTACATGGTGCTAAAATTAATAGATTAGTAAAAACAAATCTCCACAAACTCTAGAGATCAAAACGCAGGATGTTAATGATTTCAGGATAAGCACTTAGGGAAGGAAGCAAAGGAAAGAGGAAGATGCAAGACTGACTGGAGGGGCAGTCCCAGCAGCAATGTATGAGTGTACTTTCCCCACATCCTCACCAACATTTATTGTTGTATGCATTCTTGATAATTGCCATTCTGACTGGAGTAAGACGAAATCTCAGTGTAGTTTTAATTTGCCTTTCTCTAATTGCTAGAGATTTTGATATTGAACATTTTTTTTCACATATTTGTTGACCAATCATATTTTTTCTCTGTCAAGTGTCTGTTCATTTCCATTTAATAATGAGTGAGTTACTTGGTTTTTTTGGTGTTAAATTTTTTGATTTTTTTTTTTTATATCTTGGAGATTAATGCTCTGCGGTGTTAGGTGCCAAATATTTTTCCCCCATTCTGTAGGCTCTTTTTGCATTTTTTAATTTTTTTTTCCTTTGCTATGAAGAAGCTTCTTAGTTTGATACTTTCCCATTTATGGATTCTTTATTTTACTTCTCGCACTTTAGAAAACTGGTTGAGGAATTTAGTTCCTAAGCCACCCTAATCGAGATTTGAGCCTACTTTTTCTTCTAGAAGGCACAGGGTCTCTGGCCTAATACTTAGGTCCTTGATCCATTTTGAGTTGATTTTCATGCAGATTGAGAGATAGGGTTTTGATTTTATTTTGTTACATATGGACTTCCAGTTTTCCTAGCACCATTTGTTGAATAGGCTATCCTTTCTCTAAGGCATGTTTATGATGCCTTTGTGCAGTATGATATTTAAAGTCTGGTATTGTGATGCCTTTTGCTTCACTATTCTCATGGAGGATTTCTTTGGCTATTCTGGGACTCTTGTTTTTCTAAATAAATTTCATGATTGCTTTTTCTGTTTTTGTAAAGAGCACCACTGGAATTTTAATAGAATTTGTATTAAGTCTGAATAGTGCTTTTGGTGGTATTCTCATCTTGATAATATTTATTGGGCCCATCCAATAACAAGACAGATTTTCCATTTCTAAGTCTTCTTCAATTTCTTTAGTGTCCCATAGATTTCAATGTAGAGGTCTTTCCCTTCTTTTGTTGGATTGATCCTCATTTTTTTTTTTTTGAGGCTAGTTTTGGGATAGTTTTTCTAATTTCTCTTTCAGTTAATTCTTCATTGATGTATAGAAACATAATTTATTTATGAGTGTTAATTGTATAACTTGCTGCTTTGCTGAATTCATTTATGAATTCTAGAAGATTTCCAGTGGCAATTTTTTAATCTTCTAAATGTAGGATCAAGTTATCAGCAAATAGAAATAGTTTGTGTTGTTTTTTTTTTTCCTATATTTATCTTATCCCTTTAATTTCTTTTTTCTGTCTAATTGCTCTGGCTAGAGTTTCGAGGACTATGTTGAACAGAAGTGGTGAAAGAGAGCATCCTTATTTAAGCTTTTAGAGGAAATGCTGTTAATTTTTCTCCATTTAAAATCCTGTTGGCCTTGGCTTTAGCATATATATGGCTTTAACAATGTTGAGGTAGGTTTCTTCTATCCCTAGTCTTTCCAGTGTTTTGAAAATGAATGGGTGCTAAATTTTTTTCAAATGCCTTTTCTGTGTCTATTGGGATAACTATTTATTTCTTGTCTTTAAGTCTATTGATGTGATGAATTATGTTTATTGATTTCCATGTGTTGAATCAATCCTGAATTCCTGCAATGAAATCCACTTGCTTATGCTTCACTGTCTTTTTAATATGTTTCTGTATGTGATTGGACAACATTTTATTAAGGATTGCATCTATGTTTATCAAGGATCTTTGTCTGAACTTTTCTTTCCTTGATATGTCTTTGCCTGGTTTTTGTATCAGGGTGATATTAGCTTAATATAATGACCTTAGAAGGGTTCCCTACTTTTTTCTATTTCATGGGATAATTTGAGGAGGATTGGTATTAGTTCTTCTTTGATTGTCTGGTAGAACACAGCTGAGAATCTGTCTGGTCCTGGACTTACCTTCCTTCCTTCCTTCCTTTCTTTCTTTCTTTCTTTCTTTCTTTCTTGGCTTTTGATGGCATCTTCAATTTCATTGCTTGAAATTGGTCTGTTTAAATTTTCTGTCTTCTCATTCAGTTTGGCTTGGTAATATGCCTCTAGAAATCTGTTAATGTTAGTGAGATTTTTTATTTTATTAGTCTAAATTTTCAAAATAGTTTCTGATTATTATCTGTATTTTCAGTAGTATCCATCATAATATTTCCTTTTTCACCACAGATTTTTACATTTGAATTTTTTCTCTCTTTCTTTTAGTTAGCTAAGCTAAGGGTTGATCAATTTTGTTTATTCTTTGACAGATCAACTTTTTGTTTCATCAATTTTGCTTTAATCTCAACTTCATTGAGTTTGGCTTTGATTTTAATTATTTTATGACTTCTATTAATTGTGGTATTAATTTGCTCTTTTTTCCCCTACGGCTTTGAGATGTAATGTTAGATTTTTTTATGTATCTTTCTATTCTTTTAATGAAAGAGCTCAATGCTATGAACTTTCTCTTAGAACTGCCTTCATAATGTCCCAGAGATTTTGATATGTTGTATTGCTATTCTCATTTACTTCTAATTATTGTGTTTATTTCTTACCTGATTTCTTCTGCTATCCACTTATCATTCAATAGTGAATTATTTAGTCTCTATGTGTAATATGTACTTTTTGTATTATCATTTATTTCTAATTTCAATCCATTATAGTCTGATAGAATTCAGGAAATTATCTCTATTGTTTTGTCTTTGCTAAGAGCTGCTTTGTGGTCTAAGATATGGTCTATTTTACAAAATGCTTCATGTGCTGCTGAGAAGAATTCTATATGTCTAGTAAGTCTAGAATATTAATTGCATTTTTTAGTTCTGTAGCTTTTTAAATTTAATTTTTATATAAATTATCTATGTAGTGTTGAGAGAGTCATGTTAAAGTCATTCAGTATTTTTACATTGTGGTTTATTTGATATCTTGATATTAAGAAGGGTTTGATGTATGCAGATGCTCCATTATTTGGGGCATAAATATTTATGACTGTTATTTCTTGTTGTTATATGATTCCCTTAAGCATTATGAAATGGAATTCTTTGTCTATTTTTATTAACTTTGGCTTGTAGTTCATTTCATCTGATTTGAGGATAGAAAGCCCTGTTTTATTGTAAAAGTCATGTGAATGACCTGTTTTTTCCATACATTTCACCTTCAGTGTCTGGTATTCTTTACTGATGTAGCAAGTCTCTGGAGACAGCATATTGTTAGGTTTTTTTTTTTTTTTTTTTTTTCTGGGGATTGAAATCAGGGGCACTCAGCCATTGAGCCACATCCCCAGCCCTATTTTGTATTTTATTTAGAGAAAGGATCTCACTGAGTTGCTTAGCACCTCACTTTTGATGAGGCAGGTTTTATTTTTAATCCAATCTGAAAGCCTATATCTTTTGATTGATGAGTTTAGACCATTTAAAATCAATGTTATTATTGAGAGATTTTTTTTTATTTCCTGACATTTTGAATAAGTGTGTTTTTAGTGCTTGCTTTCTAATTGTGAATTCTTTTAACTTCTGTTTATCATGAAATCTTTTTTATTTCATCTTAAAATCTGAAACTTAATTTTGCTGGATATAGTATTCTTGGTTGGCACTCATTTTCTTTCAGAGCTTGATATATATTATTCCACAACTTCCTAGCTTTTAGGGTCTGGGATGAAAAATCATCTGAGATCTGGATTGGTTTACCTCTAAATGTAATCATTCACTTTTCTCTAGCTATTTTTATAATTCTATCCTTCTTTGTATGTTAGACATTTTCATAATAATGTATCTTGGAGTAGGTCTGTTGTAATTTTGTATATTTGGAGTCCTGTATGCCTCTGTATTTGATTTTCCACTTCATTCTTAATGTTTAGAAAATTTCTGATTTTATTTCATTGAAGACGGCATTCCTTTAGTTTGTAATTCAGAGCCTTCATCTACACCAATGAGTATTAAATTAAACTTTTCATGTTATTGCATGTTGAGGGCCACAGCTGAGTTGGGATGACGCATGGCATTTTTGCCAGAATGGAGTGGTTGAGAGATGATGCCAGCAAGCCATTGAGATGATGATGGTTATGTTAAGCTATGTATTCAATTGTATATTAGACCCTTGCTGTCCGCCTCAGCCTGCTACTTCGGAGTTCTTGCACTACTTTGGAGTTCTTGCGGGTATTCCTGGGGAGTTCACATTGGTTGGGGAAGTGCTGGAGGAGGGATTTCCGGAGGAGGGATTTCCAGTTGGTGTGTGGTGTGTCCCGGGAGAAGGCCACGTGCGTGGTGTTCGAGGGAGTTCAGAAATAAAGTTTGTTCCTGCTTCAGTGGCTCCTGATTTGTGCCCAGCCAGACTGCGGCAATTGCGTATTTATTAAACATTCTGTTCATGGTCTCTTAATGCTTTCCATTGAATTTTTAATTTGTTTTATTGATTTCTTTATTTTGAAGATTTCCAGTTGATTCTTGTGCAAAATATTTATCTCCTTATTTAAGTGATTTTTTACTTCTGGTATTTTCTCTCTGGTTTTACTCTGTATATCATGTTTTACCTCATAGATCAGATTAATCATGAACTTTCTAAATTCCATCTCGGACATTTCCTCCATTGTGGTGTCCATGGAATCTGTTGTTGGGGTGTTCTGCATTGTTTGGGATTGTTGGTTCCCTTGTTTTTTTTTTTTATACTGTTTGTTTACCTGTTTATCTATCTGGATAGATCTGAAGCTGCAGCATATCTACCCTGTGAGCTTATAATGTCGCTGTATGATTCTGGTACATCACAGATTGGGGGGATAATAGCAATAACCTATGCAAACAATATATATCAATAGACAAGGTACTTCATTCCTAATATGATGTCTAGAATGTTAATTGACACAGAGAGCAGAAATAGTAGAATCAGCAATTTCTATCAATAAAAATAGTAAATAAATAATGATAAATTATGTCTGGTATAAAATCAAACAATAGGTGCTGACTATGACTTCCATCATATTAATTGCTATAGAATTGGTGGTGGAGCCTGGCATTATATAAACCAATTAGTGTAAAGAGGTGGTAAGGGTACAGTTGGTTAAGAGGAAAGAAGGAGTGATAGAAGGAGTTTTATTTCGCTTTTTTTGCTGCAAAGTCTAAAGGACCCAATGAGCATAACTAGAGTAGAGGAAATTTATTTGAGGGATTATTGTTTCTGAGGTCTTAGTCTATAGAAGGTCAGCTCTATTCCTCAGGGCTTGAGATGAGGCTGAGCATCATGGTAGAATGTGTGGCAGAGGAAGCAGCTCATATCAGGGTGATCAAGAAGCAAACTCCACTCACCAGATACAAATACATACCCAAAGTCAGACCCCAGTTCCCACCTCTTTCATCCAGACTCTACCACTTCAGTTACCACTCAATTAAACCCTATCAGGGGATTAAATAACTGATTGGGTTAAGACTCTCACAATCCAAGTATTAATCCTCTGAACCTTTTTACATTATTTCACACATGAGCTTTTGGGGGACTCCTAACATTTAAACCTTAACAGAAGAGTATAAAAATGTTTGCAATTTCAAAAGGTGAATAGGGAAAATGGAGTGGTGACATGGGATGTGTTGGTTATGAGAAGAGAGGAGAAAATAATAGAAGTAAAAATTTAATGGAAAAGTGGAAGATTGAAAGAAGAATTTGGCTGTTATTGGAAGAAAAACGAGAGAGGAAAACAAGGAAAATAGACTAGTGGAAAAGACAATAAAAACAAAATTGAAATATACTAATCAAAACCTTAACCCTCAAAAACCAGAGCGAGGAAAACTATCTTAAAAAGAGAGAGAGTGAGGATAAAAATAAGATGACAGAAACAAATATGTATTTGTATAAATGTCCTTGAATCAATTAGTAAACATTAAAATAAAAACAAAAGGAAGATCTTGGCGAAATGTTAAGGAGTAGTTTTTATTACCATGGATCAAATAATCACTGAGAATACATGTTCACCCTTTGTGCCCACTTGATTTTCTTTTCATTTCTTCTTTAGGTATGCACTGAGCATGGGAGTATGGGTCATGGGCTGTTGAGTTCTTTTTTATTGTGTTGCTCACAAGGTTGCTAGTTGGGGTTTAAAACTTTCAACTTCCCATCTGGGAGAGTGGGTGGGGATGGGAAGAGCTGTTGCTCCCACTCCCAGGGTGTGTTTGCCACTGGATTCTGGGAGAGGATTTCCCATAGGTGGAGCTTTGGGGTCTGGGGCTTAGGTTTAGTGAGGTTTCAGGTGCCTTATTGTGTATTGAGTTGTCGGGCAGTATTGAATCAATGTACCTCTAGAGCCCCATAGATGCTGACCTACATTGGGAGACTGTACCCCAGGGTTCTACCCAGGGTTCCACTCAGGGGACAGGGGAGCTCATCCTCCACTGCTTCTGTTGTTCTCAGATCTGCCTTTTTTGGCCTCCCAGGCTGAATCCCTGAGCTCACTGGCAGAACATCAAGCAACAGGCCAGGTGGCAAAGCAATGGGTACAGGGAGCTGGGGCGAGGTGGTCCCCAGGTTGGCCAGGGCCAGGTGGGCAGTGGGGTGAGCTGAGTGGGTCCCTTATTTTAAATTTATTAGAAAGCACCACTCTACACTCAGTAGTTCTAGTTCCTTCTAGACAATGCTCTATCCTGATATATACTGTGGATTTACCTACCTCCTTCTAAAGGGAATGATCCCTTGTAAGTGAGCCAAGATTTTACCAAAAATGCTGAAATTAACTGCTCAGGAAGGGGCATTTTTGCTTTTATTTTCATATGTCCCTATGTTTAATGTAGACACAATCCACTACATTTGTATGGCATGATTTTACCATAATTACAAACATTTTAATCATCATTTTGTTTATGGTGAAATATAGGTTGATGAATATTTTATTCACTATTATGAAGACTTTTCAAATACTTATTATATACACATGCTTTAAAAAAGTATTTTTTTTTAATATATTATTTTCAAATTCCTCAGCATACCCATTTTTCTGTCTCACAATGCAACTAAGAGAGTGAGTACAGTGATTTGTTTAACTGGATGTAGTTTAATCCCAGCAGGGACACAAAAATGAAAAACTTAGAGTTTACAGTCTAGATCAACATTCTCAAGGCAGAAAAAATATTGAATATTATATTATGGTTGTACTGCTGAACTTGAAGGTCCAAGAAGAAGAAAATCTTTGCTTGCTGTGGGTATTTGAGAAACTACCATGATAAAGGTGTGATTAGGACATTCCCTGCAAAGAAAGTCAGGTATTACAGGAAATGAGAGCATGATAAAATAACAATTAGGTGTCAGCCTGTACTTGCATGAAGATAAACTACAAAATGCCTTTTCCAGGTTTCCAAATTCAAATATCCTCCTTTTCTTCTAGTTTTAAATTTGTCATCAGAATCTCATGCCCATAACAAACACAATTTAGAGGCCAGGATCCAAATTGTGGGTTATGGGGATGGAGAGAAATGTGCAGGGCATACCCGGACACACATCATGCACACAGAAAATGAGAAAACCTGGGATTGCTGGGTCTTCTGATTATGTATGTCATGTATATTTACTTCAAAAAATTCAGAAAACTGAAAAAGAAAGTATTTATTGTTATATGACTGATCAGAGATGATTCTTATAAGCATTTAGGACTGTACTTTATGCATTGCATTTATACTCAAATATAAATGTGTGTTGTTACATTTTATTAATTACCAAAACACAGAATCATATTATATATCCTCTGTGTAATATAGCTTTAAAAAATTAGCATTTATTCTGAACTTATTGTCACAACAGTACTTGAAATATTCATGTTAAATTTTAATATTTATATAAGTTTTTAATAGTAGTATTGCTGGGTTAAAAGCATATATTTTTAGGGTTACACAGAATATTTATAATGTCCTCAAATATGCAACAATTTACACCACTAAAAGCTGTATTTTTTTCACATTTACCAGTACAGGATATTATCTATGTTTTAAAATTCCTGCCTTGAATGCTCTTGGGACTGAGTATGGAGGTAGGGAGAGAGAAATAAAGAAAGCTACAATTTTTATATTTATTTCTTTATTAAAATATTTTTTTAGTTGTAGATCAACACAATACCTTTATTTTATTTATTTATTTTATTAGGTGCTGAGGATAGAACCCAGTGCCTGAAACAGGTAAGACAAACACTCTATCACTCAGTCCCAGCCCCAGCCCCAGCCCCAGCCCCAGCCCGGGGAGCCATGATTTAATCAGCCTCTTTAGGTTGAAATTACTTTGTCTTATTTCAATTTTTCAATGTTCTCATTTTCATATATGGTGTGAAAAGTTTTCCATTCCTTGTGAATACCATTCAGTCCAGGTCCATGTGAGGTTTGACTAATGCATGTACTGAACAAAAAGGAAATAATTCTCCTAATGCTGTTATGTAGCCTTGATTTTATAAGTAAATGAAAACAGAGTTATTAAACTATTCCTTAAATGATTTCAAGTGTCTATATCTACTTCAATATGAGAATACTTTGGATTTTCCAAATTGTATTTCCAATATAAGGTAAAAATATGTTTTTGTTTCTGTTTCATTTTGGTCCCTTAGACATCTCTTAATCTTAAATCACCTGTGTACCACAAAATACGACTGCTTGACTGAGAGTTTCCAGATCCTGAGCAAGAGAGAAATGTGTGTCAAACATGGGCTTTCACTTAGAGAATTCCCTCTCTAGAATGGGAGATATGGAGCATATGGGTACTAATGATGAGCTTCATGAGGCATATAAATTCCACAAAGGAACAGAGGTGATCTATTTTCACACCACACTCTCCCTGAGGAATCCCTAACCTCCTTCAGATTCTCTTGGTCATCATGTTCACCAGGAAACCCCAGAGTTTCCATCTGGGATAGAGACAGGTTTTTGATGTTTCTGTTAGCCTCTGCATGTCTCTATCTTAATAATTAACTGTAATTTTTTTTTCTTTCATGACTCTTCTTTCCTGTTCTAGAAGGAAAATGAGAACAGGTAGACTGATACTCATTTTTACATCCTGGAGAAATAGTTGTTGGCACAAAAATCATTTAATGAAGTTTATTGGAATTTATGAGACTGAGAGATGGAAGGAGTTTCAGAAGGGATATGAAAATAATTTTTATTTAGTATTAATAGCTGCTTCCTCAAGAAGACAAGATTTAGGAAGTAATTACAAAGGTGAAGTGAAAGTGAGGAGAGGGTCAAGGGCTCTGAAAGGGGAGCAGAGGGCATCCCCCTCCCCTGCAAGTGGCCTGCCGCAGCAGACAATCATGCTTGGATGGTTAAGAGCTAATAGATTTACTTAATTTTTTAGAAGTTGTGACATAAAATTCAAAGAAAATTAATATTAAACAAATTACCCTTTATTTACATAAGAACAATGCTGTAGAAATATTTTCCCCTTAAAACAAAGTGATTTTCTAAATAATAATTTTCAACTGTCTTACCCAGCCTCTTTCTTGTCTCCCACATTACCTGCCTTCACTAGACGGGCTGAAGCCTTCAGGTTCATGCCATGTGAGCCTCTCTGCAGGTTTCTATAATGTGCACATATGAGGGTAGATGGATTTCTCCAGAGAAGGACATCCTAAAGAGGAAAACCCAAGCAGAAGCTGGAGTCTTTTAATAACTTAAACATAGAAGTGATATACTATCATTTATGTTGCTTCATATTGGTAATGATTTACTATGTATGGTGTTTAATTAATGCAAAAAGTGATAGGATGTAGTTTAATTAGGGAGAACACTATACAAGGGTGTGTATAACAAGAGACCACCATCATTGGATGTGGTCCTACTGACTAACACATCCCCAAGTCCAACTCTCCCTTTTCTAATAAATTACTATCTTCTCACAATCTGTATATACACTGGTTTGTTTCTTTATTGTTCTCCCTTCCTTAGTGACATGCAGGTAGGAGCTTTGTCTCTTTTGTCATTAATCCCTAAAAAAAATACTTGCCTTTCAGTAGATACTCAATAAGCATCTTTTGGATTATGGAAATAAATGAAGGGTAAGTTCCACTTACACAGAATATTTTTGAGAGTTGATTAGTAGGGGAAATTTGTAAATTTTTATGTAGTTGAGTTCTCATTTTATCATTTTATTCAACTACTTATTATTTAATTCAAAAGCTTACTTTTTGGTGAATATTTGTATCTCTGGCATAGGTCACTGAGTTCAGAAGCCTTTGTTCTCTTAAGAACAGAAGCACAGAAGAAAAAAATGGAAAAAAAATTATATAATACATGTCTGCAAATACAAAACTAGGACAGAGTGCATGTCATCCTGGGAAGATGTCAAAAGATAGGTACAAATACACAGCCACCCACACACATAATTTCATTACATATAAAATATTTTTAAAAAATCTATACTATATTTGTGAACTTCAGTTCAAAAGCTTTTTTCAAGAGGGCAAAAGAAAACCATCTTCATATTTATTGGACCATGCACTTTCAGCCACAGAGCAATTATACTTCTTAATATCACTAAGCACATTACAATGCTGAAAAGATATATTGGTGAAAATTGTAATTTAAATTACAGTTAAAACTCTGAAAAGTCAGCATTATTAAAAACTGCTGAAAATTCAAAATCTGAGTAAGTGACTAAACAGCTGACTTAGGGGAAGAATACAATAATGGGCTAAATAAAGGAGATACTGAGTGCTGAGAATTTAATTCTTCAAAGGACAGACTGAATTTATTCCAAATATTTATGTAGAAGTGAACATAACTTGGCATCTATTGGAAAGATTGTGGTCACACACAGGTCAGATAAAGAGTGCATATGCTTCAAATGGATAGATGGGCCTGTGTCTCATCTTTTTGTTCACTGTTCATTTTGCTTGACTTTTAAAATATTTTAAATATCATTGCTAATAGTTCCTATTAATTTATGTTTAATTGAAGGAAGTTAATTTGAGTGTTTTGTTTTTCTCTTACATGTTTGAACTTTTTCTTGTACATTTTATCAGACTTTGTCATTAAAATCTCAAGCAAAAATTTCAGTTCCTTTAGTTCCTTAATTAGGGCTCTCCTTATTTTTAAATAAAACAAGGCTTTATGTAAGACTTGTAAAAGTTGGCTCTTAATCAACACTTGCTAAATGCAGGAAAAATATGGCCTGTCTGGTTCCATCACTTCACTGATTTTTACTCTTACCTCCCATGACTCTGGACAGCTTTCAGGATGGCTTTTCTTGAACTGTTTCAACTCACGCCTGACAATGTGGTACAAATGACAGGGTGGTATAAGTGAAGTCTTTACATTGACTCTTGTTTTGGTTTAAAACATTTTTTAAAAATCCATCCCACTGCATAAAATTGTAATTCTTCCTACTAAAACACTATTGCAAGATTTTCATTTGTAGCTTGAAAGAAATATAGAGCTCATACTCTTGAGGGGAAAAATATTTATGTACCATCACTATTCACCTACACAATTACTTGTGTTTTTGGTTAAAATTCAACATAGGCTCTTCCCAGTAAATTAATTTGTTAAACTGATTTACATAGAGAATTTGAAAGAAAAAAAAATGAAACCAAAACAAAATTGGTAAAGAAATAATGCTATAGATTCTAGAGAGAAGACATTTAACTTTGTGTGGGATAAAGGACTTCTCTTGATAATGGTATCAACCAATCCATCATTCAACTAATATTTAGTAAGGGGTTTTTATTCTCAAGACTCAATATTTGACAGCATCTCTGTTTTTCTGGAACTTATGGTTCTTTGATAGATGAGGCAGATGTGACCATTTTGGTCACATACATGTAATAGTACAACTAAAAGTAATCTCTGTGAGGATAGAGAACACCATGTCGTAAGAGTAGAAAAAGACCTGTTATTGGTGATAAGGAAAGTTTCCTCTGAGAAAAGTAAATTGTGATATGAAGGAACAAAAAAATCTAAGGATTTAAGAGGAAGAAATGTGTAAACAGACCAGCAGTAAAGGCTGAGGTTTATGTGTGCTTTTGAAAGGAGGCCAGTGGGGTAGAACATGTAAAGTTATATGATGTAAGACAATATCAGCATTTTTAAGCATGTTGATCTAATTCAACTGGCTTTGTGATCTAATTCATTGCTTTGGTAGAGATAAACTGCATTGAATGCAGAGGGACAAGTTCACAGACTTGCATTTCAAGTGCCCAGAAAGGATATTATGGTAGCTAGTTCTAGTAAAACAGAATGTAAAAGGAAAATATATTTTTTTTAAATAAAAGCAGAAATATTCCAAAGATTCATGAGAGGTAAGATAACAAGATTTGATGATAGGTCTGAAAGATGAGAGATAAAAAGTATCAACAGTGATTTTTTTTTTTATTCTCTCTGAAGAGAGTGAATATATAACTACTCAGAGTTAAAATCAGATTTGCTAGGCAAGAATATGCGTCTCATTATGGATGTGTAAGTTAAAAATATAGATACATCTTTTTTTCTGAATTATGAAACATTTCTTTCTACTGTGGTGAACAGGGTGGTGACACTCAAGTAGGAAGCAACAGAAGATTGGTGATGCTTGAAGTAGTGTGTGAACTGCCCGTTCTTCACTACTAAATGGAGTCTTACTAGGGATGAGCCGAGAATTAATGGGAATCACTCGAATCACAATGGTAGCATCGAATCCTGGATTTATATATCAAGGAATAAAAATATTGGAGGTTTTTTGTATTCTGGTCCAACAACACTGATTTGGGAACGTAAAAGGAACGGAAATAGTTGAGGCAGCTAAAAAATTGGGAAAGTTTAATCTAAAAGTGGGATACCATATTTAAGTCTGAACAGTGGGGGATATTGCTAGAGCAACGTGAAGGTCTAGGATTTAACTATGGATATAAAGAGACTGCTACTATATTTTGACATTTACTCTGTTTTGTTCCAGCTGCATGGCTTCAGTTCAGTGACATAAATTCTTGGCACTTATGTTTTCTACCTGTAAAATGGGGATAATCACAGTCACTTTCTCACAGGTTTGGAGTATGTTTTAAATTAAGGTTCGGTGTGTATATTGAACTGCTAGAACACTGTGCATTGTTCATAAATGCTATTTTTATTAGGTCTAATACACTTTTTATTATATATAAAACACTTTACCACTAGCACTTAGCAGAATAAAATACTAAAACTGTTTTAATAGATATTTCCTTTGTAAATCTTTCTTTGAGGCATAAGAAAATAGTAATGCAATATTACTAACAATAGTAGTTTCTCAATTGGATATGAGTTCTAATGGATATAAACAGAAAAAATGATCTTCTACCTGTTAGAATAATTTACTTAGTGTATTTCCATATGTACACATAATAGTCTCATAACTCTAATATCTTCTCCTTGTTTTTATTATAATTATCATTACACGTTAGAGGTCACTTGACATTTTCAGTGCTAAAAGTGTATTTTGTAAGAGCTTAAGTAAGCTAACATTAAGTAGCCTCTCAAGAAATAAACAGGGCTCTTTGTAAATAGAATACAAACAATATATACCTAGTTGAGGAACTCATCAAATCTAAACTATCTGCCACATGCATTTTCTCATTTAGTCATTATAAGGAACCTGCAAGTTTGGCATTAAGTTGAGGAAATAAATGGCTACAGAAAAAAATCACCTGGCTAATGAGTAGAGGGCAAAATATTCAAATCCAGCTATCTAATCTGCTTTCAGAATTCAAATTGTCAATAGATTGATTTTCATTTCAAGAATAATTTAAGCTATCTTTAGTTAAGGTTAAGTGTAATTTAGACAAGAGGATATTTATCTTACACAAGATTTTCAAAAAACATTCAGGTATCATCTTGTTTCTCTGGGGATATAAATGCTCACTGTTGGAAACACATGGCACATGCATTCTTAGACCTCATAGTGAGTGCAATAAAAATTAGGGAAGTTGTAAATGATATTTGAGAAGTGCACATGTGACAGATCAGATTCCTGAAGACTAGAAAGAGGTTGTCATAATACACTTATTGGAAAGATATTAAGTGATAACAAGAATAGGAACAGAAAATTGGTGATGTTAACATAAATTATGGCGGAAAATCTATTAGAAACCCAAGTATAGAGCACAAATGCTTATATAGACATGCCACAACCAAAATGAAAAAATCAGATTGCTTCAACAACTTATTTTGGATACTACTTTCAGTCACCTGTGGGATATACACTGGCATTTATATTCATACTAGTTTCCCAACTAAAAAGTGCCTTTTTAGTTTCCTATACAGCACATGTAGTAATGACTCAAATTAAAGAGCATATTTAGATGTCAGCATTGATCTTTAAATTAGACTCATTAATGTGACTTTGTTCAGTTATCTCATAATATATTTGGCCATTCAGTTAAGACAAAATGTAAATGCTAGAGAGACTATGTTTGCAGGAACAAACACCCCCAATTCAAAAACTTAATGCAAAAATTGTTTATTTTCCTGTACTTGTACATTCTGTGTTTGGTAATATAGACTTATCTTGCATGCATAGCTCTAGGTCAAACTATGGAACTGGCTTAGCTGAATTGGTATGGTTTTAATTTAGTTCATTCAGGAACTAGGCTGTGGAGCAGGCTGTGAGACAGGTATGATGGTTAATTTTAGTTGTCAAATTGAATTGGCCTTAGGATCCCAGATATTTGGTTAAATATTATTTTTTGTTGGTCTGTTCAGGGTGATTTTGTATGTGATAAACATTCAAGTGGGTAGACAAATTAAATATTTCCTTCCTAATGTGAGTGGGTCTCATCCAATCAGTTGAACTTCCAATTAAATCAAAAAGTCTAACCCCATCTCAAGTTAAGAGGCAACTTTTCTAGACTGAATGCCTTGATGTAGGAAATGCTAATTTCCTGATTTTGAACTCAAACTGAAACACTGACTCTTCAGTTCTGGCTTTTGGCCTGGAATTTACACCATTAGATCTCTTGGATCTCCAGCTTGCCTCATGCAAATCTTGGAACATGTTAGTCTTGAAAATCATTGGTGTCAATTTCTTAAAATTACCACATTCCCCCAGCCCCCCTCCCGACTCTCTCTGTTTCTTTCTCTCTCTGTGTGTGTGTGTGTCTCTCTCTCTCCCACCATATGTATACATGCATATATGTATGTGTGTTTTCATGAATATATAAAGAGACATGACTATGGAGGCAGACACACATATACATATATTCAATATATTTGAATGTATAAATACGTGTATACACAAACACACTTTTTTGTTTCTATTTCCTGGCGAAAACAGGCAAATCTCTTCCATGGGTGATAACAAGAAGACAAGAAAAAAAAAAAACATAAAAAAAGAAAATCATGAGTTGTCTTAAGCCCTAAGTGCACTGACACTTTGATCTATATTCTATTAGCCAGAATGACTACTTGTTGAAGCTCAAAGTCAAGTACCTGGAGGACAAAATGCACATTTTTGTGAAAAGGCCAGGATAAATTCTTGAAGCCAGCCTCAAGAATCACAATTATATCATTAGATTACAATAGAACCAAAATTTTATTATGAAGATCCATAAGAGTTTTGGCTTAATGTTGCTTTCTTAGTTTCTTTGCTATCAAAATGATAAATTTAATTTTTCTAATGGAACATGCTTTCTTTACAAAAGACACACAATTTAGAAAATCACATTGTAAATCCTGTCATTCCAGGATTTAGATGTTGCTCTGAAAATTGAAAGTATAAACAGCTAAAATAAAGAGATATTAGTTGCTTAAAGTATTTAATTATAAGTAATATTATTTCATTATTTAGTAAATATGAATGATATTTTATTTGACTATGGCTATAGTAATATATTTTTAGATTCCAGTTAAACTTGAAAATGAAATTTTGTGTGGACCCTTACTTACTCCTAAAACTTCAAAATACACATAAAGGTAATACTCAAAAGAGAAAATGAGAAAGAAATAATAAAAGTTTTCAAAAGTTACAGTTTATCTTTTTAAAAAGAGAAAATGTATTCCGAAACAGAATGACAAAAAAAATTGGAATAGCACGAAAATTTAGAAAAAAAATCTTAAATGTTTAAGATATTATGGGCAAAAAAAAATTGATATGGAACTTGGAAGACAATTTTAGCAAAGTTTCTGAAAAAACAGGCAAAGAGTGGTTAGAAAACAGGAAGTTAGGAGATTTAATGCCTTGACCCAGGAAATACAATATTCAACTATTAAGATGTCCAAAAGGGTGTGACATAGAAAGCAGGAAGGAAGTCATTGTTACATAATAACACAGTGGTAATATTGCCTCCCTCCCCAAATACCCAGAGCTCAAGAATGAGATAAGAACATTATAATGCTATTTAAACTGTCTTGCAATGTAGGAAAATAAAGGAGAACAAAAATCTGAAAAAAATTTAATAAAAAGCAGATATATATCAAATCATGATATTTTTTAAAAAGGAAACATTATTTTCAAATGACATAATTAATGTGAATTAATTGAGCTAAAGTTTATGTGAAGGAATAGAATGTTAAAAGACCCCGAAATGAAAGGAGATATATCTTGTAGCATATATTTTTCAAAAGTGACATTTTTAATATAACATTTACAGCAAAGGTGGGTAGCTGATATGGAATAGGTGGGAGAAGGGAAAAGGGAATAGAAAATGCAAAGCATTTTGTCTGAGCTTCTGTGGAGGCCGTCATTAACTTAAATGCAGTAGGATGGCACTGTGGAGAGCTTTGAATAGTGGAGAGAGGTGAGCAGGTGTGTTCACTTGTAAAATATGTTTGATTATGATAATTTCACCAATTTTGCAATCTTAAAGAGTGTTCTTGGTGTCTAATCATGGGTCACAGAGAAAATGTGCACTTGCTCATGATGATGAATCTGCTAATGGATCATGAAATTTAATTTACACATAGAACAGGTGAGAGAGTCTGCAGTATATAATTTCAAAAATAATTATAGAAAGTGCATTACTTCATTTATTTGTTTATGCATAAAACATTTTATAGGGAAGACATATTAGTAATGTCTCTGATTCTTCCAGTCTGTCCTCCCCACCCCTAATATGGCTTAGAAGAAGCAATGTATTTATTAAAAGTTTGTATTCAAGTGCAAAAAAATGTAAAAATCCTTTAAATTATTCATATTAAAGTAATTTTTTCCAGTGAGTTTTCCAAACTCTCTTTTAATAATATAGTTCTTTCTTACTTTCCCTTTGCCAATTAGGTGCCGTGGACTAAATCTACAGGAAAACAAAACAAAACCTGCTTTTTCTCTTTAGCTGAATTTAAATGCCAATTAATTTTCATATATCATTAGTGGATTGGGGTTAAAAATTACAATGATTTTTATCCTGTAATTATGAAATGTGGGTCTAACATTTTTTTCAGATACTAAGCTATATACCAAGGACTAAAAGTTATTAATATGTATTCTTGTCTTGACTTGTTTTGATTCTAATAGTATTGATCTATAGCAATTGCTAAATATGAAAATATGACTGGCTACTATTGGGCACCAAATAAATACATTTTGAATGAATTTTAATCACAATTCACTTTTTACATAATGAGTCTGCTAGTGGATTTTTAAAAATTAATTTTGAGCAGGTCGAAGTTTATTTTCAAACAAATTTGAAATGACTTTGTTAACTCAAAATATTTTATTATTTCTCTATGGTAGGAATAATTTTTTCACATGGCCTTTTTCCCTAGTGTCACAACAGTGAATGCTGTATTATACAATAAAGAAAATTTGCAGGTAAGATGAAAATTACAAAATCAGTTGACTTTAAAGTTAAAAATTTGTCTTTGATTATAGATGTTTCTAGACTTATAATAGGGCCCTGTCCAGATAAAATTATATTAAGTCAAAGATGGTACCTAACCCTACTACACAATAGAAGTTAACAAATGTCATATAGAAGAGTATTAGCTGTTTCTCCTTTGTGATTACATGGATGACTGGAATATACTGCTTAGTGGTACTGCTCAGCATCAGGATATTAGTATATTGCAAGCCCAGGAAGATATCAACGTATGGCTATTACTGAATGCATATCAGTTTTGCACTGTCATACATTTTAAAGTAAGTCAAACCATCACAATTTAGAGATCATCTGTAGGCCCAGTGCAATCACATGAGGTTTTGAAAGCTGAAGAAGAAGAAGTCAGAGAGTTGTGTCAAAAAAAAAAAAAAAACGCAAATCAGAGATTTGAAGCCTCAGAAGGACTACACCTAATATTGCTGGCTTAGGAAAGTGTGTGGAAAGAAGAAGGAAATGAATTATTCTAATAACTAATGGTCTTAGAAAAAGATTTTCAACCCTAGATTGAGTTGCAGCTCCCTTGGCACTCTGATTTTGGCTTTGTGAAATAATGAACAATCTGCTCATGCCACACCAGACTTCTGACCTGCCAAATCTGTGAGATAAGTAATTGCCAGTATTTTAATCTACTAAGTTAGTGTTAATTTGTTCACAGAAATAGAAAACTAACAAACTGTCCAAATCACTGCTCACTATTATTATGATTTTAGTTCTGAGAAAACGCCTAAATGTTAAGAACTCTTAATCACATAGAAAATATTAATTAATTAAATTACATACTTAATTAAGGAGTTAAAATAATGACAATGCATTTATTGTTAAGTAAAAGTATAATCAATACAGGAACAAAGCAAATTTGCCTCAATTTCCAAAGAGATTTTGTGCTATAATAGAAACAGCACCGGGAAAGCAATCAAGACAGCTTTTTCTCTTTAGCTGAATTTAAATGCCAATTAAACAGGTGATGGCCCCACACCTGTAATCTCAGAGACTGGGGAGGCTGAGGCGGGAGGATCATAAGTTTGAAGTGATCCTGACCAACTTACAGAGATTCTATTTCAAAATAAAATTGAAAAGAGGCTGGGGATGTCGATCAGAGGTATAGCCCTTCTGGGTTCAATTCCCAGTGCTGAAAAGACAAAACGAAATAACAATAAAAAATAAAACTGACTTCAACTGAAGTGCTAGCTAAATGATACTGAACAAATCTCACTTTCTTTATATCTTCTTGTCTCTCTATTTAAAATGGGAGTCATTCTACCTGTTTATCAACTTTTCATTGCTGTGACAAATACTTGAGAAAATCAACTTGAAGGAGGAAAATTTTAATTTGGCTTATGGTTTCAGTCCACAGTCAACTGGCACTAAGGCAGAAATATCATGGAGGTAGAGCGTGGTGGAAGAAAACTGCTTGCCTCACCTGTGCAAGCCAGGAATCGAGGGTTGGGTGCGGTAGCAGGCCCTAAGTACAAGATAGAGTCTCCAAAGGGCACATTCTCAAGGACCCCCTTCTTCTTCCAAGGTCCCACCTCCTCCAGTTTTTACCACTTCATAATTGTGACTCCATCACAATTGGACTGATCTATATGATCCAATCATCACCTCGAAGGCCCCACCCGTGCATTGAGAAACAAGTCTTGGGGGGATAATTTGTATCCAAACCACAACATTAGCTTTCTTTCACTCTCATAGGATTGTGAAATTCTAATGTGATAAAATATAAATACACTTTGTAAACCATGAAAAAATAATGTTAATGGGATTTAATATAATTATTAGACTGCTGCTAAGATAAATATTAGTGGTTATATTTTTTTAGTTAACTAGAATAGTTTCCATAAATCCTTAGTAACTAGGTTTTATAATCATATAGAGCTTTCTGTAAAAAAACAAATGTTTTAATGGATAGGAAAATAAATAGATAGTTAAAGATATATGGATTTATAGTTTTATAAAAATAATCGTAAGGAAGTTTTAAAATATATCTAGAATTCCTCTTTCTGCATAAATGTTATTATAGAGTTAATATCAGCGAAAATGTCTCAACTCATTAAAAACCACTGGGTAATTTATATACTTTTTAAAGCAAAGTTGCTCAAGCAGCAAATTCAAACTGACAAGCCTCTTTATATCATATATGTGACATTATTAATTTTTTAGCATCTCTAGGATTTGCTAAAAATAGTATGTCATTAAGTCATAGTCATACACAGTTTGCTGAGGTATAAGTACTCACAAATCTAATCTCATAAGGAAAAGATGGAGGCATTAAAAAGCTTATTAATAAAAAGAATGGACTGAGAAAAACAGATATTGCCTTAGGCAATACAATTATTGGTCAGTAAATCCTTATTAGCTATATATTACCATAACTTTAGGTAATATTTAAAAATTTTACATTCTGAAATCTTTTGTTATATTCGGCAATAAAACTGCAATTCAGTAATGATTCAACCTATTCAATCTACATTTAAGGATATTCCCTAGGTATTTTGTATTAATAGCAACATCCCTTATTTTAATATTAATAGCAACAACAATGATGGCTAACACTCATGAAATGCTTAGTCCTTAAGGTACATATTATAAACTTTGAAATATGTTAATAGATTTAGTCATTTTATAATGATGTCAAAAGGTTCATGCAAGTTATCAGCCTCAAATTAAGATAAAATATAGGTGCAGAGAGTTAGATGATACGCAGTAGAATTAAAGAGGTAGTATGATTGGAAGGTCAGTTGAACCCAATTGGTCAATTAGACTCAAAATGCTTCTAACAATTCTCACACATTCTGTACTTGTGTGTGTGTGTGTGTGTGTGTGTGTGTGTGTGTGATAATGTTTTATTCAGAAAATGTTGAACATATGTTGCATGCAATACGCTATGCTGATGGTAAGTATGGAAAGAATCACAATCATGTCCTTGATGGCTCAACTCTGAAACAAAACATTGCAATAGAAAGAGCAGAAAATAGCCTAAGGAAGGGAAAGAATATTTGAAAGAGATGGTATTACTTAATCATATTTCAAAATCACTATCCTGAAATTAATAAATTAATTCACTATCCTGAATTAATAAATTATATGTTATAAAATGTTTTTCATGTTCTCGAAATAAGGAATATTGGTTTTTTTCCATGGGATGTCAAGTGGGCCATGTTAATTTAAAGTGCTATTCAAGTCTTCTACATCATTATTTTCTATTCAGTAAATTCTATCAATTACTAAGAGTTTTAAAATCTTCAATTTTAATCATGCATTCTTTAATCTAATTTTCTTAATGTTGAAGCTTGCTTTCTCTATATACTTAAAATTGTCATATCCTGTTGGAGTCAGTTTTTTATCATCATAAAATATCACTCTGCCTTTGTAGAATTCTTTCTTTATTCTAAAATCCCCCTTTTCTGATTATAATACCTACAATCCAACTTTCTTTTATTAATGCTCATGTGGTATTCCTTTTTTTAATTGGTGCCTGTGTGATAGAGAATAGTTGGTTTCCTTGTGGCACATTCATATAAGCATCTAACACATTTTATCAAGTTTACTCCCCAATACTTTCTGTTTTCAATAATTTTTTATGTCACTGTGACTCAAAGACAAAAGCAATATAGAGGAAGAAAAGTTTGATTTGGCTCACAATTTCATAGGTTCAGTCTCTGATTGGCTGACCCCATAGTGTTGGAGAATTAGGGCAGAGGACCAGAGTGACAGAGGGCCGTGACTGAGGACAGCAGATCAGGACATGGCAATGAGGAAGCAGAGAGAGCTCTGCTCACCAGGGACAAAACATAAACGTCAAAGGCCTGCTCCTGGTAACCTATTTCCTCCAACCATACCTTTTTAGAGTCACAGTTAATATTTATCAGTGAATTAATCCACCATTTTGGTTACATATCTGTAAACTAATCATCTCACCTCTGAGCATTCTTGTGCTATCTCACACATGAGTTTTGGGGGAAATCTCATATATAAAACATTATACTTTCACTTATACTTCTCTACCAACTTCTCTCTGATTGCCTTCCTCATACTAATGGACTCCTTTATGCGTTCATGATGTCCTTTTAAATATTTTTCTGTCTGGCTTCCACATAATACATAAAACATGATACTTGTCTTTGAATCCAGCTTATTTCACTTAACATGATGATCTCAATTTCCATCCATTTTCCTGCAAATTATATAATTTCATTCTTCTTTTTGGCTGAATAATATTCCTATATATATATATATATATATATATATATATATATATATATATATATATACATATACACACATATATAAAATTCTTCATTCATTTATCATTTGACAGACACCTAAGCTGATTCCATAGGTTGTCTATTGTGAATTGTGCTGTGGTATGCATCTCCATCTTGTATTCTTGCATCTCTAAAGTATGCTAACTTATTTATTTTGGATAAATACCCAGGAGAAGTAAGCTGAATCATACCTTATTTCTCTTTTTATTTTTGAGAGAAACGTCCATACTGAAAGCTATAATCCCTGTACTAATTGAGGTTCCCATCAACAGTGTATTAGTATTCTATTTTTCACCATATCCTCACTGGCATTTACTGTTGTTTGTATTAAAGATTTCTATTCTGACTGGAGTGATATGTAATATCATATAATTTTGATTTTCATTTTCCTGATGGCTGAATATGATAATTAAAAAAAATGGTGGTCATTTTTAGTTCTTCTTTGGATAAATTTCTATTCAATTTATTTGTGAAAAAAAAATCCATCCTGCAGGCAGTCTTTTAACACTGTTGTTTTCCTTGTGTGTAGAAGTTATTTAATTTGATACTATACCATTTGTTGATTATTGCTACTGTTTTTGTTTTTCGTATCCTTTTTTTAAATTTGTTCTAATTAGTTATACATGGCAGTAGAATGCATTTTGACACATCATACATAAATGGAGTATAACTTCTCATTCTTCTGATTTTATATGATGTAGAGTTAAACAGGTAATGTAATCACATATACACATGAGGTAATAATTTCTGATGCATTCTATTATGATTCCTTCCCTCATACCCCCTCACCTTCCTTCACTCTCCTTTGTTTAATCCGAAGTACTTCTATTCTTCCCTGGCCCTGCCCACCCCCATTGTGAGTTATTATCCACACATCAGAGAAAACATTTGGCCTTTGGTTCTTTGGGATTGGCTTATTTTGCTTATTGCTACTGTTTTCTTAGCTATAGAAATCTTATTCAGGAAATAGTTCCCTGTACCTATATTTTGAATTAATTATCTTAGTTTTCTTCTGGCAGTTGCAAAGTTTCTGGCCTTATATTTTAATTTATGTTGAATTGCCCTTCATACAGGATAAGAGGTATCTAATTTCATTCATCTGCATATGGATATCCAGTTTTCCAAGCACCCTTTGTTAAAGACTTGTCTTTTCTCCAACATATCTTTTTTGTGCCTTTGTCAAAAATCAGACGAATGTGACTGTATGGAAATATTTCTGTGTCTTATATTTTATTCATCTACATGTCTGCTTTTTTTCCTCATTACCATGTTTTTTTAGTTTCTATGGTGTTGAAGGTTCCTTAGAAACCTGGTATTGTGATCCTTCCAGTATGGCTCACTTTTGCAGTGAATTACTTTGACTACTATGTGTCATTTTTTCTCTTTCATTTGAACTTTAGGACTTTGAAGAATGTAATTGGTGTTTTAATGGGAACTACATTGAACTTAAAGATTGCTTTTGATAATAAGGCAATTGTATTAATTTTGCCTAAACATGAGCTTGGGATATCTATGCATCCTCTAATGCCTTCTTCAGCATCTTTATGCTATAACTAAAATTTTAACTACTATTTTGAATAGGAATGGAGAGTGTGGACACTCTTGTCTTGTGTCTGATTTTAGTGAAAATGTTTTAGATTTTCTCCATTCAGTATGATACTGGCTTTGGATTAGTCATACGCAGTATTCTTTATGTTGAAACAAATTATTTCCCTCCCTACATTCTTCAGATTTTTTTAGCATGAAGCAGTGCTGAATTTTATTGAATATTTTTTCTGTATCTACTGAGATGATCATGTTCGGTTTTGTTCTTGATTTTATTTATGAGGTATTATTCATATATTGATTTATACTGAACCATCCTTGAAACTATGAAATGAAAACAATATCATAATAGTGTATAGTCTTGTTAATGCGTTGTTGAATTTAATTTTCAAGTATTTTATTAAGAATTTTTTTGGGGATCCAACATGGCGGCGAGAGGGGAGGCAGCGCTTTCAGTACCTCCGCAACAACGGGGTCAGAGAGACCCATGGATACGCTTAGATTCGACCTGCTGAGAAACTCCTAGCAAAATTCCACTAAAGAGAGACCGGCGGGGAATCGGTAGGATTTTTGGAGGTGACAGTTTGCGCTAGACGAGTGAATCTCCGCCACGCAGCGCAGAGGTCCAGACCCGCCAGCCGCTGCCGGCTGTCGGCTGCCTGCGGCCCCCGTGTCAGGGCGGATAGCCTCCAAGGCGCAGCGCAGCAGGAGCGGTGCAGGGACTCAAGGAAGAGGTCTCTTGCCAAGCCTTCATGAAATAGTGAACCGGGAGCTGAAACCAACCAGAGACAGACCAGTCCCACCCCTCCCTTCGGACACTCCGGCAAGGAGCCTGGGGCCCGCCATAGCAGAGAGGTGACATCACCAGAGTTCCGCCGACAGAATCCCTTCCCAGCGGAATCCACGTTAGCAGGTTTGTGACTCCCAACCCCTCCAGATACAAGCAGCCAGGAAACCTCGGGAATCTCTCCGGGGGTGTGTCTGTAGGGAAGCAGAGGGGATTCCAGATCCCCACCTCCCCTTAACACCAGCCACAATACCCAAGATCTTAGCCGCCAGTTTCTGGGGGCGTGCCCACCAAAGGGGTCCGGAAAAATTAAACTGTTGGTTCCCAGATCACCCCACCACAGCACTGGGGCTGAGATGAATGACAGAGAGGGTGTTCATCGTTCAGGATATAGGACACGCGGTGGGGCTGCAAGTGTAATCAGATCCTTGGGGAACCGCCTCCGGTGAACAGGACCTGGCTGGCTGGCTGGGAGGAGGAACAGTGAAAGGGCTCTGGACTAACAGGATTCAGAGACTCCCAGGAGCCACCTTACAGGGATTTCTGTCAGCACATAGAGGGCAGAAGCTCGGCTCAGAGGGCACAGCTCCGCCTATTGGAAGAGAAGAAAATGGGATTCAGCCATAGAACAGGAGCCTGCTCTTACCAGAGCATACACCGAGAACCGAGCGGCTGAGCTCCGGCTCCTGGAACTGCACTTTCCCAGGGCTGAGGAGCCCGAGGAGTCTGCTTCTCAGTCCGGGTCCTGCTGAGTACTGTGGAGGTGGATGCCAACCGAGCCTTCGTGGGCAGTGGCAGCAGGACTGAGACGGGGCCTGCTGGGACCGGTCGGGACTCACCCGTTGCTTTGGTCGCCCGGCGGAGGGAACGAGATGCCGCTGTTCGCAGGGGATGCCAGCATGGCAGAGATCTGATGTCATCGGAGAGCGGCCGAGGAGAGAACTTCATTGGTGCCAGCGGCAACGGAAACAGTTGGTCTCCTGGTAGGGAGGGTAAGTCACAGATACCCGAGTTTCTCTCACTTTGTCATCGAGCCAGAGGGGAGGAGCGGGGCCGCCGCCCGTGCCCGCAAGGTAGTCAGACCTGTGACAAACCTGCAGATCAGGCCCAGTGGTCTGCAGGCGTGGTAGGAGGGGCAGGGCAGAGCCGCCGCCCACGCCGGCAAGGTAAGCAGACCTGCAGCAGACCGGCGGATCAGGCCCAGTGGCCTGACAGCGTGGTACACACTTCACCCCAACTGGAGTAGGGGCAGAGCAGAGCCTTCGCCCGCGCCCAGATCAGGCCCAGCGGTCTGCCTGTGTGGTGGTCAAGTGACCCCATTTGGAGTGGGGGCAGAGCGGAATTGACACCCGTGCCCGCAAGGTGGGCAGACCGGCGACCAACCTGCAGATCAGGCCTAGCGGTCCCCGGGCGTGGTAGGAGGGGCAGGGCAGAGCCTTCGCCCCCACCTGCAAGGTAGGCAGACCTGCGACAGAACGGTGGATCAGGCCAAGGGGTCCGCGGGCGTGGTAGACACCTCACACCAATTGGAGGAGGGGCAGAGCAGAGCCCCCGCCCACACCTGCAAGGGAGACTTTTCAACTATACAAGAAGAATATAAATATATGGGGGGGGGGGAATTTCAAAAACACAACAGTTTCATCAAGAATAAAGAAACGCAAGCAGTATGAAAAGACAAGGAAAGAAAGGACCACAAGCAATGCAGGTCAACGCAAATTTAGAAGAGGTAACAGCTGCAGCAGATGGAATGTCAGATAAAGAATTCAGGATATACATGCTTCAGATAATCTGGAGTATCAAGGAAGACATTAGACAGCAAAATCAGACAATGAAAGATCACTTCGACAAGGAATTACACAAACAAATCCAGGAAGCAAAGGATCAACTTTACAGGGAGATAGAGGTTATAAAAAACAAACAAACAGAAATCCTAGAAATGCAGGAAGCAATAAACCAACTTAAAAACTCAATTGAGAATACTACCAGCAGAGTAGAACACTTAGAAGATAGAACATCAGACAATGAAGACAAAGTATTTCAACTTGAAAAGAACATAGACAGCTCAGCAAGACTGTTAAGAAACCATGAGCAGAACATCCAAGAAATATGGGATAACATTAAGAGACCAAACTTAAGAGTCATTGGGATACAGGAAGGTATAGAACTCCATACCAAAGGAATGAGCAATTTATTCCATGAAATAATACGAGAAAACTTCCCAGACTTGAAGAATGAGACAGAATCCCCAATTCTAGAAGCTTACAGGACACCGAATGTGCAAAATCATAAGAGATCCACACCTAGACACATTATAATGAAGATGCCCAACATACAGAATAAGGAGAGAATTTTAAAAGCTACAAGAGAAAGGAAGCAGATTACATTTAGGGGCAAGCCAATCAGGATAACAGCTGATCTTTCAACACAGACTCTGAAAGCTAGAAGATCCTGGAATAACATATTTCAAACACTGAAAGAAAATGGGTTCCAACCAAGAATTGTGTATCCAGTGAAATTAAGCTTCAGGATGGAAGATGAAATTAAAATCTTCTATGACAAACAAAAGTTAAAAGAATATGCAGCTAGAAAACCGTCTCTTCAAAACATCCTCGGCAAAACATTACAGGAAGAGGAAATGGAAAATAACAATGAAAACCAACAGTGGGAGGTAGGACAGTAAAAGGGGGGGGATAATCAAAGAGGAAAACAAACCATGTTTAGTAACATAAATAAACAAATATGGCTGGAAGAACAACCCATATCTCAATAATAACCCTAAATGTTAATGGCTTAAACTCACCAATTAAGAGACACAGGCTAGTAGAATGGATCACAAAACAAGACCCAACAATATGCTGCCTACAGGAGATGCATTTGATAGGAAAAGAAATACATAGGCTGAAGGTGAAAGGTTGGGAAAAATCATATCACTCATATGGACTTCAGAAACAAGCAGGAGTGTCCATACTCATATCAAATAAAATAGATTTCAAGCCCAAGTTAATCAAAAGGGATAAAGAGGGACACTACATACTGCTTAAGGGAGCCATACACCAACAAGACATAACAATCATAAATATATATGCCCCAAACAATGGTGCAGCTATGTTCATCAAACAAACTCTTCTCAAGTTCAAGAGTCTAATAGACCACCATACAATAATCATGGGAGACTTCAACACACCTTTCTCACCACTGGACAGATCTTCCAAACAAAAGTTGAATAAGGAAACTATAGAACTCAATAACACAATTAATAACCTAGACTTAATTGAAATATATAGAATATACCACCCAACATCAAGCAGTTACACTTTTTTCTCAGCAGCACATGGATCCTTCTCAAAAACAGATCATATATTATGTCACAGGGCAACTCTTAGACAATATAAAGGAGTAGAGATAATACCATGCATCCTATCTGATCATAATGGAATGAAACTGAAAATCAACGATAAAAGAAGGAAGGAAAAAGCATACATCACTTGGAGAATGAACAATAGGTTACTGAATGATCAATGGGTTATAGAAGACATCAAGGAGGAAATTAAAAAATTCTTAGAGATAAATGAAAACACAGACACAACATATTGGAATCTATGGGACACATTGAAAGCAGTTCTAAGAGGAAAATTCATTGCTTGGGGTTCATTCCTTAAAAAAAGAAAAAAACAACAAATAAATGATCTCATACTTCATCTCAAAATCCTAGAAAAAGAAGAGCAAAACAAAAGCAAAAGAAGTAGAAGGCAAGAAATAATTAAAATCAGAGCTGAAATTAATGAAATCAAAACAAAAGAAACAATTGAAAAAATTGACAAAACTAAAAGTTGGTTCTTTGAAAAAATAAACAAAATCGACAGACCCTTAGCCATGCTAGTGAAGAGAAGAAGAGAGAGAACTCAAATTACTAGCATACGGGATGAAAAAGGCAATATCACAACAGACACTTCAGAAATACAGAAGATAATCAAAAACTATTTTGAATCCTTATACTCCAATAAATTAGAAGATAGTGAAGGCATAGATAAATTTCTTAAGTCATATGATCTGCCCAGATTGAGTCAGGAGGATATAGACAACATAAACAGACCAATATCAATTGAGGAAATAGAAGAAACCATCAAAAGAATACCAACTAAGAAAAGCCCAGGACCGGATGGGTATACAGCAGAGTTTTACAAAACCTTTAAAGAAGAACTAATACCAATACTTTTCAAGGTACTTCAGGAAATAGAAAAAGAGGGAGAACTTCCAAATTCATTCCATGAGGCCAACATCACCCTGATATCTAAACCAGACAAAGACACTTCAAAGAAAGAAAACTACAGACCAATATCTCTAATGAACCTAGATGCAAAAATCCTCAATAAAATTCTGGCGAAACGGATACAAAAACAAATCAAAAAAATTGTGCACCATGATCAAGTAGGATTCATCCCTGGGATGCAAGGCTGGTTCAATATAGGGAAATCAATAAATGTTATTCACCACATCAATAGACTTAAAAATAAGAACCATATGATCATCTCAATAGATGCGGAGAAAGCATTCGACAAAGTACAGAATCTCTTTATGTTCAAAACTCTAGAAAAACTAGGGATAACAGGAACATACCTCAATACTGTAAAAGCAATCTATGCTAAGCCTCAGGCTAGCATCATTCTGAATGGAGAAAAACTGAAGGCATTCCCTCTAAAATCTGGAACAAGACAGGGATGCCCTCTCTCTCCACTCCTGTTCAACATAGTTCTCGAAACACTGGCCAGAGCAATTAGACAGATGAAAGAAATTAAAGGCATAAAAATAGGAAAAGAAGAACTTAAATTATCACTATTTGCAGATGATATGATTCTATACATAGCAGATCCAAAAGGCTCTAAATAGAAACTATTAGAGCTAATAAATTAATTCAGCAAAGTGGCAGGATATAAAATCAACACGCATAAATCAAAGGCATTCCTGTATATCAGCAACAAATCCTCTGAAATGGAAATGAGGACAACCACTCCATTCACAATATCTTCAAAAAATAAAATAAAATACTTGGGAATCAACCTAACAAAAGAGGTGAAAGACTTATACAATGAAAACTACAGAACCCTAAAGAGAGAAATAGAAGAAGATCTTAGAAGATGGAAAATATACCCTGTTCATGGATAGGCAGAACTAACATCATCAAAATGGCGATATTACCAAAAGTTCTCTATAGGTTTAATGCAATGCCAATCAAAATCCCAACGGCATTTCTTGTAGAAATAGAGAAATCAATCATGAAATTCATATGGAAAAATAAAAGACCCAGAATAGCAAAAACAATGCTAAGCAGGAAGTGTGAATCAGGCGGTATAGCGATACCAGACTTCAAACTATACTACAGAGCAATAGTAACAAAAACAGCATGGTACTGGTACCAAAACAGGCGGGTGGACCAATGGTACAGAATAGAGGACACAGAAACCAATCCACAAAACTACAACTATTTTATATTTGATAAAGGCGCTAAAAGCATGCAATGGAGGAAGGATAGCATCTTCAACAAATGGTGCTGGGAAAACTGGAAATCCATATGAAACAAAATGAAACTGAATCCCTTTCTCTCGCCACGCACAAAAGTGAATTCAAAATGGATCAAGGAGCTTGATATCAAATCAGAGACACGCCGTCTGATAGAAGAAAAAGTTGGCTACGATCTACATACTGTGGGGTCGGGCTCCAAATTCCTCAATAGAACACCCATAGCACAAAAGTTAATAACTAGAATCAACGAATGGGACTTACTCAAACTAAAAAGTTTTTTCTCAGCTAAAGAAACAATAAGAGAGGTAAATAGAGAGCCTACATCCTGGGAACAAATCTTTACTCCTCACACTTCAGATAGAGCCCTAATATCCAGAGTATACAAAGAACTCAAAAAATTAGACAATAAGATAACAAACAACCCAATCAACAAATGGTCCAAGGACCTGAACAGACACTTCTCAGAGGAGGACATACAATCAATCAACAAGTACATGAAAAAATGCTCACCATCTCTAGCAGTCAGAGAAATGCAAATCAAAACCACCCTAAGATACCATCTCACTCCAGTAAGATTGGCAGCCATCATGAAGTCAAACAACAACAAGTGCTGGCGAGGATGTGGGGAAAAGGGTACACTTGTACATTGCTGGTGGGACTGCAAATTGGTGCAGCCAATTTGAAAGAAGTATGGAGATTTCTTGGAAAGCTGGGAATGGAGCCACCATTTGACTCAGCTATTCCCCTTCTTGGTCTATTCCCTAAAGACCTAAAAAGAGCATGCTACAGGGACACTGCTACATCGATGTTCATAGCAGCACAATTCACAATAGCAAGACTGTGGAACCAACCCAGATGCCCTTCAATAGACGAATGGATTAAAAAAATGTGGCATTTATACACAATGGAGTATTACTCTGCATTAAAAAATGACAAAATCATAGAATTTGCAGGGAAATGGATGGCACTAGAGCAGATTATGCTAAGTGAAGCTAGCCAATCCCTAAAAAACAAATGCCAAATGTCTTCTTTGATATAAGGAGAGTAACTAAGAACAGAGTAGGGATGAAGAGCAGGAGAAGAAGATTAACATTAAACAGAGATGAGAGGTGGGAGGGAAAGGGAGAGAAAAGGGAAATTGCATGAAAATGGAAGGAGACCCTCAGGGTTATACAAAAGAACATACAAGAGGAAATGAGGGGAAAGGGGAAAATAATACAATGGGGAGAAATGAAGGTCAATAGAGGGGGTAGAGAGAGAAGAGGGGAGGGGAGGGGAGGGGAGGGGGGATAGTAGAGGATAGGAAAGGTAGCAGAACACGACAGTCACTAGTATGGCAATATGTAAATCAATGGATGTGTAATTGATGTGATTCTGCAATATGTATATGGGCTAAAAATGGGAGTTCATAACCCACTTGAAGCAAAGTGTGAAAGATGATATATCAAGAACTATGTAATGTTTTGAACAACCAACAATAAACCAAAAAAAAAATTTAAAAAAAAAAAGAATTTTTGCATCTATGTTCACCAGAGAGGGAAACGATGGTTTGCATTTTCTTTCTTTGATAGTCCCTTATGAGGGTAATATTGACTGTGTAGAATTTGGAAGAAATTTTTTTCTTTATATTTCATGGGATAATTTGAGAAGCATTGGTGTTAGTTATTTAAAAGACTGGTAAATTTCAGCCATGATTCTATGCAGTCTAGGGTGTTTCTTTGTTGGAATACTACACCAATGCTTCAGTCTTGTTGCTTGTTATTGGTGTGTTTAGATTTTATTTACACCCTTGGTTCAGTTTTGGTAAGTAGTAACTGTCTAGAATGTGTTTCAACCTAGTCACTAATGATTTCAGTGACTAGTGAGATTTTATAGTTGGGAAATCTGCTGTTATTTTGGTGTGTTGGATAAAATTCCTCTGAAATTCAGTGATGTCTGTTATAATATCCTCGTTTTCATTTTTAATTTTATTAATTTGGGGTCTTTTATTTCTTTTGGTTAATTTGTTTAAGGGTTTATGAACCTTGTTTATATTTTCAAAGAACAAAATCTTTGTTTTATATCTTCTTTTTGGATTTTTCTCTTACCGATATAATAATGACCTTATATTTTTCTCCTACCTAATTTTGGCTTGAAGACTGCTTTGTCAGATATAAGAAAAGCTACTCCAGTTTGCTTTTGAGTTGCATTTGATGGAATGACATCTTTCATTCTTATAATTTTCAGTCCTTGAGTATCTTTGCTGGTGAGGTATGTTTCTTGAGAACAATACAGTTGGTTCCTTTCTGCCAGTCTATGTCTTTTAATTAGATAATTACAGCCATAAACTATAAAGAGGTATATATTACCTCTGTTATTCTGTTTTGTTTCTGATTCTCATTTGTGTATCTACTTTTCTAATGAGATTTGGTCCTTCCAATGCTCTCATGGTCATTTTTATTTTCTTCCTCTGTGTTGAATTTCTTTAAGTATCTTCTTCAGTGCTAGTTTAATGGTCACAAATATCTTTCATTTATAATTATTTTGAAAGATTTTTAATTATCTTTCAATTCTGAAGGATAACTTTGATAGATACAGTAATCTAGGCTGGCAGTTATTTTTCTCAGCATTTGAAATACAACATTGTATGCCTTGTTACCCTTTAGAGTTGCTGTTAAGAAATCTATCATTCTGATGGGTTTGCCTCTATAAGTGACTAGGCACTTATTTCTTACCACTTGTAAATCTTTTCTTTTTTTTTCTGAAATTTGAGCATTTAATTATGAATGTCACGGAGAAGTTCCTTTATAGTCATCTATATTTGGCGTTTTGAATACTCCAGTATCTATCTGCATTTCCTTCTCATTCTCATGATTAGGAAACTTTTTTGCTATTATTTCACTAAACAAATTTTCTGCGCTATTACCTTGTATCTCTTATCCTTCCTCAAAACCTATAAGTCTTAAATGTTCTTTGGATATTATCCCAGAGTTCTTGTATATTTTCTTCATAATTCCTCATGTTTCCTTTGTCGTTGACTGAAACTTCTTGTTCATTCAACTTGTCTTTGAGACCTGACATGCTTTTTTCTGCTTGTTATATTGAGAAGTTCCAATGAATAGTTTGACTTACTGAGTTTTTTATTTTCAAGATTTATTTCTCTATCACTATCTTTTTATTGAAAAGTCCTTTCTTATCCTAATGGTTTCCTTAATTCATTCCTTAGCTCTTTTAATTCATTAATATTCCAAAAATCAAACTTTTTAATGGATGAATATTTTTTTTTACTATTAAATTGAGCCTTTTAACTTAGCTGATTGTACTTTATTATGAACTCATGGCTGGTGAGCATATCCCAGCATCAAACAACCCACATGACATGTTCAAAGTGCTATATTCAGCTGGGCACAGTGGTGCACAACTGTAATCACAGATTCTTGGGAGGCTGAGGCAGGAGGATCATGAGTTCAAAGCCAGCCTCAGCAACTTAGTAAGTCCCTAAGCAACTCAGAGAGAACTTTTTTTCTAAATAAAATGCAAAAAAAGGGCTGTGGAGGTAGCTCAGTGGTGAAATGCCCCTAAATCCAATCTGCAGTACCAAATAGTATTATGTTTAATCCCTATTACCAATTGAAATGAGAAAAGAACCCCAGTTACAGAAAAGCTTGAAAGTAAACCATACATTAAAATGCAATAAAAACTTACTGAAAATATTGTCTACAACTGTACTCATCTAAGAGAAGAAAAGGGGTATAATAATATAAAAGAAGCTAAAAAGTTAGGCAATGTAGAACGTCAAATTAATATTAAATTTCTCCAGCTGTATTTAGTCTAAATTGTATAGGAGCTGGAATGTGTAGCCTACTTCAAATTTTATCATCTTGATCTTTCACCAGAACCTCATGTGATAGATCTTTTTCCAGCCTTCTTTTTTAAACAGTATATGTATTTTTACATTAAAAGAGTGATTTTATGGGTTATGTGTTTATTTATTTATCTTCTATTTGATGATATATAACTTTTACTTAAAGTTCATATATTACAATAATTATTGAAATGTTTGGATTCAAATGTTTTATTTTGCTTTATGTTTTTATGACAATTTCTTTGTTCCTTTTCCCTCTGTGCCTGCCTATTTTTTTAAGTAATCAATTTTTAATAATTCAAATCAACTTCTGTTAAGGTCTGTAAACAAGTCTGGATGGCGCCTGGCATTTTGCCAGAGGGAGTGGTTAATGTTAAAGTCTGTAAACAAGTCTGGATGGCGCCTGGCAAATGCCAGAGGGAGTGGTTTGTGAAGTAACGCCAGCGAGCCATTAAGTGTGGAGATTCCTTATTGGTTGACTGCTGTATCTAGTTTATGTTAATTAGATAAGCTGTGTGGAATGTATAAATACTGCTCCTGTTCTACAATAAACGGCTTCCACTCCTGCTGTATCAATCTACACAAGTTCCTCGTCACCCCCCGGCTAGTTTGCTGCAGCCAGACTGCGGCAAACTTCATTATTAATATTCTAACTATACATTCTTTCATGTATTCTAGTGGTTTCCTACAATATCTTAAATTATAAGACATCAACTATACAGTTAGAATGCTACAGAATGTATTTTTTTTTGTTCTGTTTATATATACATGACAGTAGTGTGTATTTTGACATATTATTCATACATGGAGTAAAATTTATTCTCATTAGGATCCCATTCTTGTGGTCAAACATGATGTGGAGTTATACTAGTCATTTATTTACATATGAGCATAGGAAAGTTATGTCCAATTCATTCTACTGTCTTTCCTATTCCTGTTCTCCCACCCTTCCCTTTATTTCCCTTTGTCTAATCCAATGAACTTTTATTCTGTTCCCATATTATGTTAGGATCTGCATATCAGAGAAACATTATGCCTTTGGTTTTTTGGGACTGGCTTATTTCTCTTAGCATGACAGTGTCTAGTTCCATCCATTTACTGGCAAATGTCATAATTTCGTTCTTGCTTATGGCTAAGTAATATTCCATTGTGCATATATACCACATTTTCTTTATCCGTTTATCTGTTGAAGGGTACCAGATTGGTTTCATAGCTTAACAATTGTAAATTAACCTATTACAAACATTGATGTGGCCACATCACTGTAGTGTGCTGATTTTAAGTCCCCTTGGGTATATGCCAGAGTGGGATAACTGGATTGAATGGTGGTTCCATTCCAACTCTTCTGAGGAATCTCCATACTGCTTTCCAGAGTGAGGGCAAAGGTACACTCATACGTTGCTGGTGGGACTGCAAATTGGTACAACCACTGTATTAGCTTTTGACTTTAATGTTTTTCTTACTGATTTGTGTGCCTACTAGAAATTCATTGAATTCTAGATATTTTAAATTTTATACTTTTTGGTGTTAGAGCTTTTTATTTGATTGAAGAGTTTTCAACTTTAATCTGGCATGTAAGTGAATCACTTGCATTAAATTTTATCCTTTTAGTATTATTATTAAGCTTTGTGAGGGTTGGTTCAAAGAAGGCTTTAGTCTATAGCTAATTTGACCAACTTCTAATGTATAATCATAAGAGGACTCTTTTTGTTGCCCTATCATTTTTTGAGCTTTAGGATTTGTTCATATTGATATGATTCTTGACACCTCATAGATTTCACCTGTTTTAATTTACTGTAATAAGGTCAAAAATACAAAGAAAACTGCATTTTTTCTGGAGCTCTCTCCATCTCTCTGTATTGTTGATTTCACTTCAGTACTCCTCCTAAAAAAATTTGAGGCTTCTTTACCATCTTCACCTCTGAACTCTGGTGGTTCAACTCATTGAAACTTCTTGGCTTTGTTTGATTACTTTTGCTGTTACTACAACTGGAAACAGCCTTCTGAAAATAACCTATGTCAATCAAAACTCACTGTCAGTCCCTCTTCTTTTGCTAATGTATAGTACCCTAAACTGGGTATTTTTTTTTTAAAGAAAAAGGTTTATCCCAGCATCCAAGGAGGCTGAGACAGGAAGATAGTGAGTTCAAAGCCAGCCTCAGCAAATTAGCACGGCCCTAAGCAACTCAATGAGACTCTTTCTCTAAATATATAAAAAAAAAAGGGTTGGGGATGTGGCTCAGTGTTAAGTGCTCCTGAGTTCAATCCTTGGTACTAAAAAAAGAAAGAAAGAAAAAGTTTTATTTTGGCTCACATTTCTGAAGGTCCACAGTTGAGTGTCCAAATCTCCCTTCTTGTGGCAGTGTCCTGAAGCAGTTCAGGACCCTTGGATGACACCAGATTCAGACCACAGCAAATACTTTGATTCCCTTCTATGCAGGCCTTGGTGAGCACCTTATGTGCTTTCATTCTCTCAGGGATCCTAGTCCTGCATTGGATATTGCCCAATATTTAAAACCTATTTTTCCATTTTAAATTTGTTTTCTAGTTGTTTCTAGCAGCAGGATCATTTTCATGTGCTATTTGCATATATATGAAATACTCTGATAATTATTTAAAAAGTAACAAATTATTTTCACTTACCACTGAACGGGTACACAATAGTAATACATCATAGACATAATGATATCTCATACCAGATCTTGGCATATAAATAAATACTATTAAACATTAAAATACCCCAAACTTCTTTAGAGTAAAGACTGCTTTCTGAAATAGGACACAGAAAGTAAAAGATGGTCCCTGAAATTCTTGTTACAGCAGAAAGTAAAAACATGCTAAAATATTGATGAAAGTACATCAAAGTGCTACAGGTGCCTACACAGCTCTCATACAAACAATATTTAAACAATTTGAATATGTATAAAAATTACAGTTAAATATTGTGTTTAAAATAATCTTTGATACCATAAAATTTATAAAGTTGTGGGTAAATGGCAAGGCTCTTTTCTATAGGAAAAAGTCTAGATAAATTATACACAGATTCAAATTATTAGAATCTTGCTAATTTGCAATAGCTTTTATACTAATTGTAACTCTCTAGGTAAAATTATCAGTGGATACTAAAAATCATTGATTGCAAATCTGGGGCAGAAGAACTGAATACACAGATAATTAATTAATTAGAAAGGAAAATAAAATATTTTTGGGGTAAGTTGTGATGAACAATGTATTGTAGTCAAACTTATACCTCCAAAACTTCATGGGATCAGTTGAAAAGCAGCATCAGGATGTAGAATAACTTCCTCATTTTAACTTAAATTTAAATTTAAGTTCTTTGCATACAGCACATTTTGGCAAGCACTTCAGGATTTCCAATGAAAAGGAAACAGGTCAGAAGCAATTGCTTATATCATGATATAGAATTGCAATGTAGAATTAATAAAACCACTATTGATTTACACTAAAAAAAGCCTAAAACAGAAGCCTTCACCACATAAAGAAAATCTGTTAATAACTTAATTTTCAGGTAGAAAAATTCCACACATTTAAGATAGAAAAAAATAAAGATTTCTTGTAACCCATCTGCTATCAATTTTGCATGTAATTAAATTGCACTACTCCTGAGAAAGCAGGAAAAATAATGTATATCACAGGAGAAAACAATGAACAGAAAAAGTATTTGAGTGGCACATTTGTTAAATTAGCAGACAAGGACTTCAAAATAACCATAATAAAAATGCTAAATGATTTACCAGAAATACTGAATACAATGGTGAAGAGAGAGGACAGTTCAGGAGACATGAAATCTCTTTAAAAAATAACAGAAATTTTTAGAAGAGAATGTGTGTAGTATTTGAAATGAAATTATTGGATGAGATTGAGAATGGATAGATCAATAGAGAAAAGAATCAGTATACTAAATATCAACTAATAGAAACTATCTAATTTGAAACTATCTAATTTGAAGCCTAACATGATGGTCAATTTTAGGAATAGATTGACCGGATTAGGGATACCTAAACAGCAGTCAGACATTATTTCTAGGTTTTCTGAGGATGTATCCAGGAGAGACTGACACACACCATAGTTAACCAAATGGGGAAGATCTACCTACCATGTGAGAGGACACCATCCTATCTGCTGAGAATCTGGACCTACAAAAAGTTAGAAGAAATGAAAATTAACTCATGCTCTCCCGGGACAGTCTTCTTTCCCCTATCCATGGATACCAGAACTTCAGATTCTTTGGCCTTAGGACACTTAGAGTTATACCAATGGCAATTTGGGTTCTCAGGCTTTGGGTTTTGGATTAAGAATTATCCTATCAGCATTTTTTTTTTGCTCTGAAGCCCCTAAATATAGACTGAGCCACTATCAGTCTCCAAGGTTCTCTAGCCTGCAAACGACCTGGTATGGGAATACTCAGCCTTCTTCATCACAAAAGTCAATTATTCTTATCTATTTATCTATCTATCTAGTCATCCATCCATCTTAGTGGATCCGTCACTAGAGAACCTGATTATTATATACAAATAGAAAAATATTGAAATAAATGAATAAAACCACTATGACTTAAAGAGATAATAACAAACCTAAAATTCATGGTGTCACAATCACAGGAAGAGGATAGAAAATGGAGACAAATAGTAATACAAGCTAAAAATTTCAAAATTAAAAAAAATCCTTAACCTTCACATTCAAGAAGAAAGTCCCAAATTTAAAAAATATATATATGTGTGTATATATATATATATATATATATATATATATATATATAATGGAAATCAACCAGATGATAGCATTGTCAAACTATTAAAAATCTGATATAAAGAGAACATCCTGAAAGAAGTCAATAAAAAATAAACAGGAGTGAAGAAACAAATAAAACAGCAACAACAGCAACAACAAAAAGCCACGTAATTTTTCAGCACAATAGATGGAAAGCAGAATGCAATGGAATGGCATCAGCAAAAACTTATCATAAAACCATTATTTTTCTAGAATTTTATAGAGAGTGAAAATATTCTTTATATGTGAAGAAAAATAAACTTTCAGTTAAACAAAAACCAAAAAAATGAGTCACTGGCTGACCAATGATGTAACAGCTCCTATACAAAGTGAATCATATTGAAGAAAAGAAGACTGAAAGAAATTATGATTGATAAAAAATTTGCATTTTATATGAAATAGTGTGATATTAATTTAAAATAGAAGAAAAGTTAAGAAAGCATTTTGTAATCCCTGAAATAAGTACAACAAAATTTGTTTAAAGTTAATAAAATTTCATATGGCAGATAAAGTGAAATGCAAAAAAATAGTCTATTATTTCTTTAAAAGAGAGGGGAGGAGGAAGATTGAAACAAAAAAATAGTATTGACAGCTTTTAATGATATGAACCAAACAATGGGATCTAAAAGATGAACTTGCATATACCTAAAAGCTTGTATATTCACTGAAATATGAACTAATAACTAGCAGAACTGAAGAAAGAAGTATAGAAATCCACAATTATTGTTGAAGGTGCCTACTATACAATTTTATTTGCATTAATTTTTAGAAAATCAAGTGCCAATTCCATCAGAGGGAAATCTATTTTTAATTTAAATGCATCTTTGACATATAAAAATATAGAAATTGTATATGCTTGTGAAGTACCATGTGATGTTAGGATGTAAGGGTACATTAGGTTCATATCAGGGTAAATTAATTACCTCCTCAAATATTTCTGAGTTTTTGTGATAAAAACATTCAAAATCTTTTGTTTTATCTTTTTGAAATATTCTGTATAATTATCTGTAACTACACTGCTTTGCAATAGTACCCTAGAACATCTTACTCCTTTATGATCAACATGATCAACATGAGGAAAGTCTTGGTACTTGCACTTTGTAGAGATGTGACTGCAAACAAAAAAAACCAACATATTCTCAGGGTGATGAAAATATTACTTTTATCTTGATTAGGACAGGGATTTCACAAGTGTATTGATTTGACAAACTCCTAAACTCCTTGTGCTATATACTAAAATCTGTGCATTTTATTGCATGTAAATTCTATCTTTTTAATATATATATATATATATATATATATATATATATATATATATATATATATTGCAGTTGGACACAATATCTCTCTTTAATTTTGTGTGTTGCTAAGGATCTAACCCAGTGTCTCATGCGTGAGAGACTGGCACTCTACCAATGAGCTACAGCCCCGGCCCACATGTAAATTCTATCTTGACAACACTTCAAGAGTGCCTTTTCATTACTCATCATATTAATATTGGATTATCTATATATTTGTATGTATTATTTTCCCTGCTGGAATTTTAGTGTTCTGCTAAACTTATTTGCCTTTGCAATTATGCAGTAACTTACCCAAATTTAACAAGCAATAAATATCACTTGAGCAACTAAATCATAATGTAAATATTGAATCCAACATCTGAAATCTGATTAATTTTATTTTATGTTCTAGAGCAAGGGTTGCCAGACTATAGCCCATGGGCTAAATTTGGCTGAAATATGTTTTCATATGGCTCACAAGCTAAGAATGTTTTGATTTTCTTTCATTTTAAATAATTATGCAAAAATCCAAAAATGAAAATAATGTATGGCATAAAGATACATAAAATTTCAACTTAAGATTTCATAAAAAATGTTTTATTAAAATTCAAGATAGTTTAAATAAAAAATGTGAATAAATATACAATGCCAGCAGTGAACATGATAAAGCAAAGATGGTTAAGTACATATAAGATAAATAAGGAGAACTGATAAAGGTTAAAGTTGAAAGTGCTTCTGTCAGTGGAAAGATAGAGCCCAGAAGAATGGATGGTAAAATGTGTTCAAGCCCTTTGTAACAAAATGTGTTATAAATTAATTAAAATAGCAAAAAATATTTGTAATCATAAGCCATGCAAATAATCAACTAATTTATATTATGCAAATTAGTAGATGGGAGTCACACTACAGTATAAGTGATTGTCTAGGTAACTAAAATGGATGTAATTTGGAAGTCTGCGAGATAAGGAGATAACTGGTTTCTGCCTACACAGTTTCAGCAGCTTTGCAAAGATGAGATTTATAAATACTTTATAGATTAAAGAAATTAACCAGAGCATCACTAAACTGAAAGTACCACCTACACTTCTTGCACAGTTTTCTATTAATAGTACTTGAAGCATTAGCTGCCAAGGCCCTGGAATAAATTATTACGGAATTAGAGTTTGCAGAGATGAATTATTGCCTCTCGTGTGCACATTACTTGTAGCAAGAAAATGCCATATTTGGAGTCAATTTCTTGTACAGTCCAAAAGCTATGAGCAGTTATGATGACATAAGAGCTTAGACTTACAGCCTTATTAATGTTTTATAGAAACAGGGTGGAGAAGATAAAATGGATAATAATTTAAATGAAGGCTAGATGGTCTTCAATAGCTCTTGATCCCTTTTTGGTCTCAACTGTACTTTTAAGAGTGCAAACTGACATTCATTCTTTGCTTTAAGAGAAACCTTTATTCTATGGTGCTATTTATTAAGGAGGAAGATTATCATTATAAAATGTTGAGATTCACAATAAGTTTTAATATATTGCTTCAAAGTAGGGTGAAAATACACTTAAGATCAAAATCTAATTGATATAATGATTTTAACTTTTACTGGTAGATGTACCCATTGGGAATTATTTAATCAAAAAGGAAAATTTATTACTGGAATAGTATATGAGGTAATTCACCATTCCCAAGGGCTTCTTGTGGCCTTTTCTCCGAAATAATAAGGACCAATAACTTGTGTCCTTCCAGGGCTTGCTCTTCAGTCATCACCTTAGCCTGCTTCCTTGTTCACTTGTAATTCTGACTTATTTGCTTTCACAGCTGAAAAAGGCTACCTTTGGCATTCAGGATTAGGCTACTCTGCTTTAGAGGGCACTATAATATGGACTAAACCTCCAGAATCTTTCTAAAGAAATATGTTGGGGTCATTTGTGTCAGTTGGGTACCTTTCCTAGTCTAACTAAAAGGGTCCAAGTAGTAACCTACCTAATGTATCCAGGGGGAAAGTATCATTATTCTACTCTGATAGGATCTTACTTTTCAAACCATAAAGTATGATGAAGGACAAGCTGACAAGTATTAGATGTCTAAAAAAAAAAGTTGTCATCTATTAAACAAGAATGCTTTATCAACCCTGAGTGAAGTAATAGGAAAAAAATCTGCTTTATCTCAGTTTTTTTGTGTGTAGCTATAACAAAATATTTGAGTCTGGGTTCTTTTATAAAAAAAGAGTTTTTTTTTTTTTTTTTTTTTTTGTTCACAGTTTTAAAGGTCTAAGAGCACAGTTCTAATATCAGCTTCTGGTGCAGGCCTCATGGTAGATAGCATCTCATGGTAGGAACATATATAAGAGAAGTTGAATGTTGAGAAAAGAAGCAGAGAGACAGAGACAGAGGTGGAGAAAGAGAGATAGACCCAGAACACATCACTTGTTTTATAATAGTCCATGCATTCAATAAAAAAACATTAATTCCTTCTAGTGACCCAATCATCTTTTCATTTAGTTTAGTTTTAACTGATAACAGAAAAACTTAAAAAATTTACGTATTAGTGGGGTACTATGTGATACTTTTGACACATGTGTATATTGCATGTTATTTAAATTGGATTAAAAATAAATATCTGCTCAAGTATTTTTGCTTATTTATGTTAAAAATTTTCAAAATCTTTCTTCTAGCTTTCTGAAGTATGCAGTAGTTTATTATCTGTATTTAGCCTACAAAATAGAAACATACCATTTCCTAGCTATACCTTGGTACCTGCTGATAAATCTACTCTCTTCAGCCTCTGGTCAATCTGCTTTTGGTAACTGTACTTTTATGAGATCAACATTTTTAGCCTCTCACCTCATATTAAAGGCACTACTTCCCAACACAACCATATGGGTATCAAACTTCAACATGAAATTTACTGGGTATACACCACTTCAACTCAGAGTATACTCTACCCCAGGACTTGGCACAGAGCTTAAAATACAAAATGAAACAAAACAAAAACCTAGTAATTTCCTGAGTGATGGGATGCTAATATTTGATCTTTCCTGCTCCTGAGGTATGTCTCATAATACCCTTGTAGATAGGCATGCTGAGAGAAACTTGTTTTCTAATATTTGGTCTTTGACCAGAGAGCTACAACATTGCTTGGAATTTTCTGGATGTTAAGAGTCTCTTTTGTTGTAAAGTGGCGACTCTTGTTGGGCTCTGGAATGGAGGCTGTTTACCAGAAAGTTTGACATGATTTAAAGGTTGGATTTCCCCTATTCTCCAGAGAGAGAAGAGGGGCTGGGAATGGATTTAATAATTGATTGTGCATACATGTGGAAGCCTCCATAAAAATACCTGAATTGTAGGTTTTGGAATGCTTCTGGGAGGCAAATACATTCACATTGCAGGAGGGTGGTGCATTTCAACTCTATGGGGACAGAAGCTCCTGCATTTGGGACCTTTGTCCTGTGTATTTCTGCTTGGCAGTTCATCTGCATTCTTTATTAGTCGACTATTAGCATAAACATTTCCTGACTTCTTTGAGCCATCTTATCAAAATAATAAAGCAGAGGTAGTGTTCTGATTACTTTCATGATAGTATTTCACATTGCTTTGAACTCATGTACTTTGGAGTGTCTAGTTCAATATGTACTTTGCTCACTGTTTATACAGTCATCATCCCTTCCTGCTTTCAGTTCAGAATGGATATACATTTTAAAAATACAGAAAAACAAAATTCTGAACTATAAATTATCTGTACACTCAGTAGAACAAGATATTTGATGTACTTTCTTCTACACATCTTTCTGATTTAATTAATGTTCTTTTAAAGGTTTAAGAGACAAAAGCAAATAAATAAAACATCTATTATCTTCATCATTTAATTGATCTGGCCAGAAACTCTGCCTCTTGAAATCCAAATTTGTCATTTCCCACCTGAGCTTTATCATGATAAATATTTGTTTTTAAATTCTTTAGGTTTTTCATTGACCTATTCCATGGGTACTTTGTGTTCTATTGATTTTCTCAGCTAGTTCAGTATTGTACATGTGCTTCATAATACAATATTATTGGATTGTACTATCTCAATAGCTTGGGGACTGAGATGTTTATCAGGTACTGCTTAATAGGAATCACCATGAATAGTGCCACAAAAAATAATACGAGGAAAATAAAACTTCTCTTAAGAAATTTTAAATAGGCTTTCTCCCCTTTCTACCTCATAGTCTGTACTTTTAAAAGCTCTGATGATTTCATCTCCAAAGCATATTCCATTTTCTAACCGGAACTTTTATTTTTTCCATCTGTTTGTTTTTGCAGTAGTAGGCATTGAACCTAAGGCCTGCACTGCTCTAGCACTAATCGATGTCCCCAGATCTTTTTTATTTTATTTTGAGACATGGTTTCACTAAGTTGATCAGACTGGCCTTGAACTTGTAATCCTTCCACCTCAACCTCTCAAGTTGCTGGAATTATAGGCCTTCACCACCACATCTGGCTTTTATCTGAATTTTTAATGTTATCTTTTAATATTTTAACTTTCAATATTTAACTTTAATATTTAATGATTATTTTTCAGGCCACAGTCATTCAAGTCAAAATCATAGGTCACTTACCTGAGCCTCAGCTTTCTTACCTTAACAACTTTAAAAGGATTAAAATAAAATGCTTCTAACACCTCATCAACACGTGGCACACACTCAATAAATCTAACTGATAATTTTTACGATATATTATTTTTGACTTGCACATTTTCAGAAGAGCAAAAGGACCATTATGTGCAGAAAATATTTTTAGTCAAAAATGTTCAACATTTTTCCATAAATATTTTTTATATTACAGATATTTTTTTAAGGTCTGTCTTGTTGATAATGTAGTTATATCTTCAGCTAACTTCTCATCATGGAGGAATTTTTCCGAGTTTCACTTAATGATATTTTGTTACTTAAGTATCTAAGACAACAAACCTCACCTAATGTTTTGTATTTTTTGGTAAAACAATACTCTCCTACCTCTTTACTAGATATTATGGTTTAGGTCTTAATTGTTCCCCGGAAGTTCACATGCTTAGTCCTCAGTGCAGCATCATTCAGCCTTCAGCAGCCTTGGGGAGGGGAGTGGATCATGCAGGCTTTGATTTAATGAATGGAGTAGTCCATTTATGGTTTCATAGCTTAATGTGCCAGGAGGAAGAGGCTTTGTTGTAGAAGCTCTCTCTTTCTCTTCAGTAGTTACTTTTCTGCCTGTCATGAGGTGAACTGCCTCTTCTACTACACTCCACCACAATGATGCTCTGCCTCATCATAAACCCTAAAGTAATAGAGTCAACCATGGACTGAAATCTATGAAATTGTTAGCCAAAATAAACCTTCCCTTCTTTTAAGCTGTTGATCTCAGGTATTTTGCCACAGCAACTGAAAGCTAATGTACTGTACTAGAGACTCTCGTACTCTACCTGAGTATAAAAGGTCATTAAAGAAAGTAAGGACTTTGTTCTTCAATTAGACAATATCATTTAGTTTTTTTTTTCTTTTTGAATTAAAGGTTTCTTTTTATCATATAGCAGTTATTAATCTGTTTTTATTCATTTGTGAACATCTTGCTTTCCACCAATGCTTGCTACACTATTATGCCATTAAAAAAATTATACATTAATTTTCTGTCCTCTTTTTCTAATGGAATTTTCCTTTCAATTTACTTTAGAGTCCATTGATGTGGGAAAGTATCAGCCTCACAGATGGATCAATAATGGCAATCACACAGTTGCTGTTTTGCAACATAGGTGCTTGGACTGGCTGTGCTTCCTGCCAACAATAAGCAGAATTTTGGCAGACCCCATGGTTGTGAAAAGAAGCAGAGAGAGCATGTACTCTTTCAGGAGTACATTGCAGATACTTATCTTTGTTTTGATGGCCTATAGAGTTGAGCCACACCCACTACCATTATTACTTTTTAGTCCCTGAATAACTATCAGACACTTGACCCATGCCTGCAATTTGAGAGGAAGCCATTTAGTTTAATTACAAATGTGTAAATTTAACATGAAAATAATGCATCCCTTTCTATAGTGTCTTCTACCAACAAAAGAAGGGAAACTGAGAAAACTTGAAGACAGTACTTTTTTCATAAAAAAATCAGCCACATTTAAAAAGATAAATAGCCACATCTTGTTATTAGTTAAATTGTACCTTTGGTCTTTCAACTACACATTTTTCCTTCCTTGAAGATACATCTAGAGAGAATGAATACTACTTTTAAACGGGAGTGAATCTTGTTATGACTGAAATATGAAGTGTCCCTCCAAAGTTCCTATATCAATGCAGAAATGTTCATAGATAAATTTGGATTGTGAGAAGTGTAACCTAATCAGTAGATCCAACTTTGAATGACTCAGTGGTGACTATACCTAGGTGGAGTGTGGCTGGAGTAGGTAATTCACTGGGATTGTGGCCCTTCTCTCCTCCTTTCTTTGCTCCTTTTTTTTGACCCTGCCATTGAGCTGAGCAAATTTCCTCCATTGGGTCCTTTCCCCTTGATGTACAGTCTCATCTTGAGTCCAAAACAGTGGAGTCTTCACGGACTGAATTCTGTAAAACCTGTGAGTTCCTAAATAAACTTCCTCCTCTAAGTTGTTCTTTTGGGTGTTTTGGTCACAGAAACACAAAAGCTGACTAAAACATTTCTGCAAATACTACTGTGGGCTGGGTTTCAGTATTAGTGTATATGAGCTTCTCTTTAGTGAGAAGACTTTCATAGAGCTAGTTTCCAGAAACTCTAATGTGAATTAATGTACACTCTTCCTTGAAGAACTGATGATAGAGACAGCAAGAATGTCAATATGATGACTTCTATTTAAAAATAAGAATTAGTAAAATAATACTGCAGAGGGAAAATAATTGCTTGATGGGGGTTAGGATAGCTATAAAAAGAAACTGACATAGTCTATAACTTCATAGGGTGAGTGATATTTCATTAAAGTATGCAGGTAGAAGTTGGGGATGTAGTTTAGTAATAGAGAGCTTGTCTCATGTGAAAGTCTCTGCATTTAATCACTAGCATGGAGTTGTGTTAGAGAAAAAAGAGAAAGGAAGAAAGGAAAAAAGAAAGGGAAGGAAAGAAAAATAAAGAAAGAAGGAAAAGGGGAAGGAAGAAAAGAAAACAAGGAAGAAAGAAAAGCATAGAGATTAAGTATTTGGACAGATAAAAATAGAATAGCAGCTTTTTTCCCCCTAGGAAGGGATTCAGATGTTTGGATTTTAATTCACATATTTTCATTTGGTTGATTATGTGGATTAACCAATGAGAGGTTCTTGGAGTCACAGTCTTAGGCCAGAATTAAACATGTAAAAAACTTTTTTAAGTAGTATGGAGTCTAGAGAGAATGAAGATGGTGGATCAGAGGGAGGCAGCATTGTGTGTCGATCCATGATCCAGATCTCACCTAGCCAGAATACTGCATCTCTGAGAGTGTTAGAGGACCCCTATACCGCTGCTTTCCGTAGAAATCACCAGCAATGTGACCCCACGCAGGGCTCTGAACCTCAGCATTTGAGCAGGACTCTGGACTCCTGACTCCCAACACCCAAAGCCCGAAGTTGTAACATACATAAGGCTTGCCTTAGCAGAATCAAACACAGATTCTTGCCTTAGCAGAATCACCTATCAGCACCTCTGCAGAAATCCCAGACTCTGCTCCCACCCACGTCACTCAGCTGCTACCTACCCTTGGCAAAACACCATCGCCCAGCTTCCCCTACCTCACCAGACACCCCAACTCTGGAAGCAGACTGCCTCCATCTTGGCTCAAATTTCTCACCATATTTGGTAGGGGCAGTTATCAGATTGGATCTCCAGCTGACAAGGTACCAGATTTCCAACTCCTCCCTCTCCCCAGTGGTGGTAACCCAACACAGTAACTGCCCAACACAAAACAGCATTCAGCTGGGCAGGTGTGCAGTGCAACCAGGGTGCCACCCATGGGAGTCCTGGTGTGAGAGGTCCCTCAATTGGAACTGCTAAGGGAGAGGGAGACGGGGCTAAAGTTTGGAGCCTAACAGTGAGACCAAGAACTGGGAAATCTCCAGGCAAGACAGGGAGATAGTACAAGGTGCTCAAGTCATACGAGGGGTCCCAAAAAGAGATCCATGAGGTACAATCTCCCTGCAGGGACTGGCAGGTGACACTCCCCACTTTCAGGCAACCTGCACCAGGACCAGCCTTCCCACCCTGGTTAGTTCCACCATCCTGAGGGCAGAGACACCAGCTTGCAACAGACAACCCCACCTATTGGATGAGAAGAGAAGCAGGAATGAACTAGCAAGAATCATGATTTCTTCCTTCTAGTATTTTTGTTTTCTTTTCCTTTTACCCCTCTATCCTCCAGCCCTCATATCCCCAACATATGTGAAACCAAGAACTTTGCACGAAATAGGTATTGAGGACTGAGTCATCTGAATAGTATAATATAGAGGTGTTGTATATGCCCTTTTTTTCTTTTTTCACTTTTCTTTTCCATTCCAAACTATTTTAACATCCAGTATTTTTCTAAACACACATGTGCATTTGTTTAATGTACTCTACTATCTTCCCATGTACTGCCTACCCTAAATGACTTCCTGTCTATTCTCTTGCTACTAACACTCTTCATTAGATTTCTCTTTCCTAAGATATATAAACTCTATATCCTCACATCCTACCTCCTCAACATATCATTCTACACTCCACCTCCAGTTCAATGTTTACCATCAGAAACTGTAAACCCTTTCACAAAAATACTGATTATATTATAGATAATAATTAAATCCAACATTTCTGTACATTGAGATTAAACTGTAAACATCTTAATAACAACAATTGTTCATAGGTGTTATATTGTTGATATTGGTATCTGTTAACATTGCCCTTCCCAACAAAAGAGAGGTCTTGGAATCCTACAAGAGCACTGCAAACCTGTACAGTAAAAACAATAACACCCCAGACCACAGAGCTGGAAAGGAAGACATACAAGCAACACGAAAGGACCAGGGAAGAAAATTCCCCAAACAAATCAAGACACCACATTATTAGAATCATTGGTAGCCACAGCAGAAGAAATGACACAGAAGATATTTAGGATGTGCATGGTTAAAAAGTTCTGTGAACTCAAGGATGATAAAAGAGAGCAAATTCAGGCAGTGAAATATCACTTCAACAAGGAGTTACATAAACAAATACAGGAAGAAAAGATCACCTCAACAAGGAGATAGAAGTTCTAAAAAAACAACCAACCAACAAAACAACAACAACAACAACAAAAACAAAAACAAAACAGAAATCCTTGAAATGAAAAAAAAAAACCAATAAACTAAATTAAAAGCTCAAATGAAGACATCACCAACAGAGTAGACCACTTGGAAGATAGGACATCAGACAATGAACACAGAATATATAATCTTGAAAAGAATGTAGACCACACAGTGATAATGGTAAGAAACCACAAGCAGAACATTCAAGAAATATAAAAAGACCAAATTTAAGAGTTATTGGGATGGAGGAAGGCATAGAGGTTCAAACCAAAGAAATGAACAATGTATTCAATGAAATAATATCAGAAAACTTTTGAAACATGAAGAATGAATTGGAAATCCAAATTCAAGAAGCCTACAGGATGCTGAATATACAAAAATCACAACAGATCCACACCTAGGAACATTATAATAAAAATGCCCAACATATAGAATAAGGAGAGAATTTCAAAAGCCACGAAAGGAAGGAATCAGATTACATATAGGGGAAAACCTATATGTAATAAAAGCAGATTTTTAGAATAAAAGCAGATTTTTCAATACAGGCCCTAAAAGATAGAAAACCCTGGAACAACATATATCAAGCTCTGAAAGAAAATGGAATATTGTATCCAGCAAAATTAAGCTTTAGGTTTGAAGATGAAGTAAAAAATTTCCATGAAAAACAAAAGTTAAAAGAATTTATAGCTAGAAAACCAGCACTACAAAATATCCTTGGAAAAATATTCCATGAAGCAGAGACAAAAGAAAAACAACAATGAAAATCAGCAGAGAGACGTAGTACACTAAAGGAAAAAAGAATCAAAGAAGAAAATAAGCCAAGTTAAATAACAAAAATAAACAAATATGGCTGGGATACAAATCACGTCTCAATAATATCCCTGAATGTCAGTAGCTTAAACTCACCAATCAAAGACATAGGTTAGCAGATTGGATTAAAAAAAGGACCCAACAATATGCTGCTTCCAGGAGACTTATCTGATAAGAAAAGACATCCACAGACTGAAGGTGAAAGGTTGGTAAAAATCATGCAATTCACATGGACTGTGGAAGCAAGCAGGGGTTTTCATCATCATATTAAATGAAATAGACTTCAAGCCAAAATTAACCAAAAGTGATAAAGATGGATATTACATACTGCTCAAGGGATGAATAAAACAAGAAGACATAACAATAAAAAATATTTATGCCTCAAACAATGGTGCATATGTTCATCAAGAAAATTCTTCTCAAGTTCAAGAGTCAAATTGACCACAATACAATAATCTTGGGTCAACTTAATACACCTCTCTCACTACTGGATAGATCTTCCAAACAAAAGTTGAATAAAGAGACTATAAATCTCAATAATACAATTAATAACTTTGACAACTGACATATGTAGAATATTTCACCTTGCATCAAGCAGATCATTTTCTTCTCAGCAGCACCTAGATCCTTCTCTAAAATAGACCATATAGTATGCCACAAAGCAACTCTTAGCAAATACAAAAAAGTAGAGATATTACCATGTATTTTATCAGATCATAATGGAATGAAATTGGAAATCAATGCCAAAATAAAAAACAAAAATTACTCCAAGACCTGGAGACTAAACAATATGCTACTGAATAAACTATAGGTTGCAGAAAACATCAAGGAAAAGAGTAAAAAATTCTTAGAGTTAAATGAGAACATATACACAATATATCAAAATCTCTGGGAAACTATGAAAACAATACTAAGAAGAAAGTTCATTACCTGGAGTTCATTCCTTAAAAGAAGAAAAAGTCAACAAAATGACCTAACATTACAATCTCAAAGCTCTAGAAAAAGAAGAACAAATCAACAGCAAAGTCAGGAGAAGGCAAGAAATAATTAAAATTAGAACTAAAATCAATGAAATTGAAACAAAAGAAACAATTGAAAAAATTGACAAAAAAGTTGACTCTTTGAAAAAAGTAAATAAAATTGACAGACCCTTACCTACACTAACAAAGAAAACTCAAATTACTAGCATATGTGATGAAAATAGTAATATCATAACAGACACAACAGAAATACATAGGATAATTAGAAATTATTTTGAAAACTTATAATCCAACAAAATAGAAGATATTAAAGGCATTGACAAATTTTTTAAGTCATACAATTTGCCCAGATTGAATCAAGGTGATAAACACAATTTAAACAGACCAATATCAAGTGATGAAATAGAAGGCACCATCAGAAGCCTACAAACCAAGAAAAGCCCAGGACTGGATGGATACACAGTTGAGTTCTACAAGCCCTTTAAAAAAGAACTAAAACTAATACTATTTGATTTATTTCAGGAAATAGAGGCCAATATCACCCTGATTCCAAAAGCAGGCAAAGACACACCAAAAAAAGAAAACTTCAGACTAATATCTCCAATTAACATAGATGCAAAAATTCTCAATAAAATTCTGGCAAATAAAATACAAAAACATATCAAAAAGATTGTGCACCCTGATCAAGTAGGATTCATCCCAGGGATGCAAGGTTGGTTTAACATATGGAAATCAAAAAATGTAATTCATCACATCAATAGACTTAAAGATAAGAATCATGTGTTCATCTCAGTAGACACATAAAAAGCATTTGACATAATATAGCACCACTTTATGTTCAAAACACTAGAAGAACTAGAGATAACAGGAACATATATCAACATAATAAAGGCTATTTTGCTAAGCCCCAGGCCAACATCATTCTAAATGGAGAAAAATTGAAGGCATTCCCTCTAAAAACAGGAAGAAGACAGGGATGCCCTCTTTCACCACTCTATTTAACATAGTTCTTGAAACACTGGCCAGAACAATTAGACAGACAAAGGAATTAAAGGGAAATATAGGAAAAGAAGAATTTAAATTAGCAATCTTTGCTGACAATATGATTCTATACCTAGAAGACCCCAAAACTCCACCAGAAAACTTATAGAACTAGTAAATGAATTCAGCAAAGTAGCAGGATATAAAATCAACACAACAACAGGATATAAAATCAACATAAATAAAAGGCATTTCTGTATATCAGTGACAAATCCCCTGAGAGGGAAATAAGAAAAACTACCCCATTTACAATAGCCTCAAAAAGAAATAAAATACTTGGAAATCAACTTAATGAAAGTGGTAAAAAAATCTATACAATAAAAACTACAACCCTAAAGAAAGAAATCAAAGAAGATCTTAAAATATGGAAAGATCTACCTTGCTCTTGGATAGGCAGAATTAATATTATCAAAATGACCATAGTACCCAAAGCACTACACAGATTTAATGAAATTCCAATCAAAATCCCAATGCCATTCCTCATAGAAATAGAAAAAGTGATCATGAAATTCATCTGAAAAAATGAAAGACCCAGAATAGCTAAAGCAATCCTTATCAGGAAGAGTGAAGCAGGTAACATCACTATACCAGACCTTAAACTATACTACAGAGCAATAGTAACAAAAACAGCATGGTATTGGCACCAAAATAGACTGGTATACCAATCGTACAGAATAGAGGACACAGAGAGTAACCCACAAAATTACAATTATCTTATATTAGACAAAGTTGCTAAAAATGAATTGGAGAAAAGAATAGCCTCTTCAACAAATGGTGCTGGGAAAACTGGAAATCCATATGCAACAAAAGGAAATTAAACCCCTATCTCTCACCATGCACACAACTCAACTCAAAGTGGATCAAGGACCTAGGAATTAAACTAGAGATTCTGCATCTAATAGTTGAAAAAGAAGGTCCTAATCTTCATCTTGTGGGATTAGGCCTTGACTTCCTTAATAAAACTCCTATAGTGCAAGAATTAAAACCAAGAATCAATAAACAGGATGAAATCAAACTAAAACCTTTCTTCTCAGCAAAATAAACCATCTGTGAAGTGAATAGAGAGCCTACATCTTGGGAGCAAATCTTTACCCCTCACACATCAAATAGAGCACTAATCTCTAGAGTATATAAAAAACTCAAAAAGCTAAGCACCAAAAAAACAAATAACCCAATCAATAAATGAGCCAAGGACTTGAACAGACACTTCTCAGAAGAGGATATACAATCAGTGAATAAATATATGAAAAAGTGTTCATCATCACTAGCAATTAGAGAAATGGAAATCAAAACTACTCTAAGATTTCATCTCACTCTAGTCAGAATGGCAGCTATTATCCAAACAAACAACAATAAGTGTTGTTGAGGCCACGGGGAAAAAGATTCACTCATACATTGCTGGAGGGACTTCAAATTGGTCCAGCCAATTTGGAAATCAGTATGGAGATTCCTTGGAAACCTGGGAATGGAACCACATTTTACTGAGCTATCCCTCTCCTTGGACTATACCCAAAGGACTTAAAACATCATATTACCCGGACACAGCCACATCAATGTTTATAGCAGCACAATTCACAATAGTTAAATTGTAGAAATAACCTAGATGCCCTTCAGTAGATGAATGAATAAAAAATGTAACATATTTACACAATGTAATTTTACTCAGCAATAAAAGATAACAAAATCATGGCATTTGCAGGTAAATGGATGGCATTGGAGAAGATAATGCTAAGAGAAGTTATCCAATCCCCATAAAACAAATGCCAAATGTTTTCTCTGATATAAAGTAACTGACTCATAGTGAGGTAGAGAGGGGGAGTATGGGAGGAATAGAAGAATTCTAGATAGGGCAGAGGGGTGGGAGGTGACAGGGATTCAGCAAGGATGGTGGCATGTGATAGACATCATTATCCAAAGTACATGTATGCAGACGTGAATTGGTGTGAACATATTTTATATATAACCAAAGATATGAAAAACTGTGCTCTATATGTATAATAAGGATTGTAGTGCATTCTTTTGTCATTTATTTTTTTTAAAATCAATAATAAAAAAGTATAGAGTCTGAATTAATATAACTAATGTAAACTATAAGCGTGTTGAGAATAGAATACTTGAATTATGACCTCAGGTATCAAATTTAGTTTATATCCTGAGCTACTGCATCTCACCTAGCTCATCTCAGTGTACCACAATATGTTGAGTTATCAAGCAAAAAATTTTAGTCATTTTCAGATACATATTTTATTCATAAATCATAGTCAAGATATTAAAAGTATCTGCTGATTTTAACTCCAAAGCATATTCCACATTCCTATCTGTACTTTTAATATTACTATTTTCTTTGAAGTCACAATCATTATAGCCAACATTATGTTCAGTCTTGACTATTTCAATGACCTCCTTATTGGTATCTCTGCTTCTGCTAGGACTAACTTTCCCAGGAATCTATTTGCCACATAGCAGTCACTGTGCTCTTTTACAATCTAATTATACCATTTCCCATTTGTGTTATTCTCTCAACAGTTCTCCATTGAGCTTAGAGCAAAATACAAAGAACTTACGTTCTTATGAAACCCTATATCATTCAACTTTATCCATCGTGACTCTTTCCATCTTTTCTAAACTATATTTATTTTCTCAAATATTATATGTTTATATTTGCCTTAGAGTTTTTACACTAGCCTAGAATATTCTTTAGATTTTTGCATGGCCATCTTATTATTGCATTTTCATCTCAGATTTAATTATCACTAACTTGAGAGGCAACTAAAATCACCCTAAACCCCTACCATCACTTGCTAGAAATATACTCTCATAAGTGTTTTCTAAGTTCTCTCTGAGTATTTGGAAATGGAAATAAGGAATGTTAGCCAGAACGTAAAATAAGGTACTGCTGTCTTTAACAAGAACATCTTGCTGTGTAACAAAAAACATCAGTTGTAATATCTTATATCTTAGAGTTTATTGGTTTATTCAGAAACTACAGAAGCCAGTTATGGTGAAAATTCTCCAGAGAGATAAGTCTATCATTTGGAAAGCAGATCTGATAACTTGATGAATAATCTATTTTGGCATGCTATTTAAATTTTCCCCCTATTTTGTTTCTTTTTCTTCCATCTTTTAGCAGGGAAAAGGGGGAGTATGAACAGGTTAAATGAAGTTTAAAGGCATTCTGTCTGAAAATGTCAATGATTCTAAAATTCTGGTTCTTCTCTTTATCTTATGAGAAGAAAAAAATATCATGAGTTTTAGGAAGGTCCTCACATCCATTAGGGTATAAAAACATTCAGTTACTGACTGAAGCAAACTATAAGTGGATATTTTAATAAATATTTATAAAAGTAAGATAAAATTAATTGAATTATCATTAAAGGAGTCCTATTGTCTATTTTTCTTTCCAATAACAGGCTATTTTTTTTGGTTGAAATCTCAGAGACCTGCCTCCAGGTTTAGTTAGCAGCAAAAGGCTTCTCTGAGTTCTTGGAGATGGTAACATACTGGATGGTATTATTTAGCATTATCTATTATAATGTTGAAAAATCTCTGCCCCAAACAACATTGGTATTAAATTGTTGATACATTTTTTTCTTATCCTGAGAAGAATGAAATAACAAGTTTGGCTGCTATTATATAATTTAATTTTATTATTTATTTGAATAGTTAATACATGCATATGCTACAAAGTATAAAAGGAACTGAAAACTAGAATAAAAGCTTTGATTTTCAGTTCTATATCTGTATCACAGTTATCCAGTTTTCTCCCCAGAGGTGTTCACTGTTATGATTTTAAATATGTCTCTACATAGATAATAAATGCATATTCAATCATATAAAACTTATCAGCACATAGAATTACTTCATCTAACTACTGCATGATATTCTATTTTAAATTACCCAGGTTAATCTCAAATTTTTTTCCTATTGTAGATATTTAGGTTATTATCTACTCTTTCTAATAAAGAAAAAATTTGTAAGGTTTGGTAACATCCTAGAATATACTTTAATAGTATTTTTTTTCCTCTGAGAAATATGGTTCTTTTACATTTTCAGACAAGAGAACAATATATTTTTCTTGAATTACATCTTTAATTCTTTCTTTTGTCCTCCTTTTTGTAATTTTCAGGTTTTAATAAAATGATTGGGTTTGATTTCCTTTTAAATATTTCTCTACTTATTATATCATTTTAAAATATTTCTTTGATTTCACTTTATTCATTTATTTTTAATCTTGTCATATTTTCATTGTTTTAATTCTTGATTGTTCTCATTCATGTTGATCCAAATGTGGAATTCATACCTGATTTAATTTTTTTGCCTTCTACTTTTTTGGGCTCTACTAACTCTTTTCTCTATAGCATCTTTTCTAAATTTTCATATTTATGCTATAAGCCTCTGACATGTAATTTCTTGCTTTATTATTAAGAATTCCATATTTAAAAAAATATTTTTTAATTGAGGTGGACACAATACCTTTATTTTGTTTTTAGGTAGTGCTGAGGATCAAACCCAGTGCCTCACGCATGCTAGGCAAGCGTTCTACCACTGAGCCACAACCCCAGCCCAAGAATTCCATATTTAATGGCAATATAATTGTTCACAATTTTTATCTGTTCGATGGAATCATTTTTTGTTTCTAGTAAGTATTTTGTCTTCCTCCTTTATTATCCAGTTTTCTTCCTTTATACACTCACAATTTCCTGTAAACCAGTGCTGGTTTCCTGACTTGAATTGAGTCTAGAATGAATAGCTGTCAGAAATACTGTGCTTGAGGGATTTTTCTAAGAACATTGTTAAATTAAAACATTCTACCCTTATTCTTGAAATACATTAAATTATTTGAATTTTTTAAAGATTTGCACTGCAATTACACATAATCCAAATCTACAACTTTTCATGATTTTAAGTTTTAAAATTCTGTACCACTGTAAGATAGTGCATGACTGCATGACTCTACCATTTGGACTAACCATATCCCTAATACTGAAAATTGATACAGGAAAAAGCAAACAGACCTCTGAAGGTGCATACAATGACCAGGATCCTGCAGGCTGATATAAAATGGAATGGAATAAACAGCCCAATGAAAACCATATTGAAATGGGCTGTTATTTAGGCAAATTTCTGTGATAGATTTCTATTACATCTATCTTGGAAAATAAATTTCTGCACCTCAGATAAACACCCCTTCTGTGGCAAAGCCATCCACTATAAGTTCCTCTCAATCCCTACAAAATGTTAGATTTCCACACTGATAATAAAATTTATATTTAAATAAATAAATAGATATACATATACATGTATATCTACATATATATCTTTATATGTATCTTTATATACGAATATATACATATATACATAGGTCAATGTCTGAGGGATTCATCCAGAAATTTTCACCAAGTTTTACTATAATTTACATATTCATATCACATAAGTTAGGATTATGAAATAAAAATTATAAAATTAAAAAAAATAATAATTGTAATAATCATGATGATAATGATAGTTCTGATATAAAAGACAAATCTGAGAGAAAGAGCAAACTATAGAGAGAAATGTTCCCAAAGTATATTTATAAGGAAAGGAATAAATGAAAAATAAAGTATGGCTAAGTTGGATCAGATTTGGGGAATATTATCATTTAAAATAGGATGGAGACGAGAAGACAGAGCAAAAGTAACAAAGACATATATCTGAAAATTTTCACCAGAGGGAGATATATTCAAACATACAGTTTGAAAACCCTTTGAAAATATAGGCAAAATTATGCTAGATAAATGACAAATAATATTTAGAAATCTTTATTTAGATATATCTTGATGAAATTATACACACACACACACACACACATATACACACACAATTGAAACAAAGGTACTAGCAAGGCTATTCTCTCTCCATAGAATCTCAAAAGAAAAATCAGTTCCTAGTCTTGTGCATCCTCTGGTGGCTACTAGAATTCCTTAGTTTGTGACAGTATCCCTTTAATCTCTGCCTATAGCACATTGCCTTCTCCTCCTCTTTTGGTCAAGCCTCCCTTTTCCTGTGATGACATTTGGTATCCAAGTGAGTAACTCAGAATAGGACTCTCACTATTATTTTTAACTTGTAATATTCTTTTTACAATAGACAATTCAAAAGTTCCACTGTTTAAGAAGTGGATCCCTTTTTGCAACCTATTCAACCTGCACATATCTATATATGTATGCATGAATAATGCAAGTATCTGAGCAGAAGTTAAAGAGTATATGAAAAAGAAAAAAAAATCTAGTTGCTCTTGCATTTCTAAAATTCTGTAGAGAATTCTATAGGATTTATGAAAGTGTATTTTAATAGTGATTATAAATTCAACCAAGTATATTCATGTATTTGTGATAGCAATCAAAATATTTTTTCAACTATAAAAAGACTTTGTTTACCATTAGTTTAAAAAACAGTTCTTAAATTGATAATGAATTGGAGATGTGTCAAGGTTAAAAACTTGCTTTATAAAGGTCTGACAATAAACACAAAAGGCTTAACAGAGACTTAAACAGCAAATTGAGTCTCAGTCCTGGAGTGCTGGCTTTGCATGATTCAGATTTACACTAAATCTCTAGCTAATCTCCTTCATTTCTACAGCTGTATATATCATCTTATGCTGGACACTCCTATCTCTGATTTAGAAGTCATTCCTTAACTCCACTCTCATCTAACATAATGTTTTTCTCTCTTCCTTAGTTAATATTCTCTAAACAAAATGCTTGTTTCTCTATTTACACCTGCTGAACCAAAACATTTCTGTTTCAGAAAATAACTCAGTTCAACTAGGATTTAGGCAGAAAGTCTTGCATGATTTTTTTTTACTCCTATCTTGGCAAAATCCTGTCAGCTGTTGCTTAGAAATATACCTTCCACAGTCACCACTTAGCTCAAGCCATCATCCTTTCTTGTCTGAAAGAGTTAAAGTGCTTCTTCAATATCTATAACTAGCTTCAAAAAGCCAACATGATTCTTCCAAAATAAATTATGGGCATGGTGATATTACTTGCCTGCTCAAACCATTACCAGGGCTTCCAGTCTACTCTTCCCTGACTTCCTGAGCACCTCAACTCCTACCGGTCTCCCTTTCTTCATTCAGCAGAATTCCCCACAGCCTGCTCTTTCCTTCCTTCTGCTGGACCTGACCTTCCTCTGAAAACTTGCATGACATGCTGCCTCACTTTCCTCAGGTATGACATGTCATCTGTCATCTCCTCAGATTTGCCCTACCCCATTGTAAATCTCCACTTGTTTGTTTTACAATGTTTTATTCATGACTTTGACATTATGCAATTTTATAGCTGTTTATTGTTTCTTTGTGCATACCATACCACTGGAATATGATACCTATAAAAGCAGTAAATTTTCTGTTTTGAACACTGCTATATGCCCAGAATCTAAAAGTATACATGAAAATTAATAATAGCTGCTAAATGGCAAAAAAATGTGTCTTGGTATGTCCTGTGTTACAATTTAATAATTTGAACTATATATTTTATAAAGTTCAATTTTATATGATTATATGTTTTTTATATATGTGTGTGTGAACTTCTCAGCTCATGGTGGGGTCAGGAAGCTGAAAGAGGGAGGAGCGAAAGGGCAACAGAGAAGATGCACCCTTCTATTGAATGCCCCAATGGCCCACCTCCAGTCGTGCCCCATCTTCCTACAGTTACTATCCAGTCCATTCAAAGTAGGATGGAATAGTTAGGTTACAGCTCTCAAAATGAAGTCATTTTACTTCTGAATATTCCTGTATTAATATGGGAGCTTTTGGAGAATGCCTTATATACAAATCATAATTTTATATACATACATACATATTCCATATATAAAATATAAAATATGACCCCAAAATAGGGGTCAGTATAATTACAGTTTTTTTTTCATATTTGTACTATTTTTATGTTTAATATTTAGTGTTTTTAATAATTAATGAAGACCTATATTATTGATACCAGTCTTGGAGAACAGGAATAGGACCTTGTTCCCAGGTGTTGAAGATTAAATACCTGAGAAATTCCACCAGGGAACAAGGACCTGTTACCAATCTCCAAGACCAGTACCACTATTAACACTTTTTCCCCCCAGATAAGCAGAAAAAGATATTAATTATTTGGGCTATAGTTAAACAGCTATCAAATTGTTTTGAAGATAGATGGTCTCATATCCTTGTTTTCTTATATAGTGTAAGACTTGTCCTCTGAGGCAGCTTTTAAAATCTGTTTAGTAAGAGTACATAAAGTGGGAAAAATATACCAAAAGACTCTACCACTGAATTTATTTAGAGGGCAGGTGTACCAAGTTCACTTCACTAGAATTAGAACCCTCTGCATTGGAATGATAATAGTAATGTGATAAATCAAATGCTGCTCCTTAGGACCTTAGCTGCTTCTCCTAAGGGATAGTGACAGTTAAAAATGGATTGGGAAAAAAATAGCTAAAAGAGGTTCTAGACAAAGTTTTCCAGACATTGAAAACTTCATGTGAATTCCATACACCTGTGTCATCAGTGATCAAGAACCTTAGGTACTTTGGAACTTGAGACTTTCCTTCTTAGCTTCCATTCAGTCCACAGTAAGATAAGTAAATGGACCCTCCCTAACTGGCTGTTATACCAGATAAACTGAGAGGGAGGGCATTGTATTCACTTACTATCTCTGAAAGTTCTTAAAACCTTTAAAAGGAAGGAGAGAAGGAATAGTGTTCTGTTGGAATTCTCACTTAATATTTTGCATATGACTTCAAAGAGACAACTCCAAGGGAGACTATTTAAATTTTATCTTTCAACGAAAGGTTTTAAGAACTTTCAGAGATAGTAAGTCAACAAATGGGACTTACTTAAACTGAAAAGTTTTCTCTCAGCAAGAGAAACAATAAAAGAGGTAAATAGGGAGCCTACACCATGGGAACAAATTTTTACTCCTCACACTTCAGATAGAGCCCTAATATCCAGAGTATACAAAGAACTCAAAAAATTAAACAATAAGTAAACAAATAACCCAATCAAAAAATGGGCCAAAGACCTGAACAGACACTTCAAAGAGGAGGACATACAATCAATCAACAAGTACATGAAAAAATGCTCACCATCTCTAGCAGTCAGAGAAATGCAAATCAAAACCACCCTAAGATACCATCTCACTCCAGTAAGATTGGCAGCCATTATGAAGTCAAACAACAACAAGTGCTGGAGAGGATGTGGGGAAAAGGGTACTCTTGTACATTGCTGGTGGGACTGCAAACTGGTGCGGCCAATCTGGAAAGCAGTATGGAGATTCCTGGGAAAGCTGGGAATGGAACCACCATTTGACCCAGCTATTGCCCTTCTTGGACTTTTCCCTGAAGACCTTAAAAGAGCGTACTACAGGGATACTGCTACATCGATGTTCATAGCAGCACAATTCACAATTGCTAGACTGTGGAACCAACCCAGATGCCCTTCAATAGATGAATGGATAAAAAAAAATGTGGCATTTATACACCATGGAGTATTACGCAGCACTAAAAATGACAAAATCATAGAATTTGCAGGGAAATGGATGGCACTAGAGCAGATTATGCTTAGTGAAGCTAGCCAATCCCTAAAAAACAAATACCAAATGTCTTCTTTGATATAATGAGAGCAACTAAGAACAGAGCAGGGAGGAAGAGCAGGAAGAAAAGATTAACATTAAACAGATACATGAGGTGGGATGGAAAGGGAGAAAAAAGGGAAATTGCATGGTAATGGAGGGAGACCCTCATTGTTATACAAAATTACATATAAGAGGTTGTGAGGGGAATGGGAAAATAAACAAGGAGAGATATGAATTACAGTGGATGGGGTAGAGAGAGAAGATGGGAGGGGAGGGAGGGGGGATGGTAGAGGATAGGAAAGGTAGCAGAGTACAACAGTTACTAATAGGGCATTATGTAAAAATGTGGATGTGTAACCGATGTGATTCTGCAATCTGTATTTGGGGTAAAATTGGGAGTTCATAACCAACTTGAATCTAATGTATGAAATATGATATGTCAAGAGCTTTATAATGTTTTGAACAACCAATAAAAAAATTTACAAAAAAATAAATAAATAAATTTTATCTTTCATGATTATGTGAAAAATGATAATTCTCTTAACCAAAGAGAATGTTATGCACAAATCTGATTTAAAATCAAAATGCCATTGTGGATATTAGCATGTGAGTTTTCATTCACTTGTTTTCTTATGCAAAGATACTAACTTCCAAATTATACTACAATGATGTAAACCAAAAAACATATTTCAAATAAAGAAAATTAGGAAATTGTCTTTAAGAAAAGAGGGAGAGGAATTATCCTTTTAAACAAAAAAAAATATTATTTTGTGCCTGGGGCTAAAGACTAATGGCAGATTCACACATATGTGGTGAAAAACAGCTAAATAAACTATGAATTGTACATCTTGAAACATATCCTTTGAGAAATCTCTTTAAGGTAAATAATGTAAAATTATAAAAACAAAATTATATGCAGTGTCTTTAAAATGGTCCTTGTAAATGAGTATGCTTCAGGTTAAGTTATCCTAGCTTCCTGTTATATCTTTCTTTGGGATGATCATATTTCCTAGGATCTGTTCCCAAATGCCTAACAGTATATTAAAAATTTGCCTTCATATGTAAATTTAAATCAACAGTGGTTTCTAGACTACCACCCAAAGATCTATAGCAATTCTGTCATTAAGGGGGAAAAAGAAGAGACAAAAGACATGACAGGAGAGAAAACAAAACAAAACAAAAACACAACTGTATGTACAAAATAAAACAATCAAATTGTTTGGAGACATTCTAATAGAAAAAAAATACTTATTCATGAAAATTTCATTTTGTGTAGAAAAGAAGAAGGAAAAAAATTCTGAAAATATAAAGAAATACTTAATTGAAAAATGGCAACAACATGAGATTAATAGAGGTATGCAAATTATCTATCTGAAGTCTAAAGATCATTAAAATATTAAATATTCAACACTTCTTACAATTCAAGTTCTGCTACATCTTCAGATTTTCAAGAGAATTTCTATTTCTTCTTTTATGCAGAATAGTTGAGCTCATTTTGATAATATCATACACACATGGAATTTGATTTATACCATTTCAGACCCTATTGGTCCCTTTGCCTTCCCTCCTCCCTCCCTTTATTCTTCTTCCTTTACTGATCTTCCTTTCTATCATTTATTTATTTATTTTAATTAGGGCTTTCTCCTTATACATAAAGGTGGAATTTCCTGAGGTATATTTATATGTTCACATAGGATGATTTTGTTAAGTTCAATTCCTTATTTTCTCCTTTAAATTTCTGTTCCAGATTGGGTTAGGTCAATCAGTATATTCCTCTATTTTTCACACCTTTGGCATAAATTGGGAGTGGCTATCCTGAATAGTTGATTAATTGGTCAATGGATAGAGAGATGGATAGATGATATATGGGTAGAGTTTCTTTGCATGTACTTTAAAAATTGTTTTAGAATGCTTGACATTCTTAAATGTATCTTTAGCCTTACTATATTTCTTTGATACCTTTTTTACCCCCTGGTATTCTTGATGTGTTGAAAGATACCAAAACAACTGAAGGAGAATGGAAGGTCTCTTTTCAAGAAAACAAGATAACACAATAATTGCCTCAGGAAAAAAAAAAAAAAAAACTTGGTCCAGTACTTCATAATGAAAAACAATTCTTAGCATTCACCTACTTATTTCAACAATCATTAGGTAATTAATATAAAGAACATCTTTTTATGATACTGGAAAGAAGGTTTACCTATAATTGTGAGCGTTCATAGGATAGTTAACACTTTTTACATTAGAAATACACTGGAACATAGTATAAAAATTATAATTATTTATCTTAAATCTGAATTAATGTCATTGATTATAATCAAGTGAGCAAATTCCAGATTAGCTCAAAGTAAATCATGATCTTTTACAATGATTGTTATTATATAAACCACCATAAAATATTGTATATGCACATAAAATTTAATATTTCTTAATTTTTAAATACACCTTTCTCCAAAGCATATAATTATTGGGAAAAAAATGATATCCTGAAAAGATAACTTACTAGTGTCTAGGTCTTAGGACAAGAGTGTGCACTTTCAGCAATTGCTGTTATAATTAATTACTTGTAATAAGTGCATTTCTTTCTCACCTAAAATTGCAGATTTTACAATCTTGTGAGTACTATAATATGAAAATTCCTCCAGAACTTTAAATTAACCATCTAGGATGGGCATGGGTTTCCAAACTTTGTCACACATTTAAACTATTCAGGGATCTCTAAAAAATTCAGATACTTGTCACCCCCTTTCCCATTGTAATTTAATTAGTATGGGGAGTGGCATGTCTCTTGGAATTTTTAATTTCCTCTCAGCTAATTCAAATATATAACAAAGTTTTGAAACTATTCATCTAGGACTTCTTTCTTAGAAAAAACACTGACCTCAAATATGTCAAGATAAATAGTGCTATCATAGAGAAATAAGTCAGAACCACCAGGGAAACTTTTGAAAGTACTAATTTCTAGGCTTCATTCTCAGAGATTCTAATTCAATTGGCCTAGTGTGTTTTAGACCAAAGTTATACAAAGGATTCTAATGCATGGTTAAGGTTGAAGTTTGGGAATCATTGAGCTAAATTCTCCACGTGTCTATGTGAAATTCTGATTCATTGAATATATCTACAATTCCCTAACTAATCTATTCTTTTACATTGAGATCCTCAAGTCTGAATGGCACATTTTGATAAATTCGGTTTGAGGTGGCTACAATGTTGTGTCTTCCCCTGTCCCCTCCTAGTCCTTTGTTTTTCATGTTTCCTTCTGGTTCCCCAAAGATTCACAGTGCTATTGACTTCTCATATAGTAGAATTCAACTCTGTTGCCTCTTATCCTGAATCATTTACTCAATCAATAAGCATGGAGCACACTGTGGAAGCATTGTACAAGCAATCATTAAGTGAGCATCCAGAAATGACTCTCATGATAGCAGAGCATTGACAGCTAATTGCCTTGAAAATTCAGTTTTGTTCACCAGTAGGGTAATCATAAGAAATTAAATTAACCTAAGAAAATGGGCAATGTTTAGAGGAAAAATCAGCCTTCTTTTGATTACGTATGAGTTTCTGTGTTGTCTATGCATAGCTATTTTTATTAGGGTCAGCTGGTAAAACTATTATACCAGTTCTCTTGCCTTTACATCTCACCTTTCATTCATGGTGAAATTTCAACTAAAGATAAGAAAGAACAAGGTAAGCTAATTTAGAGAAGCTGCGGCTTATTGTAACAGGAGATTTCTCTCTTTATTTCCAAAAAATATGATTTGTAGATGATCACATTTAGATGTTAGTGGTAGATTTGAGGCATGGCAGTATAGAGCTTTTATCATTCTTTGCCCTAAAAACTTCTAATGCCTCTCCATATTTGCTTAACAGTATTTTTCACTCAATTACTAACAATATGATTGATTTAATGTCTCCATCTTTCAATTTGTAAAAAAAGAAATTTCCAATTATAGCATTACTTGGAAATAGAAAAAAATTCTTGTGTTTTATCACAACCACCTCTAATATGTTATATATGTTAACTATTTTTATTATTACATATGCATAAATGATACATATTATATTTGTAAAATATATTTTACATTTTATTTGATGCTTAATTAGATAACTATCATATGACCATCATACACTCTGTCTCATATTCTGATTGTGTCCTGCATGAGATCACTTAGTGAATTTCTTTAATATCATCATGTGCTGAATACCAATAAACTCCTGTTTGTAGAAATGTGTGTGTGTGTGTGTGGTTAAATCTGACGTTTTTGCTTTACTTTTCCATAGTCAGAGGGTTGATAGTGCTTCCAGTTTGTTTTACATTAGGAAGATCCAACAAAAGCTGTTTATTTTTTTTTCCTGCACATCTTCATTTTAAACCAAACTCCCTATGAAAGAGAAATTTCACTCACTGTTGAGTTTATTACCCTATTCAGCAATATGCAGAAGGTTACATTTATTAGAATACTTGGCAAAACATGTCACAGCTGAAATTATGTTAAGATTTATTCATGAAATTTATTTTCAAATTGGCCAGAAATTAGTTTACTTTTACAATTATACTCTTTTTTCAGAAAATATTCCATAACCAATTTTTAGAAAATGAAAACTAGTTATAATTTTGTTTCTTTTAAGGTATAAGACTTGTTACCTTAGTCCTTATAAGTATTTTGAATACTAAAGCATAAAATATGTTTTCCATTATGTAAATAATTGATCAAGCTAATGTCCTGACACTAATTGGATTTACTATATTTGCTCTGTTACAGATTTATGTATAATTATCAGTTTTTAAGACATGTACCAAGATTAAGTGATAGTTCCCATGAGTCTGTGTATATGCTAGAAAAAGGACTTTACAAAATGTTGATATTTCAACTTACCAAAATTTTTCATCATGAGCCAGTTGAAATATAAACCTCCAAGGAGAAATCAGAGACAAGAATTTCTGTATCTTCATGCACCACTATATCTTTGGAGTTCCTGATTTAGAATCTGCATCTAAATTGCCCTTTTAATGGCCATCACCCAAAGAGTCACTCAGAGTTCATGTTACATTAAAGATAGTTGTGACAAAACCCAGGTTGGATTTGATATCATATATGTTATACAGTAAGTGGACATTTTTGTTTTATATTTCCTTCCTGATTCTCATAAGGAACAATCACACAAAAGGTAGTTGAATTATCAGGCTTTCTCTTATACACCAAAATCATGGTTTTGGAGGCCATTTTTCCAGGATTCTAGTATTTTTTTTAATCACTTAAGTCTTTTGATGTAAAATCCTCTGATTGATGAAACAGGATTATGTTTGATCATCACCATTAAAGGCACTTTAAGAGCACATCTGTGAGATGGGTAATTAGGGACCCATCATTAATATGTGCAGGACAAGTCCTAAACACATGGAATGATCCCATGAACCAATCCTCCTCCCATCTTGGACATAAGTTAGTTTGTTCTTGCTTTATAAAGAGACTCCTTGATTTTGTCTCTTGATGGCAACATTTTGATTTTATGATCGTTACTTCCAATATGCTCAGCCTCTCATTTTAGGATTCTCTCTTGCCTTTGTAAAACAAAAAAGAGGGGAATTATTGTCTGTGCTTGTTTTAATATCTCACATTGGCATTAATCTTGCCAACTGATTAGAAGAAATAACACTGTAAATTATAGCATCCAGTGTTTCAAGATTTTATTCATTTTAAAAAGATTGTTTTTTTAAGAATAATAATGAAAATATATATGCCACTAAAAACAAAATACATTTTGGGGAAAAACACTTAGTTATTCAGAAAATAAAGATTAAAGCAGCACATCATTTTAATATGCATATAATTAATTGTCAAACTTCATATTGTGAAATTTAATTAAACGTGGTCTAACCATTTGGGTTTTGAAATGCTAGGTAAAATACTAAGTGAAAGATGTGAGGGATCAATATTACCCTTCTGGCAGTTTTGTTTCAGCTATATAATAGCTTTCTTCGAAGATGTGTAGAGAGCTACTGATATTTTACCTTCATCTAGAGGAAAATGCACATTCTCTAAAGGGTAAATCTATTAATTAGAGACCCATACAGCTCTCTTTCTTGCTGGTGTAATCATTAAATTGATTTTTCCAGTCCATCATGTAATTGTTCCAGCGATGGAATCCTGCTTTCCACTCTTGTTCTGCTTCATCAATATTTCCTGTAGAACATGGAATAAGTTGCATTAATCTAAATTTTAATCTGCTTACATTAATTGAAAAATAATTTTGATTATAGATGCCATTTTCTCCAAGTACACCACATAGCAATTCTTTATTCATTATTTAATATCAGCTTCTATCTCTACCTGATAAATTTTTAATACAATTTTAATGCATATGTGAAAATATAAATAACACATGTGTAAAATTTCTATAAAATGTAAAAATAAATAAAATGAAGAAATGGGTTCATATATAATACTATGTCAAATTACCTAACATGTTTCTTTAGCCTCCGAGAAGATATGTAGATTCGCTTTCATTAATCCTTTTCAAAATAACAAAAATATCATGTGAAGCATTTTTAAAATATGTAATTATATAGCAGAACATTATTGTTGGTAAAATGCTTACACATGAGTGTTTATCAATGCATAAAGAGAACTCTGAGGTTATCATTACACATATTACATTTTATTTAAATTCCAAACAATGTTTAGCTGTTGTTCTAGCTGCCTACTGTGTGAAAGCAGTTTATTAATTTCTTTGTAAAATAGAAAGATAACACAAATCTCTTTTCAAGCAGTTCACAAAGTATTCATATGTGTCTGGAGAAAGGAGTGTTTGGCCAGAAATAAAATGAGGCAATAAACCAAAAAAAGTTTTATGAATATCAAGAAACTCAAAATCCTGATTTATTTGAAAGTATATTAATATACGTGAAAATTAAAAACTCAAAATGTTTCTGATATAAGTAGACAGAACTGTAATGTGGTTTAAGTTATATAAGCATTTTATACATTTGTGATTATCTTCATTCTTAAATGTTTAAGATGCTGCGTCATAGTCATTAAACTGAAAAGAAAATTTTAAGTAATTTCAAGAATGCTGAAAATAGGAACTGACAATTTATTTTAATATATACTTTTCAGTTTAAAAACTTTGAAATTAATGGTAATTTTGTAAGAAATTAATTTGGAGAAAACAATTCAATGATCCATTTTCAGTCTGCATGAAAATCAAAATGTATAAAACATTTGAATATCCATTAAATTTCCTTTGTATTTTAAGATATATTTAGGTTTGGAGTATTTATAATGCTTGGACATTGGACAAATATTTGAAAATTTATATAAAATGTCCCACTGTTATATAAAAATAGCCTTTCAAAGATCAAACACTATATATATATATATATATTTAATAATAGAACTTTCCTAAAGGGTCAAAAACACATTAAATATGAAAAAAAGGATTTTAAATATCATACCAAATAATCCCCTTTTATTCTCCTTTAATGATAATTACATGCTATTTTAAATGTTACTGACAAAATGAGGACTCTATAAAGTTAAAAACTAATAAAAATTTTATATAAAAAAAGTTATTGGTAATTTAGCATTAGGACATGAATTTTAATAATTACAGAAAAGATTCTGGATCTGACTTCCTTTTCTTATTTGTGGAATGGTCCCAAATCTAGTGATTCATGTAAATGTAAATGTAAAGTTGTTTCATAATCATTATGTTTCATAATTAAATATCTATACATTTTAGTGTTTTGAAAAACTTTTTAGTGCACAAATGCTGTGTAAACCTGAGGAATTTTTGTTTTGACTTTAAAAATAGTGTTGACTGAAACAATAAAATATGAAACATTTAATTATTTTCCAGCAAAATCCAAAAGAAGTTAATGATAAGAAAATGAAGGTTTTGAGGACTGTATCCCAAACCAAAATTAAAGTTTTTTCTCCTTTCCCATCTTCCCTTCCTTTTGTTCTTTTATCTTATTTCTTCTCAATTTATACTAGCTTGTTTATTCCTAAGAACATAAAAATCTAGTCATGGGACAATGTCTCCATTATTTTCAATATCAGTGATAACCAGTGACAAAACCACTTAACTGGAGTACGGAGAAATGTCACAGTTAAGGATTACAATTTTTTTCAAAATTATTCATTTATTTAAAATTTGAGAGAGGAAAGACCATTACAGTAAATCATATTTGATCTAAAGTTAATCTCAATACAATTATATCTTAGAACAGAGTGACACTGCTTAAAAAAATGGGTTTCCTATATTGATCAAAATACAGGGTTTAAACTAGAAGTATAACTGAAAGCCATCAAAATAAATTTTGTCTGAATATAGTAATCGTAGAAAATTAATCTTGTTTTATAATATTTCTCATCATAACCAGTCATAACTGAAAGTCCATAAGTATGCTAATTATAGTAATATGTTGTATGTGTACAAATATTCTTTGTAGAAAGAAAAAAGTTAATAAAATTTGAATGACTAAGAAATGAAAGGAAATATAGAACATGGAAAACAAGTGAATGGTTAGCAATCAAATTAAAAGTAAAATATTGATTAACACCATATTAATATTGATTAACATCCCTACACCTGTTTAATTGTTTAGAAATTATTTTCTATTTTTAATGTCAATTACAAAAGTAATATTGTCTACTCACCAGTCACCATGAAACCCCCAAAAAAACTTATGTTGTCTTAACAAAATGCTAATTTAGTAATATTTTGAGGGGGCTATATAAGCATTACTCATATCATTTAATATTGAAGTGAAATTGTCTTCAAATAAGTTAATTCTTGGAATCCTCTTTCAACTTCTTTAGAAAGAAAGAATTCTAACTTGAAGAGTATTATTATTATTATTATTATTATTATTATTTTGTCTCTCTAGTGGTAATACTTTATATTTTTGGGCACTAGAAACAATGGAATGATCACCAAAATATATTAAACTTAATTAACTTTTATGAAGAAGTACAGATCAGTTGATAGGACTTCCCCAGTTTTTATGCAGAATGTGATGTCCTCTTTATTCATTCCATACAATTTTGATATAATGTAAGTATGGACAAATATCTTCTCATTTGTAATATAAAAAATAGAGCAATACTATTTACTAATTATCTTCAACTTATGTCATTTAAATGACATGCAAAATAAAGTAACATAGAAAAGTAAAAAGTAAAAGATCAAGAACAAATATATGGCAGAAATATAAATAAAAGAAAAAATAAGGGCAATATGAATAACACAAGAAATTAATCAAGGTCAAAATCTTAAATAAGTAAATGATTATTCAGAAATAAGATTAAAAATCTTCACTACTAATGAAAGTAAAAATTCCAATGATTGTTAAACAAAGGAGTATCACAGTGAAACATAGGAACTAAAAGCACTATGGAAATATTAAATACATGTTAAGAACAATAAATTGTAGAATTAAATTGTAGAATTTAACTCATCTCCATTGTTCCTTGAATACAAATTTCCATTTAGAGGTAAATTTAATTTGTCATACTAAAACAGGAAAAAGCACTTTCATGGTAAGTTTTAAAGAATAAAACAAATATAAATAAAATATAAAGTATAAATGAATATAAGAGAAGCTAATATATTCTTGATGCAATCAAGCAAATAAAAGCAGCTATTTGGATATACAGTATTGCCTCAGAAGTGAAATTATTATGTCGATGCCATATAATACTTCCAGAAACTCTAAGTAGACTAGGTAGAAAAACTTGCATGCCATGAAATCTAACACTTTCAGGAATTAATAACCAGAACATGTCAGAATTCCATTTAAAATTACTAAATGGCTTTACTTAAGATAGAATTTAAATTCCTTTGCATGACACACGAGACACTTCATCTCTGGTCCCTGCTTATCTGGCTTCTCTCCACTTATCCTTGGGATTAAGATTCAGTGCAGGTATCTTCTCTTAAAAGCTTTCCATGATCATGCACCCTGACTCTACCACTTCACTGTGAGTGAGCAAACTCTATCATTTTTATTTGTGTAGCTCTAACTGATAGTGCAATTCCTAGGACACAGAAGCAGACAATAAGCTCTGTAAAAATTTATCAAATTAACTGATGAAAAAATAGAAAAAAAGAGAAATCATATTTCTACCAGATATTTTGTTATACATGTCATAACATGCTCTAGAAAATGCTCAGTAATTAGTGAAGTGTTAACTACCTAGGAAAGATAGTCCAATCAAACTCCGTACACCTGTTTAATTGTTTAGAAATTATTTTCTATTTTTTAATGTCAATTTCAAAAGTAATATTGTCCACTCACCAGTGCACCTACCACCCCCCAAAAAACATCTATCTTAACAAAAATGCCAATTTAGTAATATTTTGAGGAGGGGACTATATAAGCATTACTCATACCAATGTGTAATTTGACAACACATTGATCTCCTAATATAGATAGAAGTACATTTTATACTCTGAAGGCAAAGCTCCTCTTCAAAAATCCAGAGAAGAGTGAATGGGCTGGGCGCGGTGGCACATGCCTGTATTCCCAGCAGCTCAAGAGGCTGAGACAGGAGGATCCCAAGTTCAAAGCCAGCCTCAGTGATGCTGAGGCACTAAGCAACTCAGTGAGACCCTGTCTGTAAATAAAAATAAAAAAATAGGGCTGGGGATATGGCTCAGTGGTCAAGCGCTCCTGAGTTCAATCCCTAGTACCAAAAAAAAAAAAAAAAAGAGTCAATGACTAGGCTTACATTAATAAAACTAAATTCTGTGAGATTATGGATTGTTTTTATGTACTATAAAAATAATAGATAATGCAGTTTTTGTTTCCTGAAATATAACTGTTTAATGATAAAGTGAAAAATAAACACAGAGAATCTGAATATTTATGACAATAAGTGCATAAATAAATTTATGATTTTACCTGAAGATTTCTTAGAAAAAGAGTGATCCTTTATATTTATGATAGCAATTTTAGTATGAATATCTAAGGCATAATAATACATTACAAGTGTAATGAGTTCATATACATAAATATAAATGTATTTTAAAAGTTTTTTTTATATATTCATGTATATGTCTTGATAAATACGTTCTATTAATTTGTTATTATTTTTAACTTTCTTATTATGCCTAGAATTAAATGAGATTGTTTCATTTTTTTACAATTTCATTTAGATGAGTAATTTAACTAAAATTATTTAAAATGGCACAAAATATTTTCTAAAATATAAAACAGAGACAACCTGCTCTATGTGTGTGGGTTTTGGGGAGTATAAGAGGATCAATTTTTTTTGTTTGACAAAATAGAAGATAAAGAGAAAGGAATAGCAATGGGAGAATAATAATAAGAAAAAGTAATTTCATATACATATGAACATAATTTGTTTAATTCACATTTTTGTAACCTTTGTTTTGCCCATATTTTGTATTATTTGAGAAAAATGTTATTTTTCCCTTATGAGAAGAATAATAATGATAAGGGTTTTTGTTTTGTTTTGTTTTGTTAATAAAAGTGATTAAGCAACTTGTCAGCAGAACTTAGTCAATTTATTTAAATCAGAGACATTAGAAGTTGTTTTAGCTCATTTGTTCTTCTATTATGAAATGACACACATTGGGCGGCCTGTGCACAACAGAAAGATACTTTTCACAGTTCTAAGAACATGATTAAGGCACCCACAGATTTGAAGTCTGGTGTAGTCGTGTTTCGTCTTTCATAGATGGCTGTCTTATCATGTGTCCCTCCTGTGTAGCAACAGAGAAGTTCTCTCAGACCTTTCTTATAAGGGCATTAATCCCATGATGAAATCTGGACTCTCATAACCTCATCACCTACCAAAGGTTGAACCTTGTAATACCACCACATGGTGCGGTCAGATTTCAGCATATGATTTTTAGAAGGACACAGACATTCAGATCACAGAAGGAGAGAATTAAAATACAGTTTGATCAATTGATCTAAATTTTTACTGGAGGTAAGTTAGAAGAAGACACGAAATTGACATTGAATTGTGCCAAGTATGATAATTAAAACACCATAATTTATGTATTCGAGAGTTCATTAAAATTTATTTCATCCCCCATCTTATATTTATTTCCCTATCATGGACTAGTTATAAAAATTATCAGGGAATTCATATTTTTATGTAGTAGCTCAAAAATGTATTAGATTTCCTATTTTAGTTTTAATGTGGGATGAGATGATAGAATGAACTACTTTAAATTCAGGTTCGGCATTGTGAAAACTTCTTGAACAATTAAGTTGATTTCATTATAAGTTACTCAACACCTTTGTCTTTGTTTTGATTTACTGTTAATGATGAGTAGAGAATTCAGACATATTAATACAATAAAATCAGTTTGATTTTTTATCTCCAAATCACCTGTCTGCTCTCATTTTTGGTTGTCAGTCTTGCTTATTGATTTGCAAATAGAAGTAAATAACTACAAAGTAACCAATCCAAAATATATATGACCTCTTCAATTTTTTATTTGGTGTTCTTTAATTTTAGCAAGCAACAATACCACATGATTTATTCAAAGGCCAATGGAAAAACCATTATATCTAATATTTTTCTTTATTGGGATGATATAATGGTCAAATAACTTCTTACTTTAAATAAATTTACCCTTTCATTTTTAATGGAAAAGACAATATCATTGAGAACAAATAATGGGTAATTTCTCCACTTAACTTTCTTTATTCAGATAAGCATGAGATATAGTGAAAAGCAGAATTTGATAGAATTGGAAACAAATACTGTAACTTTATTTTTTACAGGTGCATGCAATAGCTCCAAGGCATGGACTGAAGTATAGCCTGGAAGTGAATTGCTAGAATTCATGTGTTTAAACAAGTTCTAAGAATCAGTCTATTTGAGAACATTTATTGCTCAAATGTAAACTATCACCGAAATAGTACTTATAAAGTTTAGTGAGCTTCTGGTATTACGTGAAGTAAACATTTCTGCTTTTAAGAAAACCAGTCAGTAGTTATCTTCTGAAATTTTCATTTATTTGTAGAGCTACCTTAAAAAATAGCTAAGTCCTTCAGTTATCTTATTGACACTAATTTTCAAAAAAATTAAATATGAAAATATTTGAAGTTTTGTGGCTGGAAAAAATAAGAGATGGCAAGAACATGTGTTCTTAAACTTTTTAATCTCCATACATTGTTTATTTATGAAACCTAAAGCATGTAACTTCAAATTGGTTTTGTTTGTTTAAATGTAATGATTTTTAATTAATGAGTCTATTGTTGATGTTACTATAATCATGACATATATTTAGTTTACAACTTACAAATTCATATATTTAATATGAAAAGTGTTTTGGGGGAGGAATTTTTAGAAGAAAAATGGTGCTTAAATACAAAATTATTTTTTAAGCCACCTTGGATCTAACCTTAGTGTGGTACTAGCCCAGAGCAAGTCAGGTATTTCTATAGAGCTCAGTGGGGCTCAAGCTCTGACATTGTCCAGCATTATTGCAAGCAGCAGCAGCTGGTCCAAAATATTGGAATGTGTTTATTCAACCTGTTTTGTAGCAGATTAGTATGTTGACAGAGAGATATTTGAAGCCTGTTTTCAATGTTTTCTAGTATTTAAGTTTTATTTCATCAACAAATAAATTACCATAGACAACTTGTGATGAAAAGGATTCAGTTTTTCATATAATAAATGAGTCATTTAAAATCACCATTGCCCTCTCCCCTCACTTATTTTCCTTCAAATTAGGATGCACTCAATCAAAATATTTTAAATAAAGATGAATATGTAGTCTGTGATATGTTAAATAGTATCTGTTTGGGCTCTTGGCAGATTAAATGGGTTACCTCATTGTTATTCACATGTGGAGGACACAAGGACTGCACTGTTGCTTTGCCAAGGGAGGCAGAGACCCATCTCTGGGTATATATTATGTCACACAACATTGGGCGATACACAGAGCACTGGTATGTAAGAAACATATCCTAAACAGATGGAGTACACAATCATAATGTTGATGAGTAATGTCTGATAATCAAAAGGCATATTAAACAATCCAGTGCATCTCTAAGATGTTCATATTTGTCTGAAACTAACCCCTAAAATCTCTAAACAAGAAAATAAAAACATACTGTGTTGCGACATCCTATTTGTATAGTCTGAAAATTACAGACAACCATGACAATCAGAATGATGGAACTCAGCAGCAATAGGTCAGCTGATTGAAAGTCAATTGCCTTTATTTGAAAACTAAAATTTAAAAATGGACTTGAGGAACAACATGAATTATTAATGACTGGGTATTTTAAAACTTGGCAATGAATTGAATATGAATTTCATTCTTCTCAGAGACATCAAAGTAGGATGATATACGTCTGATCACTCAAGCTAATTAAAATATTTTCTCAGTAATGAATATTGAATTAATGATAATCAGAACTGATTTTTATAGTATTTCCTTATATAGTTTTGATCAATTACACCCTGAAGATTAGTTAACCACATTTGTTTATAATATTATGTAATTTACACATGTGTGTATGTTCTTAAATACTTTCAATCTTAGATTCCTTAAAACATTTTGATTATGTTTTTAAATATGTAAATTTTGGAGCTCTTTCATCCCACAGATTCTATTTAACAAATTAATTTTACCTATTTTTAGTACATACTTTTTAATTCTATACGTTGTTTATTTTACGTATTTATTCATATATTCATTAATTCATTCCATGAAGATGGCTGAGTAAGTAGGGCCCAATTTAAATTTTATACTTCTCCAGGACGAAAGTTATTTTTGATTTATTTATTTAACAACTAAAATACTACTAAAGTACTACTCCTATAGTTAGTGCTCAAAACATATGTCTAAAGTTGCTGGAAAAAATGTTATTAAAATTATGGACTCATTGGAATCAAGTAGCTATAAAGTCATAATATTGAATATTAACATTATTAAATGAACAATGCCTCAAATAGTAGACCTCTTCTCATTTATACAGTTGCAAGCTATTATTTAACCAAATGATAACAAACACACAAATACCTGTCATTTCCAAGACTTTGGGAAAAAACAGTGTCCAGAATCGGCATTGTTGAGCACGTAGTTTAGTGTGCACACTTGGAGATCCTGTGTTCAAGCTTAGGTACTTTTGTTCAGTGCTTTTGAAGACTGGCCATCTTGTGCTATTGTTCTGGGTCCCATTTGGATGCCTAAATATAGACATTTTATTTCTTTTAAAATAATTTTTAAATAAAATAAAAATATTCTTCTGTAAAACAGTCAACAAGCATTTTGAATCAGTCAAAAATGGTGATATATCTTGGTGATCTCAAACATAAATGAACTGGGTTGATCATTTTTAGTATCTTGAAGCAGTGTATTAGTAAAAATTACATAAATTAAAATGTAAAGATGAGTTTACTGCATGCATTTATATGTAATATACCAGGGAAAAATGTTTTCAATTTCAATAAAGTATTTATTGATTTATACTTAAACATGCTCAAAAGAACATGTTATTTTTGTTCCATTCTCTTCCCAGGCCCAAAATTTTCACCATGAATATGAATACCATCTACTCATTGTTTGAGACACATCTCCTCATTATGTAGTGACCTCATTAATCTACGAAACTGCTTCATCTTACTTTTAAGATCTTCTTATGTTCTCATAGATCTAATTGATTAAAAAAACTTCAATTATTCCCTCTTGGGTTCAGATAAAGGCTAAAAATATGGTGTAAGCCACATTGCTGAACTTATTTTCACATATTTTTTTTTCATAAAGTAGCCAATAGGAACTGGGGACAATTCTCTGTAACTCTCAGCTCTATTTTACTTCTTTGCCTTTATTCCAGCTTCTAATTCTATTTGGAATTTCTTTATTTACCAATCTCATGGGTATACATTTGTTAAAAAACTTCATAATATATTTTTGTTTATATTTCCAAATCTGTAATTGTGATTTCAATAAAAAGTTGACTCCATTTTTATTTTTAGGTTCATTTATACCTTTCTAGCACTCCATAAACATGATTACCAAGATATCATAAAAATGGCTCTAAGTGGTTAGTGGCTAGTTTATAGGTTTCTCATTAATGCATCTTTATGTTTTTAATATTAGTTAGATACTAATCTAGGTTATAAAGATACAAATAAATATGGGACATATAGTTTTCCTCAGGGAATTCATAAGCAAAGACATTAATGGATGCAAAGAACCAACAGTACAAAGTATCCTGAACCATGTCTAAACAAAGGACACTATTTGTCAGAAGAAGGAGCATTCACTACATGCTTGAAAGGAAATTACCTGGAAGAAAGGGATTCTGGTTGAAGTAAGAAGAGAAAATAAGAAACTGAATCAGAAAGGTAAGTGGGGAAGACTAGGGAAAAGGAAAAGAATAGAGAGAGACATAAGTAAAAAATTTGCTTCTTGGTTCAAATAATGATAAAAATATTATTTCAAATTCTAAGGTAGAAGAAGCTACCCTTAGAACTAAAAATTTAGGATACTTTTGTTATCAAATTAATATCTGGTAGCCTAGGTAAATAGTTTAGACTTTAGCTTATAGGGATTTACTACTCTTTAGGGATTTTTGATGAAAAGTCTGTCACAAATGCACTATTTTATAAATATTAATCTGAAGGTGATCTTCACAGTAATTTTTAAAAAGCCTATGAAGTAGTTATAGTTCCTTCTACCAGACACAGAACACTAAATTAATAAAGATAATCAATGAATGCAATCCTTTCTCTTAGGTTTATTTTTACCTTAAGCAAAAATATATACAAACTCCATTTGAAATTTTCTAAGTTTAGTACCTCAAATTCTTCATCATTCAAATAGATCTGTAGATCATTAATAGAAATTTGGAAGTGTTAATAGATCCATGATTTTGGGGGACTTGAGGAAAGGTGTTAAGCAAAAGCCTCTGAACTCAGCAGAGTTATGGAAAGAGAAGCATTCATCCAGCATAGTTCTCAAGTGGCAGGTTTTGCCATCAAGAACTTGTATTGAATAAGCACCATAAATTCATATTTTATCATAGAAGCAGGCATACTCAACCGTGAATTCAGGAGCTTTAGAGATAAATAGCTTCCTGATGGACTAGTTGATTTTATGTAGCAATTGGATGATTTAATAAGGATTATTAATAACCATAGCTATTCAAGCTAAACCAAAATCATAGTAGGATTGAAACCTCCTGCTTTAGGGTGTTATTTGAGAGAGGTCAAGAAGAAAATTTCTCCATATCACAGATGGCACACTTGTCTAGGAGAATTATGTAGTCTTTTTCTTTTCTTTTAAAGCTGAAGAAACTAACAAGTACAGCTGCTTGAGGCAGGATATTAAACCAGGAGAACCATTGGTCTGATTCGGTACAGCAATTCTAATGTTCCTAAATTGCCCACTTTCCTTCTAATTCCACTCTAATTAACTTATGGCACCGTTTTAACTGCACATTCATTTTTGGCTTCTACAAATGTGACTTAAACGGAGCTGACTTGTACTTGAGTTCAAGAGCAAAGCACTAATGGCACTGCCAGTGTTCATTTAACAAACTTTGTCCTATGATATAACTCATGACATTCCAAATTGTAATTCAAAGATAATAAAATCCCTTTTTCTATGGATGCAGATATAGTTTTCAAAAAAATGAATGAAGTAGCTATTGAATCGATAGAGCATTTTACTCTATAATTTGAAGAAAATCTCCTAAGAATTGAAAACTGAACAAGAGATACATCTCTCTTCCTGTCTGTATCAATTAAAATGTTGTAAAATATAGCATTTTTCCCAGGTAAACAATTCTGAAACAATATATAATTTTGATTTCAAAACTATATGAAAATTTTAAAACATCTTGGATCGGCTATTTCTCAAATGTATTTTCTGCTTTTGCCACAAAATAAGATGTCAAAGTGATTATACCTGAAAATTTTGAAGAATACTGAAGATCATACTGTATTTTTACTCTCAAGTTCTTTTTCTACTTTTTGCTATACCAAAATGATGGAAAGATGCTCTATTACAATTTGCCTCTTATGCAGGTTTAAAAGTTTGTAAGACACAACCTAAGACTGGAAAATAGTCAGACATTATCATCCAATATCTGTGCTCTAGAAAATTACATGCATGTCTTTGATATTTGAGCACACATTTAAAAAAGACATAGAAATGAATTTAAAAAAATGAATTGATATAGGATGACCCTATGAAGATGTATGAACTTAGTTTTATGTATAAATTTTCTTGGGATGATAGTTATCTGAATCTTTCTACCCAATTCTAACACAGGAATTAAGATTTTCCTTGATGAAGAATTTAAAGGCTTATCATTTATAACTTGCTTAACATACTTAATTCTAATTACACACAGCAATTTTGAAATGCATATATTTCAATATGATTTAAAATCTAGTACAATGAATCCAGGTTTTGTAGTTTAAAATTGAAAAAAAACACTTGAAATATTTTTCTTTCATAAGAGGGTTGACTGGAGACAGTTTACAATGAATAATAGCTTGAAAATGCAAATATTCTTGTATTCATATGAAATATGACAACATGTTTAAATAAAAATATACCTTAAGGAATAGAATGGCTGTAAGAGAATTGGAATTTAGAAAATAAATTCATTAATTAATTTAACCAATATTTATGGAGTATATATGACATAAAATAATTTGAATAACAGGAGATTTAACAGATAAAATAAAACGACTACATATTTCAGTTTTGATTCTGTGAGAAAGAAAACAAGCAAGAATGTATATATATATATATGTGTGTGTGTATATATATATATATATATATATATATATATATATATATATATATATATAAGATAGTAATAGGATGTAGAGATGATAAAAATGGGGAATGGGTATAATAGGAAATGGCAAATAAGTTCAGTTGGAAGAAGTTGGTGGTGGAGTATATAATATAGACATTGGAGCCAGTTGCAATGGTACACAACTTTAATCCCAGCTGCTCATGAGGTACAAAGGTCACAGGTTCAAGGACAACCTTGCAACTGGTAACTTAGCAAAAACTTGTCTTGGAAAAAAAAAAGTCTGGGATGTAAGTTCATATTGAAATATATGCATTTCGAATGTTGATGGAACATTTGCCTAACATACTTTAGGGCTGGGGTTCAATCATAAGTACAACAAAATAAATTTTAAATACTGGCCTTTTTAGTTTTTTGAAGCTGATACTTAAATAATTGTTATACATATTAATGAGTTATCATTTGATATTTTGATACATGTGTACATTATATAATGTTTAAATTAAACATCTTCTGAAACATCTATTATTGCTTCATGTTTTTTGTTTGTTTCTGTTTTTGTACTGGGGATTGAACTCAGGGGCACTCAACCACTGAGTCATATCCCCAGCCCTATTTTGTATTTTATTTACAGACAGGGTCTCACTGAGTTGCTTAGCACCTTGCTCTTGCTGAGACTTGTTTTGAACTCATGATCCTTCTTCCTCAACCTCCAGAGGTGCTGAGATTATAGGTGTGTGCCAAGGATTCTGGCTTGCTTCATGGTTTTTATGATATAGATCTCTAACATCCCCCAAAGGCTCATGTGTTGAAGGGTTGGCCCCCAATGCAGCAATACCCAATAGTGGAACTTTTGGGAGGTGATTGGATCATGAGAGCTCTAATATCATGATTGAATTAATCCAATGATGAATTCATAGCTGTCTGTTCTACAGGGAGGTGAGGGAACTGTAGAATGTGAGACTTACTTGAAAGAAGTGGGTCCTTAAAGCATGCTCTTGAGGATTATATCTTGCTACCCTGTCCCCTCTCTCTGCTTCCTGGATGCCAGGAGGTGAGCAGTTTTGTTCTGCCATCCACTCCCTGAAATGATATTTATTCTGCTTCACCACAAGACCAGAAAAAACAGAGCCAAGTGGGCATCTACTGATATCTCTGAAACCATGAACCAAAATAAATATTTCCACTTTTAAGTTGTTTTTCTCAGGTATTTCATCATAGAAGTGAAAAACTGACTAACAATGGTGAAAAATCTTTTTTTTCTAGCTTTTTGATGTACACAGCATATTATTATTATCTATTTTCACCTTATTGCAAAATATCACATCAGAACTTCTTACTTCTTTAGTAACTTAGTACACATTGATCAACTCTTCTCCATCCCTGGCTTTCCCCTTCTCACCCCCATTTTTTGTTAATCACCATACCATATACTATGAGATCACCTTTGTTATATTTTGCATGTTTGTTTTTTTCCAGGTTTCTTTGATATAACCTCTAAATCTTTGAAGTCTCACATCAATCTGATAGGTTATACTAACAAAGAGCCTCCTGGTGAGTACCTAATAGTTTGGCTAATAAGATAACTGAGGATGGAGCTGGTTACACTGATAATCTTAGGGCAGGAACTGACCCTGTCAGAAAGTTCAATATGTGACTAGAGAGTTGAGACTTCTAGCCATGTAATCTTACTATGATGTAGAAGGAAGGAAGGGGGGTGAAGATCAAGATCAACAATGTGACCAATAATACAATCAATCATGACTTTATAATAATATGCCAATAAATATTATACACACAAATCTCTGATCAGCTTCCTGGAATGGTGTGACAGGTGGGTAATGAATCTCCAAGAACAGAGAAACTGTGCATTTCAAGCCTTCTATGCAAGATTGTGCTTTATTTGTTTCTTTCCTTGCCTATTCTGATTTGTATTCTCAAGCTATAATGTAACTGCAATTATAATTAATGAGCTTTTCAGAGTTCTGTGAGTAGTTTAGGGGATTATCAAATCTGAGGGAGTCCATGTGATTCCAGATTTGTAGCAGGCTAGTCTGAAGTGAGAGAAGCTGTAGGGATCCTGAGCTTGTGAATGATGTCAAAAATCTTGGGTTGGATTGACTTGGCAGTATGGCTAACTATGCTCCTGACAGTATGGATAATTAAGCTTTGACTAACTTTAGTTTGAGAAGATTTGCAACATTTAATAGCAAAAGAACTTTTAAATAGGAACTGGAAGAAGGAGTAGGAAATACAGTTATTCTGGGGGAAAGTATTTCAGGAGGAAATACTGGGAGATAAGTGAAAGGAAAGCTATTACATTTTTTTCATACCCTATAGTTCTTTGTGCCTAGTCTTAGAGGAGAAAGAATGAGAGGGTTTGAACAAAGAAAGTATAAGATCACACTTGCATTATTTATAAGATCATTTGGCTGCAGTGTTCGTAAAAAAAATTATAGATGGCTCAAGGCTAGAAACAGAAACACCATTAAGAGATTACTGAAATAATTTAGGTGAGAGATGATGATTGTTTGGAAGAGGGAGGTAGTAGTATAAATCAAGGGAAATAACAAGGCCTTGAATATATTTTAAAGGTAGAGTATTTATGATAGACCAATAGGTAGATATTGTGGTAAAGAGAGGTGTCAATTTTAATGATTCCAAGCATCCTTGCCTGAGAAACTGGAAGAATGAGTGGAGCTACTATACTATAAGAAGTAAGACTACAAGAAGAACATGTCTGGAGGACAATACCAATAGCTCACATGTGGTGGATCTATTTTATGTTTCATTTTTAAAGTTATTTTTAACTGAGACCAAAACGTAAACATTGTATTATTAACCAGGTAATGGGATATTCTGATATATGAGAACATTGTGTAATTTTAAATCAGGTTGAAAAATATATATTTTCTTTAACATTTATTATTTTTTTATGATGAAACATTAAAAATACCTTCTATCATTTTTTTAACTGTACAGTACATTATTACCTATAATCACCCTACTATGAAATAGCTCAACAGGAATTCTAGCTCCTATCTATAATTTAGTACTTGTTAATCAACCTTTCCCCATTCCACTATGCTCCCCACATTTCCTGGTCTCTGTGAACCACCAACCTATCCTTAACTGCTATAAGATCAAATTTCTCGCTTTCCATACATGAGTAAAATTGTTTAGCACTATGCCTAGCTTATTTTACTTAACAGAATGGTCTTCATTTCCATCTATGTTGCCACAAATAAAAATATTTCATTCCTTTTTACAGTTGAATAGAATTACCTTATGCATGTGTGTCACATTTTCTTTATCAATTCATCAGTGCATGGACAGTTAGGTTATTTTTGTTTCTTACCTATTGTTAATAGGGATACAATAAACATGGAAGTGCTAAATATCTGACCTTTATTGAGCAATAGGAATATAGCCTTTTGTGAGAGAGAAATGAGAAGAGAAGGGAAAGAATGAGGAAGAGAAAAATAATTTGTATTATTGATCCTATTAACAAATGTAATCAAAAGGCAACACATGGCAATGTACTAAACTTTCCAAGAAAAAAAAATCTATTTTTTAAGCTCTATTAAAAAAGAACAAATTACATTTCAGTTAAATGAACATTAGAAAGATGAGATATATTTAGCTGCATATCATCTTCTAACTTAAGAATAATAATAGCCACAGGAACAAGAAGCATGCAGAACACGAGGTGAAGTTTTAGCACTACCAATAAGAAAAGCCCAATTATGATATAATATAGCTAGATGTATGCTATGAAAATGTTGAGTCTGAAGGATGAAAAGATATCCATGATGTTGAACCCTATATATAAGGTGAGAGTTCTTGAGTGATCTCTGGTGTGAGGCATCTTATCTTAACATAATCTTTTTCTTTTTCTTTTTTTTAAAACCAGAAAATCTTACCAAGTAGCTTGCACAGGTTATTAATCAGCGTTGTGTAACTCAATTAGATTTAAGAAAATAATGAAATAAAAAAAATGACTTCAGTAGACACAACCATACTTCTCTTTTTAATCTAAAAATGTTTCAACACTTTCTACCCTTTTGAAAAAAATTAATTTTAATTTTAAACTATATAAATAAATTTAATTCTAAGTTTATACCTGAAAATCAATTTCTCATTTTAAAGCATGTGTCTATATCTTATGAAAACATTTAAATCTTAATTCATATTTGAAGAGGGTGGTGTACTTAATACACTGTCCTAAATACCTCACTAAAGTAGCTGGAGAGCATCATGAAAACAAATTCATTCCTGATGCTGCTCAGTTCTCAGTAATTAGGTTGCATTGCACATCTTCACTTGTTCATCAGCTGAAAGGGCAAAGGGTTGTAGTATACTGTTGGTGTGATGGATGAACAAAGCTTTCATAGTCTGGAAGATCATTCTTTCTTCTTTCCTATGCATTGTTTGTGTAATTTGTTGGAGAGTTAAAGAGAAATACCAGGCGATGTTTATTCTCCTCCAGCTCTCCAGAAAATGAACTAGGCTGAATACTAGATCAATTTAAAGAGAAGCAGAAAACCTTCCTCCCTCCCTCCCTTTTTTCTTTCTTTCCTGACTCCTGTGTTATCTTCCTCCCTCCCTCCCTCTCTCCCTTCCTTCTTTCCTTCTTCAATTCTTCTTTCCTTTCTTTGCATCAGTTTGGCAAGTATATCCAGTTGTCGTGCCTAATTTTTAAATGTGAAAATACACACTATTTGTACCTATTTTTGTGTTCTAGTGAGAGCAAAACAAATACTGCCATTTGGAAGCAGTCATAAATCCCAGAGGAGCTATAGCCCAATGATCTGCAGAAACTTGAAATGTACTTTCATACAATGGCATTAGAGCATTTATTTTAATAAGGGAATAAGCTTTGCATTAAATATGATTAAATGTAGATAAGAAAATAATTCCAAACTTGAAACAAATTGACTTTTTTTTTTTGGCCTTCCAAGTTCTATCAGTTTTGCTCAGTTCATGTCTGTTTGCTCTAGTCTGTGCCATACAGTTGATGGCAGCAAGCCCACAGTTTCAGGAATGGGCTGAGAAAATGCCAAGAAAAAGTCCTTAGTTCTGGAGTAGCATTTACAAATCTTAAAATAGATTGATTTTAAAGAAATACTTGAACATTAGAAGGACTTGGGATTAAAGATGCTCCTGAAAATTATTATTAGGGCAAAGCCTTGATTATTATGTTTTTAATGTGTATTTTAAGCATATCAAATAATTCTTGAATTCACAGTTATATTCATTATATCATGATTCATGGGTGGTACTCATATTTCAGTAATCATCTCCATTAGATTGTAAAGGTCCATGGGAACAGATAATGTCTGTTTTGTTCACTCCCACAGCTTAGGATGGTCAATGCTCCAAGAAAAATCAGTTTCATAAAGATTTTACCTACCTTAGCACTTGTTTCATTGTGAAAGCCATTGACCGATTGTTTTTGAATGAAACTTTAAAGTGTTCAGAATGATACTGCATGAAATAATAAATTATATTCTGCCTGTCTAAATGAAACAACCAAGTTGTTTTTTTTCTTCTCATAAAAAATACTAGTGTGCATGGTAAGATATTTTGACATTATGTGAGACCTATTTCAGAGGTGTGTAAATAAATAAGAATGATATACTTCAGCAAACCTATTTTGAAACTCTTTTTTATTATCTTTTAGACATTGCTGTATGCATTTTTTATACAATAACTCAATCCTCACAACTGTTCTTTGAAGGAGGTAACATTATTATTCAGATTTCATAGAAAAGGAAGCTGAGGTACATAAAGAAACTTTTCCCAGTTCACACAACTGTAATGGCTAAGACTTCAAACTCAGAAGGTTATATTCCATGATCCCAAAGTCCACAGTTACAAAAGGATAAATCTGATGTTTCATGGTTCACCTAAATGCCTCAAATGAACATTAGAATTTTTATATTGCTGTTTTCTAATGAAATGTAGTTTTATGCAGTTTTCAAAAGCAAGATATGAAAGCATTCAATTTTCAATGACAGAACCTGAAATATTAAAATGTTTACTATAATAGTCATGGCTGTAGGTGACTATTTCATCTTCTTATTTCTTTATTACATATTCAGAAGGCATACCCATAATATCTCAGAGAATGTTGGGTACAATTTGATAAATGAAACATTTTAAGCTTTCAAGTTGAAATATCATATTTCTTTTTGCTTTTTTTTTTGTTCTTTATAAAAATTCAACCCACTTTCCAAAATTTGTTCACTATTTAGTGTTGTATCTTCCAAGTGGCACAAATCTCACCTTGGACTCATGAGAATATTATTACCCTACATTTCTTCATGCTTTTGGAAAAGATATTACTATTTCAGTCAAATTTTCAATCTGAACTTTCTTAAACCTAATCTTCTGATACAAGTGGTACATTGTGAAGGAATTTAGGGAAAACATTAAAATGTTAAACCCAGTGTTACTTTATGTGTAAATATGCACAATATCTAATGTGCAAAGAAAACTTTTAGGTAACATAATGAATATAGTGCAAACTAAAATTTTAAATACATTATGCATATTTGATTTTGTCCGTATATCTCCATATAAGACATTGTTTCTAGGAAAAGAAATGTGACACAATCAAATGTGCTATGTTAAGGTGCACAGATAGCAATGGCACTATTTTGGGGGAGGAAACTTTCAGCATAGAAAGTGCTTGAAGTTTCAATGCCATACATCTGTGAACAGAATGGAAGCCAAGTCCTTCATAGTTTAAAGATGAGCATCTAAGCAAATAGAATTTCTAATCCTTAAGATGGTGCTGCTTATGAAATAGCCTTATTTTCTTTTAATGATTAATTTAAGATACTTTACTAACTGGTGAAAACCTTTGATGAAAATAACATTAAATCAATATTAATAATATAAAATATAAAATCTCATTTTTTTCCAATAATTCTCATATTAATTAATTGACAAATAATTAGCCAACTAAAAATTATCTACATTTTCCATAATTTAAACTTTTATGGTGTCCCATTTTAGCATTCAGTTTTTTATGACTAAAGAATCCTAATCTTAGCTGGGTGCCTTGGCATACGCCTGTAAACCCAGTGGCTGGGGAGGCTGAGGCATGAGGATCGCAAGTTCAAAGCCAGCCTCAGCAAAAAGCGAGGTGCTAAGAAACTCAGTGAGACCCTGTCTCTAATAAAAATACAAAATAGGGCTGGAAATGTGGCTCAGTGGTTGAGTATCCCTGAGTTCAATCCACAGTACAAAAAAAAAAAATCCTATCTTGTCACCAGGTAATCTAAAACTATGTTAAGATAAAAGATTTTTTTATTTTCAAGTCATTTCAGTTAACTGTTTCATAGTATGTCTACTACTTAAATAACTTTACTTTTTGGTCAAAAATAAATATTATGCCTTTTGAATTAAAAAGTAGTGGCTTCCTTGAAGTAATACAGCCTAATCTCCCACTTAGCTTTTGTTTTCTCTACAATAGTAGTATAAAACTAGTCTAACTTCAGTTTACTTTCTACAATGGGATGTGTGCCACTTGTTAGACAAGGAGATTCCAATCCCTGAAAAATGAATTCATTACTAAATGTAGTTGGAAAAATAGATCTATATTAAAGACTTAAAATAATTACTAGATTTTTTAAAATTGGTGGTTTACAGATATACATAAAGGTGGAATTCACTGGGTATATATGTAGTAGAATTTTGTTAATTTCCTTCTGCTGTTTCTTTTGATGTGTGAGAAAATGAGGTTACTCTTACCTGGCATTGTATCATATGCTTGTCAGAAATTGTTGCTTTTTTTTTTTTAATAATCCAAAATAAAATGCTGAGGTTTTTTTTTTTTTTTTTTTTTTTTTTAAGAAAGCTCTTTTTATTTATTGGATACTATTGTCTACACTGTACCAGGAACTTGTCTGTAGGTAATGAATATAATAGTGGACAAAACAGAGTATCTGACACTAGAGATTTACCTATTGAATCAGTGGAGATAGAGAATAAACACACAAGTTAATATATATTATAAATATGGGCAGCAAAGAAAGCAGGATAACCAAGTAACTAACTTGAAAGATCATACAGTAATTTGGAACTGGTTTCTGAGTCATACGAGCTATGAGCTCAACTAAGGAAGGGTATTGGAAGCAAAGCTTCCTTCCTTCACTTCTTGGCTACAGTCATGTGGCTTTTACTTGAAAACCGAAACATGAGAAGGATGAACAGCCTGGACTTTGCAGTATTCACTGATGCTAAATTCAGCTCAGGCAATTCCTCCCAGACTCTTTTTTACTGACAGTGATGAATGTGATTTCTGAATGACTTGCTAATTACAGCTAAAGCCCTCAGGGAATTTTATTTCTTATGTCTAAAGCAGATGAGTCATACTAAGAACTGCAAAGGCAATTATTTATTTATTTTTATAATTAAAACAATTACAAATCTAAAGGAAATGTACCTTGGAAATTGTCTCATGAATATTATGTAAAATCTTATATGAGGAAATGATTAAGAAGCAAAAGGATGTTTTATGTTTAGCTCTATAGAAATATTGTTATGATCAGGTATTAACATTTTATATGAACAGGTAAGAATCAAATAAATTGTACATTAACATGGCATAAATAATGAAACAATACATAAAAATTAGTAAATATAAAGACTTTTTGAAATTGAAAATCATAAAATATCTTCAATCTAAGGGATGGAATAAGAGTTCATGTACAGCATTGAGGTTGGAAGCCTTGTAAAGAAAATAATAAATATTCCTATCAGAAAATATTTACCTTAAGTTTTTAAGTTTATTAGTAATATAAAGAGTTCTGAACTGTTATTTTGGACTCCATAGTTTAAAAGCAATTATAAAACTAATAAAAAGGTAGAACATTTTTTAGTTATGTCAGCTTTGGGAAATTTACTTAATTCTCTAATCAGTGATTTTATTTACAAAATAGAGATATTAATGATCATACAGACGGATTATAAAGAATATGTATAATTTTTATGTAAAATGTTTAAAACTTGTTCTGGATCTTAATAATAAACTCAATAAATGGATGAATGGATAGAAGGAGAGACAATGGCAATAATGATGACAGTAAAAACGTTCCTTTGACCACCAGAGCCAATCCAGAGGTTGCTTGCAGACTTCCCCGTACTATATACATAATGTTATGTATCCATAGTGGGTATATATATTACCCACTGGACAAATTTTTGCAATAAACTTGTCAGATGGCTTTTTATTAGGAAAATAGACACACAGAGGGATTAATTAGCTTGACAACTCTGTGGTAAACATGAACTCCAAAATCAAGTGTGTCTCCCTCTAATATTGCATTATAATATTCTGGAAGTTCAATTTGAAAAAAAATTTTTTTTCCTGTGGATTTGAGAAATAAAAATAAAAAATCCTACTCCAGTGTATGTTTAGATTTTCAGCTTCTAACATGAATTATTGAAATATTTTTAGTGTTCAAAAGTAATAAAAATGCAATTATTGCATCTGCTAAGAATGTTTATAATTTAAAAACATCATCATCCCAATAATATTTTAGGAAGTACCTTCCTTCACATGTATCTACCAGTAACTCATATTATTATTCAAATGGCTTGTACAGTGATGAAAGTGTTCTCCGCAAGGTAGATTTTAATTAAAATATTTATTTATTTTTATACTGGATCATTTTTTACTACTACCATTATTTTACCTTATACTGTAACTTTCTCTTTTAAGTGTATAGTTGAAAATATATTTTAGGTAAGTGTCAGCTTCTTATACTATTGTTAAATTAAATGAACAGAGGGACATTAGCCTGAGGTTATGTCTGTACTTTGTATTGCTAGGGAACAAAACATGATCTACTTTATTTAGCATGTAAAAACATCAAACATGAAATATATATATATATATATACACACACACACACAGCTATGCTTCAGAGAAGCACAGGTAACCAACTGATCAGACTATGCTCAAATAAGACAAATGCTTCATCATATCATGTTTTAATAAGACAGATATCTAGCTATAGAGAATCAAGTGTTTTCTCTGATTTGTTTCCATGTTTAGCTTATAAAAACTTGGTGTTTGCAATGCTTTTTGATCTTACTGGACCTCCTTCTAGTTCTGATTGTTGCCCAATTCATGAACTATTCTCTCTTCAAATAAACTCTTAAATTCTCTTTGTTCTCTCAGTGATTCTCAATGGGAAGGTAAATAAGAATGAGAACAAAGGAGTAGTAGAAGGAAGAAGCTGTTTTAATCCTCAACACCACACAGTCCTCTCAAAAGCACACTACCTATCTCTTTCAGTTTAGCTAAGGTTCCTGACTTGTTCTTGTTACCGTATTAAACCCTAAAGTGGGGAACTACATGATACATGGTTTAAAATCACAGGCTTTGCATCTAGAGACTGCTACTTAAAAGTAATTGCTCCTACATGAAGTTATTCACCTTAACTTCATGTTATTCACCTTAACTTCATTCACCTTTTAGAGCCATTTATTCCTTAATTTTTAACAAGTGATATCAAAAAGCCAAGTGGGCAGAAATGTACTCAAACATGGAGAGAATCTCAACAGAGGTTGACAAAGAATATGTCTTATAGGCCCTGTAGAAAATAATTTAAAAAATTGAATTTTATTGTATATCAAAATAGATGTTATGTAGGCAGAGGTAAGATAAGGTTTATATTTTGAAAACATCACTCTAACGACAATGAGGGGAATGAACTAGAGAGAGGAAGAGAGGGACCAGGGAGAATGGCTATTGCAGCAAAACAGAAAAGACTCCTTGGTGGCTTAGATTACCCTTGCACATGAAGATGGTGCGATCTAAATTTTTTTCATATGTGTTTTGAGGCTGCACTGATTGAACTTGCTGGTGTGAGGTGGAGAAAGGATTAAAAAATTGCAAAGAATTTGGCTTTTTGATAACTAAATCAAAGAGTCGTTTATGGAGCTACAAACAGAATTCACAAGTGTACATATGATATTTAATGCCATGGCAATAGATGAGCTGACTTAGGAACAAATATAGAAAAAGAGATCTAAGAATGAAGCTCTGGGGGAGATTTAGAGGTAGGAAAGAGGAGAAGGATATTTTCAATGTTTTTTTTTTTTTTACACATTTATTCAACAATTATTTTTGAATACTGATTATATACCACATAATGTTTAGGTACTGAGAATAAAATTTGGATAAAAGCAACAAACAAAATATATCTTTCTGGAGCTGATATTTTGGAGAAAAACAGACTTGATGACAAAGAAGATCAATCAGACAAATAATAAAAGCTAAGGGGACCAAAAGCAGTAGAAGAGGGAAATGTTACATGTGTGAGAATCTGTAGGAAGCTTTTAACTCTTTGCATTTATTTGTTTTATTCTGCAGTACAAAATCAAAACATTGTAATAGTAAGCAATCAGCATGCACTTCCAAGAACAGAGAATATGCTTCTACTTAGCTACAACATTGTCACATCTAATATATTTAATATTAATATTTTTATGTTACCTAATGCCCAGGTTATCATTAAAAATATGTAATGCACATAATGATTATAAGCAAGATATATTTTCTTGAAGAGAATTATGGCTTGGTTATTTTTGAAAGGTCAAAGTGACAGAATTTATTGATAAACTGGCTGTGGAGAATGATAAAAATAGAAGCAGCAATGTTAATCCTGAATCTTTCCGCATAACAAGTGGAAGAGTGAAATTTTTTTTAATATTTATTTTTTAGTTGGACACAATACCCTCATTTTACTTATTTATTTTTATGTGGTGCTGAGGATCAAACCCAGGGTCCTGAACGTACAAGGCGAGTGCTCTACTGTTAAGCCACAACCCCAGCCCTGAGTATGGGATTGTTTTTATCTGAGATAGGAAAGCCTGTAAGGAGAATATTAAACTTAAATCACAGATATATAAAAATTGATATATTCATTAAATATGTAAGCGAATATGTACGTAAGGCCCAGGGCTTCATGGAGAAATTGTATCTGTATATAACTTTGGAAGGCATCAGTAGTTAGATGGTAGTTAAAGCAGTGTTACTGCATTATATTTCCTATGAAAGAAATACATAAAAGTGATGTCTGAGCAATGAACATGGGCATTGCAATATTCAGTGATGTGAAAAGAAAAAAACAGCAAAAAAAAACAAACTAAAGAGCAAGGCTAGAAAAGTTAGAGTAAAGCTGGTGAGTTCAGGTTTTCCATGACTCATTTGAAAAAGAGGTTTCAAGGAGGAGAAAAGTAGAGATATCAAACACCAATATAGGTTAACAGAGATGCTTGAGACATGATCTTTTGATTGGCATCATGGAAGTAGTTTATAGGAGGTGATTGGGATAATAAAATAGTTAAAACATAGAATCAGAGGAGAAAAGTAGATAACTGAAAGAGGTATTTTATTTAGCAATTTTTCCTCTCAAGTAAAATTTTAAAAACTAGGAAAACAGCTATAGAACAATGTGAAACTATTCTTTTTCAGAATGAATAAGAAATATAATTTTCATTAGCAAACATACAAGAATGAATCAGTAGAGATTTAAAAACATTTAAAAAGAGATTTCAAAATGAAGAAGAAAAGAAAAATAATTTCAGCAAAGAGCTTACTGTTGTGAATTCATGGACTCTCCAGGATGAAAATGGGTAACAAGGATAGCACAGACATTACAAGAGGTGGGTAGAGAGGGGGTTGTATATGGATTTGATAACTTTGTTGATGTGGTAGACTCATTGATCCTAAATTTTTTTGTTGTTTGTATCGTTGTTTCAGTGTAGGAAGCAAGTTTATAAACGAAAGTGTGATGGAAGAAGAAATTTCTGAGCTGTAAGAACAGAAAAGATATTCTTTAGAAAAGATGTGAAGAATGAACTAGCTAAGAACCTATAATACTTGGCACATTAAACACTCTTAAATTTAAGGTCTTGAATTTATTAGCACATTGTGTGTGTTGTGTATGTTTCCATGTAAATTAAGCTGTCTGGTAGTAAACACATATTTAGATTTAAGTAAGGTTGTGATTTTCACTGGTGAGAAATATTGAAAGAGGCTAAAGCATTGAACAAAATTTTGGCATGAACACTGAAATGATATTAAATGTTACAGGATTTATAGCAGAGAGAAGGAAAGTAAGCAGGATACTAAAAATCATCAATGAATGAAAAGGATTCAGCAGGATTTAAGCAGAGGACAGCAGGAAGAAAGGGGTATGATGGGTATCATCTGATAGAATCTGCTCCAACAGAGTTTCTTTTGAGAAGGAAGGAGTAATGCTTTGGAAATGCTAAACAGCACTCAGGCGACATATATGACTCAGTGGTATATGAGAAGTAGAATAAAAACAGCTGGCACTTGTGAAGGTTGATAGTTAAATGGAACCTTTAGGATTAGCCAGACATTACTTAAAGCCAAGCAGTTAGGAAATGTTTAGAAGTTCAAACTGAAAAGATTTTTTTCAACCCCCCCAAGGCTGGGAGTATCAGAAGCACTCATGTTTTGGAAGTTTGGAAAATGTGGAAATTTGATTAATGCAGATTTCAGTTTATGTTATTAAAGGAACACAAATGCATTTCCAAAATAATCTTTTAATATATCTTAATGGCATAATCTGTTTTATTACATAGTTTGCATATGGCACATGATGTTTGTGCACTCATATGTGTGTAGACAGATGGAGAGAGATTTCTTCTGCCATAGTGCTGTAAGATTTGAGATATAGCAGGGTGGATGACAGCAATGACCTCAATCATTACTCATAAAGGTCATACTTTCAGTCCTTGCTTTGCCAAGTTATTCTATTTCTTTTTGAGAAACTTACTTTCATTGCCTTCAGAAATCACACATATTCTAATTTCACTTATGGTGACTTTCAGTCCTCCATGTACTCTAAACTCAGTAAAGGCCCTAATTCTTACTGAGGCAAAAAAAAAAACAACAACAAAAAAACTGTTAACATTCATTGTCCTTCTTTTTTACACTGTCCATATCCATCCAAGCAATCACCAAAGCCCATGGGTTATCTGCTAATCTGCTCAAATACATCCTTTGTCTATTTTTCTTTATTAAGTTCTGAACATTATCCCCTAATATAGACCATTATTATTGCTTTCCTGGGCCATTTGACCTGTTTCCATATGGTTCTTCCTCTCACCTTTCTTGCTCCCTTATAGGGCATTTTCTCTTTATACAGAATTATCTTTGTAAAAGCAAAATATGATAGCATGCTCCCTTGAAATTAATAATAATAAGGGTTTCACCAGGCATCATTGGCATGTAATCCCAAACTAGCATGGTTTATAAATTTGTAACTTGATGTTTTCACAGCTCTCTAGATTCATGTCTCCCCACACAAGCCTTATTATTTTTCTTGCTTGTTTTAACACCTCTAGGTCTTTGAATATACTTTTAATCTTCCCAAAGAAATTTTTATCTGCCTGAGAAAAGTTTTTTTTTTTTTTTTTTTTTATGATTCTAGGACTGAATTGAGGTTGTGCAAGCTTGTGTTCCCCAGTCTGTTATTAACCATGATATGATCCTCATTGTAGTGGCAAGTTATTTATTTGCTGCTACCTTCAGCAGTAAATGGTAGGCTCTGTGATATAGGGCTTTCCTTCATTCTGCAATATATTTATGCTGACTGCAACAACATTTAGCCCAGTACCTGGCTTATTATGGGTGGTAATCTATGAACATTGGTTAAATTAATGAAGTTTTTAATATACTATACAGATATGAGGTAAATTTAATATAAAACTCAATTTTTTAAATCATCATTTAAGTTCATAATGTTGAATAAAACAAAAAGGGACTAGAACCAGATGCAGACATAATGGTATAATTATATCTTTATGATCATAATTATGTAGTTTATTTTAATCTGCTTGAATAATGGACAAAATAGATGAAATACTGTTCTTATTATTTTAATTATCAGATTGGGTATTTTTGTGGCAGTATTGATTGTGTACAACTCAGTGTTAGTTTAGAGAGAAAAAAATAACATGGCAGAACATTTGATTTTATACAATTATAAATAATGTTGGTCTCTCTTTGTGAGTTTATGTTAAATAAATAGAATCAAAATGTCTTTTTTTGCAGTCTAGGGATGGAACCCAGGGAATCACACATGGTAGGCAAGCATGCCATTGCTGAGTTAATTTCTAAACCTTAAAACCTCTCCTTTAAATAGCTATACATGGGGCTGGGGTTGTCACTCAGCAGTAGAGCACTTGCCTTGCAAGTGCGGGACCCTAGGTTCGATCCTCAGCACCACATAAAAATAAAAAAGTGAAATAAAGATATTGTGTCCAATTACAACTAAAAAGTAAATATTAAAAAAATTGCTGAATGAATTTCCTCCTACACCAATTATTAAAAATAAATAAATAAATAATAACTATACAGATTTTGTTTCAGAGATTATTCCTTTGTTTTATTTCTTTGGTGAAGAATAACATTTACATACTTAATAATTTTCATTTCTTTCTTAATTAAGCTAAAAGTTTACAGAACCAAATGAAAATGTTTAAATGTGTTCCTCACATTAATTAGAAATTTCCAACATTTGCCATTTTTCATAAGTTAAAAAGAAACACCCTGAATATTGAGTAAATTATATTTGAACTACAATGTTTGTCTAACTTTTGTGTATTGTACAAGATGCAATTTTTATGAAATCTTTCACTAGAAGACATTTTCTTTTTAAAATAAAAGTAATATTTTCCCAAATTCTAGTGTCCAATAAATTTCCATAAGAAATATAGCTAAAGTTTTCTCTCTCTGGAACACAATAATATTTTAATACATTTAAAACACTTATAGCTGTTTTAAAAACAGTTATCATCAGTTCAGTAAGTATAATGAAATATTCATTTAAAAATAATTGAGATCAAATAATAAAATTATTAATTTTTTAATATAACTCATAGTGAACGTTAAATGCTTCATATTTTGTTGAGTTGAATTTCTTTAAGTAAAACTAATAACCTAATATAATCTTGCCCACTTTAAAAAATGGTAAATATTTCAGCTGAAACTATTGAAAAAGGAGTGGTATATATGACAGATGCCATTTATGAATTCATATATGACTATGAGAAACAGATTTCAAAATTTCTTTTAACTCATCAAATACATACCTCAAGGGGTTGGGGCTGTGGCTCAGTAGTAAAGTACTGGCCTGGCATGTGTGAGGCACTGGGTTTGATCCTCAGCATCACATAAAAGTAAATAAATAAAATAAATGTATTGTGTCCATCTACAAGTAAAAAAGAAATATATGCCTCAACTTTGGGTAAGAATTACATATACAACAAGAAAAGTTGTATATTACCTTTAAATGTTTAGGAACGAATGCTATCTAATTCAATATGTAATAATATTGTCCTCAGAAAATATCTTTGATTTAAATTAATATAAATCTAGTCTTCTTTCATGAAATATTAAATATTTGATCTTAATAACTATGAATATACTGTAGTAACTTTCTTTTATAACTCAAAAGATTAATATTTGAATAGCATTTAGACTGCAACATACATACTACTAAAATGCCTTTCATATCACCAAAATAGAGACCTAAAGTACAGAATAAAATCTTATTTCTGAATTAATTTCAAAAGGAACATATAATTAAAAAGTTCTAAAAAAATTATGTGTGAGATAATAAAAAGTTATCACTAATATATGGTGATATATTTACAGTTATTTGTTCCTTTTGATTTTATATGTTATATTGTGTAAATATTTAAAAATACAAAGACTATTTTATATATTTAAAAAGCAAATAATACATATAATTTTAATATTTATTAGAAATGGTTATGATTTATTTTAATGAGTGCTCTAAATATTTTTGGCATTCATTTCATGAAAGAATTTTTATGAACTTTCATAATTCTATATTTTAAAAATGTTTAGCCTTGATTTTTTTGCACTTTTTGGAGGATTGGAAGGATAATATTAAGCCAATATAACAAAAATATTGTAATTTACACAAAAATGATAGACAAACCCAATTTTAATCCTAAAAACTAATAAGTTTCTTGATTTTATGTCATGACATCACACTATTCCAAATTTGAGTGTTCCTGGGTTTATTTCATGGCATCCCAAATAAAACTTAAATACAAGATAAATTTTATTGTCTCATTTTTGGATAAATAAATAGATTTTATTGATGTTTTTACACCTAAGATACTCTAAAATAAATTATTTTCCATTTTGTGTGTCTGAATAATATCATCTGCAAAACTGTTCCACTTAGCAAAAGTCTATCAAAACAAGCTAAGGCGGATGTTTGTTAGATATATTCCCCTCACCCATATGACTATGTACTTTTGTAATACAAAAGTAACATGCTTTTTCATAATAGTAGTTTCTAAAGAAAAGTGCATGATATGATAACGTAGCCACGTTTCTTAAGAGAAATGTCATGGTTTTTATGATAATAGAACTTGTAGCCATTTAAGAAGCTGAGGAGAAGTATTTCCAGAACACTATTGTTTTTAGTTTTTAACTGTCAAACTTTAAAATAAGGTATTATCAAACTAAATTATTTTGTTATGATTTAATTGAAAATGCCCCAATTTTTTTGGTATTTTACAGCAATCACAAGAATTTACATAATCTTAAGATTTTTTTATTTTTATGACTATAACAATAGGTTATCATTTAAAAAATATCATTCATACTTACCATGCTCATTGTGATACCATGGTATTTAAATTGCAATTAAACACTTTCTCTATTTCTAAATTGGTCTAAGAAGTTGAAGTTTATTTTAAAGACAAAAAAAGCAAGTTTCAAGTAGGATGCATTTTTGCTCATGAATGCTTAAAAATATATAACTGACCACTGAGTTAGTTGTGTTATGTATAGTTGTAATTAGTGTGTGCTAAATTATATTTATGTTCATAATGTGATTCTCCAGCAGCAGACTCCAAGGCAGAGAAAACATCTATGAAAGTTATCTATATTGTCTCTACTGCAAAGACTGTACTCACTCAAAATATTTCAACGGATTATATGTGTGTGTGTGTGTGTGTGTGTATTCAACAAGAAAGCAAATTCTCAGAATGAGCATTTCATTCATTTATGAACTGATAGCTATCTTTTATATTCAGTGAATACTTTGTATAGCTTTATTACTTTATAATTTTGCCCCTTGTTATTGGAGTGTTATATTGTTGCCAGCCTTCCATCTGAAATTAGGCTAAGATATTGAGTCATTCAGATCATCTACTAAAAGCATAGTGGACAATGCAGGGAACAGGGAAATTAGAAAAGCAAATAGTACTAGTTAGATTATCACCAGGAGTAAGGGAGTAACTTGCTCATTAGCTTTGCTTTGGTGGCCATCTATAGAATCAAGTTCCCCACCTGAATAAATGCTATGTTGTTAGACTCAATTTTTTTTACCAGTATTTGAAATGAATAAATAAGTGTAACTTTTTTTAGTCTACCTGTAAATGAAGAACTTGTATGATGCTTTCACCTCCAAGGGTACACTGAGTAAGAACAGCAGATTAGATGGAAGAGAAACTTGAAAGAACAGAAGATTTTAGCTGAAGATTAATACATTAAAACTTTGACTAAAACATGTTGAATGACATGTTCTCATTGGAATTTTATTTATATGAAAATGAATAAAATTTATTAAAAGCGATGATGAGATAGTAGTTTAATTTTATTTTGTTGCATATAGATTTTCAGTTTTCCCAGCACCATTAGTTGAAGAGGCTATCTTTTCTCCAATGCATGTTTTTGGTGCCTTTGTCTAATAAAGGATAATTGTAATTTAGTGGGTTATTCTTTGTGTCCTCTATTCTGTACCATTAGTCTAAACCGAACTGTTTTGGTGCCAATACCATGCTGCTTTTGTTACAATTGCTCTGTAATATAGTTTAAGGTCTGGTATAGTGATGTTACCTGCTTCACTCTTCCTGCTAAGGATTGCTTCAGCTATTCTGGGTCTCTTATTTATCCAGATGAATTTCAGGATTGCTTTTTCTATTTCTATGAGGAATGCCATTGGGATTTTGATCAGAATTTCATTAAATCTGTATAGTGCTTTTGGTAGTATGGTCATTTTGATAATATTAATTCTGTCTATCCAAGAGCAAGGTAGTTCTTTCCATCTTCTAAGGTCTTCTTTGATTTTCTTTAGGGTTCTGTAATTTTCATTATATAGAGCTTTCACTTCTTTCATTAAGTTGTTTCCCAAGGTTTTGTTTTTTTTGTTTTTTTTTTGAGGCTATTGTAAATGGGGTAGTTTTCCTTGTTTCCCTTCCTGAGGATTTGTCACTGATATACAGAAATGCATCTGATTTATGGGTGTTGATTTTATATCCTGCTACATTGCTGAATTCATTTACCTGTTATAGAAGTTTTCTGGTGGAACTTTTAGGGTCTTCTAGGTATAGAATCATGGTATTAATCCAAAAAAAGTAAAATCAGTATACTATAGTGACACAGCCACCTAAGTGTTTAAATCAGCACAATTCACAATAGTCAAATTATAGATTTATCCCAGATGCTCATCAATATATGAATGGATCAAGAAAATGTGGTATGAGCCAGGTATGGTGGTGCATGCCTATAATCCCAGGGACTAGGGAAGCTGAAGCAGGAGGATTGCAATTTCAAAGCCAGCCTCAGCAATTTAGTGAGACCCTAAGCAACTTAGCAAGACCTTGTCTCAAAATAAAAAATAAAAAGGGCTGAGGATATGGCTTACTAGTTAAGTGCATCTGGGTTCAACCATCAGTACCAATTAAAAAAAATGATGACAAAAATGAAACTGCAAGTACTATTTGGGATTTGAAATACAATAAATCTTTTATTTTTAAATTTAGCTATGAAAATAGAATCAATTTAAATTTTAGACTATAACAGCCCAAGAATTGAACAGTGTTTCTCAAAAGTGAAAATGTAAATTGCAAGTAAGTCTGAAATTAAGGTATTTAGACCTTATAATTAATAAGCAATCATAACCCAACAGAAGGGACAAAACTGGAAGTGATTCTGCACATACAGGTGAAAGTTGAAAGGCTTCTTCAAATTAAACTTCCATTTAATTCTAAAGTATGCAAATCGGAGGTACAAGTAAAAACATGCATACATATATATTCATTAATTTATATATATTAATATTTATATCTAATAGAGGAGTATAAGTGTGTATATAAACTACCAGAAAGTGGGACAGGAGAAAAATAATAAAATAATTAAAAATTTAAACACATGGGAGGGTGTGTGTCAATAGATGCTAGCAATGTCATAGGAGTAAGGGAACTACCCACATCTGCAAAGGAACACAAAGCTCATTTGACAAAAAGAATATTAGCTTCGTTTGCATTTGAAAATTCTACTTTGGGATGTTGGTTTTCAGCTTTAAAATATTAAATGTATTTGGGATAAAGTGAAGTCAATATGATAATTTAACTTGATATTTACACTGCAAGGTGGTAAGTTACATGAATAACCATTGTTTTAACATTCTATTGAGTGGAGTTCCAACCTCGCCAAGAAAAATTGAATAAATGCTAAACACAATAGTGGTTAAAAATTGTAAAAGTATTAGAATTGAGTATATCAACGTGCCTCAGTGCTCTTAGGGAAATAGTTAGATCAGAAGCCTCTTTCAAGCTGTGTCTAGCAATTTGAACTTGCTCAATTTAACTGATTCTCTTCACCTAACAGATATTTTCTTAGGAATTCCTTCTCAAATTTGAATGAGTTATATTATCCAATGTTAAAACGTCAGTAAATTTATATTGCCTCATTTTCCCCTTTCTTTCCTTTCTGTTTTTCTCATCATTAAACTTCTAGAGATTTATTTTACTGTAGATCATTCCAAATTTTCAGAATATTTGCAAGCTGGACCCTAAATACTGTGAATACTGACTTTAAAGAATCAAGAACTACCTCAATTCTATTAAGAACAAATATAAATTTGTTAATAGAATTTGTTTGGTGTCTTTTTTCCAGTCTCAACATTTTGGTATCAAGTATGAGATATACAATTTTATCAATAGTTGAAAAGTGTTGAAAAACAAATAAATACTATAATATTCTTACACAATGATTTCTTAGAAATGAATCCATAATTGGATACAAACTGGGATTCAAATAATTTTTTTCTGAAATTTCATGTTCCACTCTTATAAGACAGAAAAGATAAAAAATATTTAATACTATTAAAATTCTGTGTTAAAGTTTAAGAAATTATCTCATTTTGTATAACAATCTATTTATTTCATGTGTTAGGCATAAGGAAACCATACAAAAATTATATTGTACTTTCAAGTAAATGTACAATCCAAGTCTTACGGGGGTTTTAGATTGATATTTTTGACTGCATGGACTAAAATATTTTATTTTAAAATCATCTCTTGTTTGGATTTAGAACTCAACTCATTCAGAATATCAGAAAATTAAAATAAATTAAATATTTTGCCTAAAAACTTTCCACATTTTTGCCAGTTTCTAACATTTATACTTCTTATGTATTTGTTATATTTTCTAAAGTGTTATTTACCGTTTAGTGAAAAAATGTTCAACCATAAATGCAGAAGAAAGCATAATGTTGTGAGTGGTCACAAACTCTAATAGTATGTGAGTGTTAGGTACTTTCTGAAATACTACTTCTTGGTCCATAAATCCAAACTAGTCATTCAGGGACTGTGCTCCAGTACCCTTTTCATTGGCTTTAGTTCTTCCAGATCTTTTTGAGACTCTTTTCTCTGTTGTCTATTATTTCAAGCTACTAGAAATGTTGATGACACCCTTTATAAGGTAATAGGAGTTCCATAATTCTCTAACTGCTTGATCTTTCATTCTCAGATATTCTATGAATATTTACAATCATATCTTTTTCCATTAATAAATAAATAACTTCTAATTTTAAATAAAGAATGAAGACAAATTGCGATTTTTCCTCATTTTTTTATCTTTCATTTTTACATATATACATATTATCTGGTTACATATTATATCTATAGCATATATTTGTATATATATATATATATATATGGTACGTATTATATACATTATATGAAAACTTTTTAATTTTTTAATTCTAATTTGTTATATATGACAGCAGAATGCATTATAATTCATATTACACATATAGAGCACATTTTATATAGGAAAGCTTTTATGTGGCATACCAATGTTTTATAAAGTACTACTTTAACAAATAGTAATCATTGAGACTCTTATTTAGTCACATTGAAAAGTTGATTGGGAGCATATTGTTTGTACTGTAATTCCTTCTACATCTGAACTCTCTTATTTATACCAAAATCCTTCCTAGTTCAAAGTGAAAGAAATAAATATAATTAAAAGAAATTTATGAGTTTAAATCAAATATCTACAAATGTTGACAGCATAAGAAAAGGGGATATAAAAGATGAAATTTAATTTCATATTTAAAAGTTAATAATTGTCTTACTTTAATACTACATATTCATTTTACATAAATGATTTTCACTATGTGAAAAGTAAAAAATGACTGTGATTAAATAGAGAAGAAAAACAATTGATGGGGCTCTTTGCTAAAATTTAAGGCTGAGGAAAAAAAAAACTGTTTTAGTTTACACATAGTCTATTATAGGCCTATGTAACTAATATCTGAATCCAAATTTGACAGATCAGATAGATGAATTAAAACATGAATATACTGGAATTTTAGACATTTTTAAGAATGTTAAGTTTCTTTTACTTTCACAATGGTTTGTTTGTAATAAATGTAGGTGGTTTCCTTATAGTACCAGGTCTGAATAATTTGTTTTCTAAGAATTCATATTTGATAAGTACAGAGTAATTATAAGGAAATAATTTAGTAATAGATCATTTAAATTAAATCCAAGGATGCAAAGAGTAATGCAGAGTTAGTTTCAAGAGTCTACAAATAACACACTTTCTGATTTATTTTTCATTTTTATTATTTTTGGATTTCACTAAAATAATTCAATGCATATTTAGTACAGGTTAAAAAACACTCATATCCAGAGGTTATCATTTCTGAATAAAAAAAAAAAAAACCAAACAAATAATGAGATCTATGTAAACATATATTTAGAGTTTTGTAGACTCAGGCTAAGGGGAAGAAAACTCTACTGCTCTCATAAAATGTTAACAGCTTTTACTAACCTTCACCTCTGTGATGTTTATTCTTATGTTCCTCAACTCATTGACCATTAAGGGAAACCAGGAACCTACAAGCTGAACATAGCCTAGCCCTGAGGCAGTGTTCTGGAATAAAGTCAGTAACACTAAAATTCAGTGTGTCCCTTGAGAACTTCCATCCTTGCTTACCTGAGCGGGTTGTCAAAACAACTAATTTTGATGTTCTGATCCTTATTTCTTTTCTTCCTACCAACCTGCATACCCTTTGTTGATCTTCCCACAGACATCTTTCTTGGCTTTCATCAAACCCCTCATGCTAGGGCTAGATTTTTTTTTCTCCCAAGGCCATTAACTTGCAGTTAGAATTATTACACCCAGCAAAAACAAAACAAAACAGCTCAGATAAATTTGAAGGTCAAATTTGGGAATGTAGCTCAGTGGTTGTGTGCTTCGTAAGTGTGTACAAGGCACTGGATACAATCCTAGCACTATGGAAAAAAAATAGAAAAAAAAAAGAAAGAAAAGAAAAAGAAAGAAAAAAACTTAGGTCAGCTCAATAAATATATTTAATTATAAAGATGCACTGTGAAGATTTATTGGAAACATTGTACTAAACAATTATTCCTTTTCAGGCTGACCTTCACATTGAACCTGATATTCTAATTTTATCTGGCAATTTCACTTACAGTTCTGTCTTTGCTTCTCTCTCTCTCTCTCTCTCTCTCTCTCTCTCTCTCTCACACACACACACACACACACACACACACAACTATATATCGTTTCTCAAATTTACATCTCTCAAGATATAGGTAATTAAATCACCCATTTCAGAGAAAAGGAAACTAAGGGAAAGAGGTATGCAATAATTTATTCTTTCCTTTTGCTACTAGTACACAAAAATTCTAAAGGAGAGCATTATGATTTGTCCATGGAATGTCCCCCAAAATCTCATGTGCTTTAAGCACAGTCCCCAGGGCAGCAAGGTTGAGAGGTGGGTAATCATTGTATTATGAGGTCTGTGATTATGAGGAATCTGATTACATCAGTGGATTAATAGCTAAATATACTACTGGGAGGTGGCACCAATTTGGAGAAAGTAAATCACTGGGACATGTCCTAAAAGGGTCTATATTCTTATCAGAACCCCCTCCCCTCTCCTCCTCTCTCCTCCCCTCTCCTCCCCTTCCATTTCTTCCCTTCCCCCCTCTCTGCTTCCCAGCCATAAACTGCAGAGCTTTCCTCTGCTATTTTTCTCCTCTAAATTGTTCTTGTCAGGTATTTTGGTCACAGAGATGCAAAGTCAATCAACACGGAAAGAGTAAAATTTAATAACCATGTACCTGAGCTCCTCCAGTGCAGTTTGGAACTCTGCTTTATAAAATTAGCTGTGGAATTTTGAGCCAATGTAACACTCACTATCTCCTTCCACCTGTGGATGTTGATTATACTTTCTTAAAGTGCTGCTGTGATAATGAAAATGAACTCCTGAGCAGGGAGCTAGCATGTTAACTGTTCAAAAATTCTAATTATTGTTATTAATACCAACAAGACCATAGGTTTAAAATTACTAAAGGCTACTTAGTATCTGAGTACATTTTACCATGCAATAAGCTAAATTATTTTTTTGTATTTTACATGAAAAGTATATTCTTTCAGAGCTGTGTTACTTTTATTATAACCACATTCATTTTAAAAATTGGATTTTTTCATATATCATATAATGCTTCGATGAATATTCAAGAAAACAAAGAAAATATTACATATTTTGTGTTCTCAGGTCAATATTCTGTCACTGCTTATACCAGCATACCTAAGAGAGGTCATTTCTTTTTTTTTAATTGATTTTATTTTTTTAAATACATGACAGCAGAATGCATTACAATTCTTATTCACATATAGAGCACAGTTTTTCATCTTTGTATATAAAGTATCTTCACACCAATTCATGTCTTTATACATGTATTTTCTTTTTTGCATTATAATTCTTATTATATATATATATATATATATATCACAATTTTTCATATCTCTGCATATAAAGTAGGTTGAAACCCAATTCATGTCTTCATACATGTACTTTGGATAATGATGTCCATCTCATTCCACCATCCTTGCTAATCCCCTGTCTCCTCATTTTCCCTCCCACCCCTCTTCCCTATATAGAATTCATCTTTTCCTCCCATGCTCCCCCTCCTTATCCCAATATGAGTCAGCTTCCTTATATCAGAGAAAATATGCAGCATTTATTTTTTTTTGGATTGACTAACTTCACTTAGCTTTATCTTCTCCAACGCAATCCATATACCTGCAACTGCCATGATTTTCTTTTCTTTTATTGTTGAGTAAAATTCCATTGTGTATATATGCCACATGATTTTTATCCATTCATCCACTAAAGGGCATCTAGGTTGGCTCCATAGTTTAGCTATTGTGAATTGTGCTGCTATAAACATTGATGTGGCTGTGTCCCTGTAGTATGCTGTTTTTAAGTCCTTTGGGTATAGTCCAAGGAGAGGGAAGAGAGTTCATTTATAAACCTTTCCCCAGTTTCTTATCTTCCAGTTAGTTTGAGTCCTTACAGTTCTGTTCTAAAGTTTCTTGTCTCCTGTATAAAACCTTCTTACAAAGCTATTATTTATTTTTCGTGCATCTTAAAAAGTAAAGGAATATCGGGTTATAGTGGTATGTGCCTGGAGTCTCAACAATTTGGGTGGCTGAGGCAGGAGGATCACTTGAGATCATTAGCTAGATATAAGCCTGAGCAACATAAGAAATCCCATCTCAAAAGAAAGTTCATAAATAAAAGATTAATTATTCTGGAATATAGGGCACATATTTTAAGCCAATAGTTTCCAATACAACTTTCTTTGTGGAATAAATATCAATGAGCTCTTTCTGGGATAACTCTTTCTGATGTTCAGAATGTGTAGGTAGCTGTTTATTTGTTTTTTGCTTCTTGTGATAGTTAATCTGATTGTCAACCTGAAGAGATGCCTAAGATTAAGAGACTTCTGTGTCATTTAGGGTGTTTCCAGAGATGATAGGTAGGTGGGATAGCAAATTGAGGAGCTGACTGTCCTGAATGTGGATGACACAGTCCAATAGGCTGTGGATTCTTTTGCAATAAAGGTGGGAAATAAAGAGGAAAACAACACAATGCAAAGTCCACTTTTCTTGAATGAGAGCTTCCTTTGCTTCTGTGATTGCCAGAAGACATCACACACCAGCTTCTTCACTAATCCAAATTGCATCCAACTCTGACCACTGATTCTGTTGAGAGCTTCCTGGACTTCAGTCTCAGACAGGGGCTTCTTCATTGGCCCTTTAGAACTTCATTGGTCCTGTTTCTTCTGAGGTTGAGTCTTCTTCACGAGAGCAGCTATGATTCTTACAGTTCTCCAGCCTGCAAACAACCATGTGGGACTATCCATTATTTGATCTATAAATACTAGATCAATAAATATTCAAACACTCAAATTTATATATATATATATATATATATATATATATATATATATATATATTTCCTCTTTTGGTTCTGTTCCTCTACAGAGCTCTATATTTCTTATCTCCTGATTTCTCTTATTTGTGTTTCACACAGTCCTGACTGCCTAAGTTACTGACAACCTAATACTTTGCATTTTTTTTTACAAGCATTAATTTCTAAAATAAATAAATAAATAAATGGATAAGGAGGATAGTTATGGTGCTGGCTCTAAACCAAATTACTCACAATCAGCACTGTGCAATTTCCGTCAGCACATAAAATTGTTTCAATATCTCTCATAAACAATATCTCTCAAAAACAATCAAAAGCCTCCCACTTGCTGGTGTCCACATCTTCTGAATGAATTCCCTTCTTAAGTCAGAATAAAAGTCTTTGAAAGAGTTACTAAAAATTGTGATTTATGATTCTTCTCCTCTTATTCTTTTTTGAATCTCCCTTAAGGTTTTAGGTTCTATCATGCCATCCAAACTTCACAGGCCTTTGCTACCAATAATCACATTTCTAAATTCACAAGCACATATTTTCATATAGTTTTCATTATGATCCTTCTGTTTTTGATGCAGAAATTACTTCTTTCTTGAAAAACTTTCTTCATTTGTTCTTGAGGGATTTTTAAGTCCATTTTTAATACTATAACAAAATACTGGAAACCAGTTGAGCAATATAAGAAGTTTATTTTGCTCATAGTTCTGGAGGTTCAAAGGGATGGAGCTTGCATCAATTTGGGTTTGATGAGAATATCATAGATGGCTGAAGTATGACCAAGAGGATATACCAGGTAGACAGAGAGTGATTCAGTAGTCAGTCTTTCTCATTTAACAATTTGATTTCAAGAGAAATGTTTTAATTTCTTCTGAAGGCAGGAAAGTGACACAACAACTTCCTACTAGGCTCTACCTATTAAAGATTCCATTTCCCTCACATTGCCTTAGTGAGGCTCAAGCAATCACATGGCAACCATATGAAACCATGTCAAGAATACACCTTGTTCTCCTAGTTTGCCTTCTAACTTAGTCAATTGATTTTCCATGCTGGGTTTCTTCCTGTGCTCATGTCCTCTACCTTTGGAGTGCTCACACAATTGTTCTTTCTACCACTTTCTCAAGTGATACAATCCTGTGTCATGGCTTTAAAGGTCATCTTCATGGACAAGTTTTTATCTCTAGCCCATACTTTACTTTGGAATTCCAGACTTCTTTGTCGTAATAGTGATTTTTAATGTTTGATGTGTCTGCAAAAGAGGCATCTTAAAATGTCTAAAATAGCTCTTCTAATTACAGTGTCTCAACCATATCCTCCCATAATGGTCTTTATCTAATAAAGGGACACCTCTGCTCCTACAGTGGTTCAGGTCAAAAACCTTTCTGCTCTTCATTTGTTTTCTTGTATTCTATATCCAGTCTACCAGAAAATCATGTTAGATCTTCCTTAGAAATATATCCTGAATGCGACCATCTCATTCCAGTTATCCCATACATCATCATTTATCAGCTAAAATGTTGAACAGCCTTATAGCTCTTCTGTCCATTTCATTACTGTGCACTTACCAGTCAGAGGACTACTTTTAAAGTTTAAGTAAAATTATGCCACTCTATGGACCAGGATTAACATTTCACTCAGACTGGGTTACAATGATTTGCCTAAGTTTGAAATCCTATATAACTTGGCCCTCTATACATCTCTGACTTTACTATGTATCACTTTTCTTTCACATATTTATTCCAATCACATCATAACATTGTTCCTCAAACATTTAAATACCTCAGAGGTCTGCTCCTTACTAAGTAAAGTTTCCCCCCAGATGTCCACATAATTTAATCTCTCTTCACTCTATATAACTTTGTCATAGGCTCCTTGTGACTCTTTTCAAAATATTAGATATTTAATTCCCATCATAGTCTATGACCCTGCTTATGTTTAATATATTTTTTCACAGATTTCATCATGTTAGTACATATTTCAGTATTTTCCTCTTTTTTTTCTGGGGAATATATTCTAACACCCTCAGTTGAGGTCTGGAATTAAAGATAACACTGAACCCTATTTGTTGTCTCCTTTCTTACAATTGAATCCCTATAATAAAGTTTAATTTATAAATTAGGCACAACAGGCCTGGGCATATAACTTCTTATTAGAGTGCTTACCTAGAATTTATGAGGCCCTTACTTCACTCCCCAACACCACAATAAATAAAAAATAAACAAATAAATCACTGTTACAGAGTAATAACAACTAATAATAAATAGCATTGGTAAAATGATATAAAAAGTAATGTGTATATGATCTCTCTCTCTCTCTCTCTCTCTCTCTCTCTCTCTCTGAAAGAATGTTTTTATGCTCTACTCACTCTTCCTCTCATGATAAATGAGATGATATAGTGCTTACAAGATAGGAAGAAGGGACAAAATCAGCATCAGCATTTTGATATTGAGTTAGGCTACTAATTAAGGGAGACTTGAACACAAGGAGTGTGCTATTGTTATAGTGGATCTGACAACCAATAGGGCTAGTAAGGGGGTAGTATATAGAGTATGGAAACAGTGGACAATGATATGATAGACATCATGGAGGGACAGAGTTGGATAGCACCGGGGATTTCATCATGCTACTCAGAATGGTACACAATTTGAAACTAAGACATTTTTTTAATGAAATTTTTCACCTAATATTTTTGCAAGGCAGGTGATTTGGTAATTGAATTACAGAAAGTGTAACCACAGATGAGGGGGAACTACATTGTATGAATTTTTTTTCTTCTTCTACTAGATTCTAATTTCCTTCAAGGTGAATATTTCCTATTCCCTCTCATCTACTGTGAAAAACTTTTTCCTCTTTCCCTGTTTATGTTTTGTTTATTTATATAACACTATCACCTTAGTAATATTTGATACATATAGGCTTACAAAAATAGTTGTTGGAGTAATAAATGAAAAATTAAAAATAAAATTATGATAATATGGGACCTAATCATGTAAACAACTTTAACTTGTGATTAAGTAGCACTCTAAAATAAGGCATGCTTTTATTTAAAAGAGTTTTATAAAATTCGCAGCTTTTGTGCTTTCAAAAAAATTATCAAATCAAAAATTGTGACTGATGTTATAGCTTTTAAGTAAACCCTGAAATTCTAATATTTGTGGCAACGATTAATTATTACCATGATTTTTGAAAGGTTAATTAAAAAATAGTTTCCAAATGAATATTTTAACTCTATTCATAAAACATAGAAATCTTTTATCAGTTCTTAGAGACTGATAGAAATAATTGAGCTTAATTTGTATGAAGACTCTGTTGTTTTCACCTAATCAAGGTCTGCAGATAATAGTTAATATTAATAATTCATTTGTAATAAACCAATTGATAACCCTACTGGTTAATAGTAACTTTACTGTTGTTGTAAAGGAGTAGAAGCAAAATATTAACATAAAAGGGATGCTATGCTTTTTGTCTATGATCCTGAATGCTATCAACTAGGGAAGCATTGGAGAAAGAATAATTTCTTGGAACTCATCAATTTGACCACATTTTAGTGATATCTGACTGTAAAATTCAGAAAAACTTATGCAGTAAAATATTTAAAGTCATATTTGATTACTGTATTTTGTTACTTTGTAATATTTGAAAATATTACTTTGTACCTGACAGGTATTTGGAAACATATTTCTAAGACTATTACTTTGATTTATATAAAAAGATTGATTCTAATATTAGACTGAAAAGATGTCCAAGTGGTTTGAATGTTATAATTTTTCCAAATACAGAAAACATTTGGGGAAACATAAGAAACAAATCACATTAAATGATTTCCAAGTAAATGGATGCAATATATATATATATATATATATATATATATATATATATATATATATATATATATAATATATATATATATTATGCTTTAATACACCCTCTTATGCTAAGAAAGCATTAGTTTTCCCCTACTATGCCATGAAAGAGTATTCTGAATTATTTGGTCGAACATACTTTATTTTATAAGTTGTCCCTTTGGGGGCATCTGATTTTTCCATCTCATTCCCCTGTCATTGATGGTAAAATACTGCTGTGTTCTAAAGTAGTTTTTCAAGTGATCTTATTAAGTGTGCTTTAAATTGTCTTATAATGTAATTCTTCCTTTTCAAATAAGTTGTACTAATGCATCAGGTTTTTTCACCTACATTTATATTCTATCTGTTGAAGCAAGTTACAGGAATGCTGCAGTTAGCATTTATTGTTTTATTCATTTTGGAGTAATTACTCATCTAATCCCTAAGGGGAGGAAAGGCATTTGAAGTGATAGAACTTTGATGCTGTCATGATAGCAATAAAATAAATCCATGAAGATTTAAGTCTTGATCATTCTGCAAAATCATCAAAATGTTCCAGTTGGTTTAATTACAGTAATGTACCACAAATAATTATAGAATAAGAGGATAAGAATTTTTTCTTCATCACTCTGGAAATCACATGAACCATTATCTGTCAAAAAATCTAATTATAAGTCTGCTAATAATTGAGTAGATGGTCAGATGACAGTTTTTCGCATACTTAAACTTGTCTCTGTAGTTCATGTTGTCTGATTTTTAGTCTGCTCTCATCCCTTATCTATGAAGCATTAACCAGACAGATATCAGCATGCTAACATATTAATATTACAAGTTTTCAAATAAATAAATTATCAAAGCACACTTAATAACAGGTTATAATAATTCATAATGAAGATAGGCTTGTGAATGTATAACATAAGAAAATAGAAGTTAATAGTTATAAGTCATAGTTGATCTTTGTTCTGTCACTGATTGGCTGCAATTCACTTTTCTTCTATGGCTCATAATTTTCTAATCTGAAAAGCTGTGAGATAGTTTCATCATTTTTTATTTTAATAATAGAATCCATATGTTTAATACCTTTTTAGTGTGATGGTATTATTCATGTTAAAAGTAACTTTAACTGATATTCCTCTAGTATATTTAAAATACCTCCTATTAAAAGGTGTGCTGTAGTGAAGTAACAGAATATTTATTTTTAATTGAAAAATATAATAGAAAGTACATTCATGTGTAATTTTAAAATGTACTTATTGATGAAGTAATTTATATAAATGCTATGTTAACATAGATACATGCTAAATTACTACATGGTGATTTATAATGAAGAAGCACTGGCTCTCCATTCATAATTTTATTGACTGTCCCATTTTTTTCTGTTGCTTGTTGAAAATACAAAATGATTCCAAGAGAAAAACTAAAGGGCATGCCAAGAAAATTATTCATTTAGAAAATAAGTGGAATTCAGATATTTTAATTATTTAACTTCCTGTGACATACAAGTAAATAAAACAGAAATATTTCAATTTAATGGCAAATATTATTAAACTAATTTTACATTATAAGTATTAGGAAATTCATTGTTATTGAGTGTATTCCTAAAAATACAATGAATTTGTGATCATCAATGTGAAGCATTCTTCTTATTTGTGTGTGTGTGTGTGTGTGTGTGTGTGTCTGCATTATAAACCAGAGACAATGCTTATTGCTTTAGAAATCTGTTAAGTATGTAATTTATTATGAATTTTTCAGTTTAGTACATAGAATTATGCCTATTTTTCAATTGTCCTAATTATTTTTTAAAGTGCTTTAACAAATTATGGTTTAGAATTTAATTTAATCTCACCTACTCCACATTGCAAAAGTTAACATTACTTCTTATATTCTTTACTAGGTCAGTTAATCATGGCATCAAAAATTTAATAATTCATTTTATTTATATTTACTAAATTGTTCCTCTGTGATAAATTCCTTAAAATGCAAGGTGATACACAATAAATAAGAAAATGCTCTTCTGTGGGAACAGCAGTAGGATGCTTGAATGTTACTTCCAAATCCCTCTGCTAAATAAATTTTGGTTTCAAGTTATGAAAATAAGAAAAAAACAAAGATTATGTGTCATAACATTTATCAGACAAAAAGCATTAGAAAACACTAACAATTATAGAGGGGCTCTGAATAAATGGTTTATTACTAAAATATAGAAGGAGATGATGGCCTTAATTTTGATGTTCACTGTTATTTGTTTGAAAACTTAATTGTTTAGTTAAATAGTTCTAAACTAGGAAAGTAAACATTTGTACATTTTGAGAGGAAAACCGTGTTCAATCTTAAATACGACTAAGCATTTTATGCCTGGTAAGGGGGAAATTGTTTTCTAAATAGAGAGGATGAATGCAATTCCCTGCCAATGATAAAGTATATTTCAATATGTCAATGGTACAGGTATATTTATATTCACAGTTAACAGATAAGAAAAATATCAGGGAATTTTAAGTAACTCGCCAAAGGTTTTATATGCAAAGGATCTATAGAAAGATTAACATTGGGCACAGCAAGGTAGTCAACACATCAATCTGGAAGACTCTGTAAAGGCATTGTAAATGGCTTCCTCAAAGGTTATACACTGAAGAAGCTCTGGATATAACTCAGTGAGGACATAGGAAACAAAAAAAATTCTCTGCAAGAGTAGGAAGGAACTAGAGGCCTACTGGAATAAGAATTTTCTCTATTTTATGGTACTAATTATATTTTGGCTTATTTTTCTTATTTAGCCTTCTGTTCTCTGTAACAAACCAAATTTGATTTTACCAATTTCTTTTATCACTTGGATAGTGTTCATAGTATATCACAAAGTGCAGCTAACAAATTTTATTTTATTTTTGTGGCCACCAAGTCATTGCTTTGATAATTTGTTGGTGGAAAAAATATGTTGTCTTGCTATTATAACATATATTATTATAAGCTGTTCTCTGTAATACACATATGGAACATGTGCTATTTGGGTAAGGTTTTAAGTTCATTTTTACAGATGGGATTAGAAGAAGAACAGGAGCAAGCAAAATACAAATAGGTAGCAATCACATTCAGGAAAGGCCGAAATTATGTTCTATCTTCTAAATTATGTTCTATCTTCTATTTGTAAGAAATCTAAAACATTGTAACTAAAGATGCAAACTTTGAATACTATTTAATATTATCACAGAATAATTTAATAATTTCTGCCAATAAATCAAATTTAAACATTTTCATATTTTTTGGTGTTTTTGATGCTAGAAGTTGAACTAAGGTCCTCATGTGTACTAAGCATATAGTCTACCACTTAGCTTCACTTCCAGCCCTCATGAAATCTTTTAATGTAATAGAAAATGAGTTTTCAAAAACTAACTGAAATATATAAGGGTTAAAATTATCTGAAATTACAAATGGAGACATAGAATGTTGGGTTTTCATTAATATGGAATGTTTAAAACTGCAGTAGCATTTGACTTTTATTATTGTAAATGTTTATGCCAAGAACATTAACTCATGGAACTTCACCAAACAAATGTTACTCAATATACAAGGATTGAAAGACCCAGTATGTATTGAAGCAGGGGACTTCAATACATACTCCCAGTGACAGGATATCCAAACAGAAAATCAGCAAAGAAACACCTGATTTGAACTATATTATAGACAAATGCTCTCAACAGACACCTACACACTACCTACAATAGCTGAATATACTTTCTTTTCAGAGACTCATGAAACTTTCTCCAAAATTGATCACATATTAGGCCATAAAGCGAGCCTTAGCAAACAAAAAAAAAATTCTTAAATAATTCCTTGCATTTTTTCAGACAATGAAATAAATTTATAAATCTACAGCAAGAAAATCTACAGAAATTATACAAATATATGGAAATGGAACAATGTACATTTGAATTATGAGTGGATCATTAAAGAAGTTAAGGGGAAATTTTAAAATTCTTAGAATCAAACAAAATACAAGCACAAGCTACAGGATACAGAGAGAAGTTTACTACTGTGAACACCCCCATTAACAGTGAGAGAGAGAGAGAGAAAGAGAGAGAGAGAGAGAGGAGAGAGAGGAGAGAGAGAGAGAGAGAGAGAGAATATCTCAAAAAACCTAATGGTGTATCTCAAGGTCTTAGAGAAATAATAAATATCAGAGCTGAAATTAATGAAGTATAAACTAAAAAAAAGCAGTATGAGAAGTAAATGAAACATAGAGTTGGTTCAAAAAAAAAAAACAAGTTTGATAAGCTCACAATCAAACTAAGAAAAAAAATCCAAATTAATAAAATTGAAGGCAAACAGGAATATTACAATGGACACAATTAAATCAGGAGGATCTTTATGAACTATTTTGAAAACTCATATTCCAGTAAATTAGAAAATCTAGAAGAAGTGGATGAATTTCTAGACACATATGACGTACCAAAACTGAACCCACGGGATATAGAAAGCCTAAACAGATCAATGATGTGCATTGTAAAGGAATAAGGAACAAATAGCCTGTCAACAAAGAAAAATCTCAGGATCATGTGGATTCACAGGTGAATTTTATCAGATCTTTAATGAAGAACCAATACCAAAGTTCCTCAAATTATTGCCTGACATGGACATGGAAGGAATATGTTGAAATCCATTTTATGTAGCCAGTACCACCCTGATATCAACTGGATAAGGACATTTCAAGAAAACAAAAGTATAGACTAGTACCATTGATGAATATAGATGTAAAAATTCTTCAAAAATAAGGAAATAAGATTCAACAACACTTGAAAAAGACAGTATAGCATGATCAAATTGGTTTCATTCCAAAGATGCAAAAATGACTCAACATGTTCACATCAGTAGACACAATGTGCCATAGAGCAGAACCAACAGCAAAAGTGATCATCTCAACAGATGCAGAAATGTCATTCAAGAAAATTCAAGACTGCTTCATGTTAGAAACCTGGAAGGACATAGGAAGAGAAGCTACTTAGGACATCATAAAGCTATTGAGGACAAACCCAAAGTCAATACCATATTGAATGGAGAAAAAAAACAAAAGCATTTCCTCTAAAATCAGGAAAACGTTAAGGATGTTCACTCTCAGCACTCTTATTAAATGCAGTACTTGAAATTTTAGCCAGAGAAATTGGGCAAGAAAGATACATAAGAGGTTTACAAATAAGAAAATAAGAAATAAAATATACATAGATGATATGATCCTATATTGATGGACCATAAATGTTCCACCAGAAAACTTCTAGATCTAAGGATAAATAAATTCAGCAAAATGGCATGATGAGAAATCCACACACAAAAATCAATTACTTTATAAAAATACCAACAATTAATCCACTGAGAAAGAAATCAGCAAAATAAATCCAGTCATAATAGGTTTAAAAAATTAACTACATAGGCATAAATCTATTCAAGGAGGTGAAAAAATCTCTAAAAGTAAAATTATAAAATGCTGAAGAGAGAAATTGTAGAAAACACTATTAGAGGAAACACCTTACAAACTCATGGATTGGCAAAATTAATATTACCAAATGGTCTTGAGAAGATAATTCTAAGTGAAATTAGCCAATCCACAAAAAAAACAAATGTCAAATGTTTTCTCTGATATAAGGAGGCTGATTCATAGTGGGGTAGGGAGGGTGAACATGGGAGAAATAGGCACTCTAGATAGGGAAGAGGGGTGGGAGGAGAAAGGAGGAGGCATGAGGTTAGAAATGATGGTGGAATGTCATGGACATTATTATCCAAAGTACATCTATAAAGACACAAATTGGTGTGAATATACTTTGTATACAACCAGAGATATGAAAAATTGTGCTCTTTATGTGTAATATGAATTGTAATGCATCCTGTTGTCATACATAAAATAAAAAATTAATAAAAAGATTCTAAAAAATATTATCAAATGGCCATATTACTCAAAGGGATCTATATAGATCAATATAATCCTCATCAAAATAGCCATGACATTATTCACAGAACAAGAACAAACAGTTAAAAGATCCATATGGAAAGGCAAAAGATGCAGAATTGAAAAAGTTTAATCTTGAGGTAAAAGAGCATTGCTGCTGGGTGCAGTGGTGCATGCCTGTAATCCCAGTGGCTTGGGAGGCTGAGGTAGGAGGATTGTGAATTCAAATCCAGCCTCAGCAAAGGCAAGGCAATAATCAACTCAATGAGACCCTGTCTCTAAATAAAATACAAAATAGGGCTGGGGATGTGGCTTAATGGTAGAATGCCCCTGAGTTCAATCCCCAACCCCCACAAAAGAGGCATTCATTGGTGGAAGCATCTTCACATCTAATTTTAAACTATACTGCAAAGCCTTAGTAACAAAACCAGAATGTTCCTTTCATAAGTACAGACACATTAGACAAATAGAACAGAATTGAAGACACAGAGGCAAACCCACACGGTATAGTTATCTTGTTTTTGACAAAATTGCCAAAAAGATATGCTAGAGAAAAGACAATCTGTTTTTTGGGAAAACTGGATATCCAGGTATAGGAGAATAAAAGTATGTCCATATTTTTCAATCTGTACAAAAGTAAACTCAAAATCCAGAAACTTTTCAACTGCTTAGAAGAAAATACAGAGGCAACTCTTTTAACACAGAGGCACAAGCAGGAATTTCCTGAATACAAATTCTACAGCTCAGGAAATAATTAGCAAGGATCAATAAATGGGATAAGGACAAACTAAAAACTTTTTGTCAGCAAAGGAAGCAACAGCATGAAGAGACTGCCTACAAAATTCTTTGCCAGTCACTCTTCTGAGGATTAGTTTCCCCAATATAAAAAAAAATTCAAATATTTGATATCAAAAAATACCCCAAATAATACATTCAACTGAGTTGACCATACACTTCTCAAAAGAAGACATACAAAAGGGCAACAATTACATGAAAAAATTTTCAACATCTTTAGCTATCATGGAAATACAAATCAATACTACAATGAGATTACATTTCATTCCATTCAAAATGGCTATTATCAAATTATAATAAATGCTGGTGAGGATGTAGAGAAAAAGAAACCCTTATATACTGCTAATTGGAATGTAAATTAGTGAAGACACTAAGGAAATTACTTTGGAGCTTCCTCAAAACTAAAAGTAGAACTACTATATTTTGCAGCTAGCCCACTCCTGGGTATTTAGCCAAAAGAGTTAAAGTCTTCATACTTTAGAAATAGATGTGTAACTATGTTCATTATGACACAGTTCACAGTCAAGTTATAGAACCAGCCTAGGTGTCTGTGAACAAGTGAATTATAAAGACAATGTGGTGTATTTACACATTGGCATTTTATTCACTAATAAATAACAATGAAAATTATGTCATTTGCAGAAAAATGGATGGAACTGGAGAGCATCCTGCTAAGTGAATAAGCCAGACACAGAAAGAAAAGTATCATATATGTTCTCTCATATGCATAAATGTTTAGGGAAATAAAAGAAAAGAAAGAAAGGAGGTAGAAGAGAGACCAAGGGTAGAAAAAGGGGGTTGGAGGAGGAAGAAGGAGAGGCCAAGTGGAGATACTGGGAATAAAATTGATCAAATTATAGTATATGTATGTATTAATAAGCCACAGTGAAATTAACCGTAGTATAATTCCTAAAACCCACAACACTAGAAACTGTAGGAAAAAGTAAAGAACTTTGGAAATAGCAAATATATGTAGAAATATAAAATATTTTTTTGTGTTTACCAATTTACTTAGATATAACTGATTAATGAATTTATATTATAAATATAGGCTTACTTTACATATTGTTATAAAAACAGAGAAAGAATAAGGAAAACATGGAAGAGAATACATTAAATGATATTGCAAATTTCTTACATATGTACAGTGGTGAGACAGAAAAAGAATAAAAGGAAGAATGATTTAAAAAATAGAAAACAGGTAGTGAAAAAGTGGGATGTGTTGGGGTCAAGTTGTAAGGCGTCCAAAGTTAACTCTTAACAGTTGTTAGCTCTAAACTCATCATGAAGAAATGTTAAAAGTAAAATTAAAAAGTCTATATAAAATAAATTCAATATTAAAAATGCTCACTAAATTTTAAAAACCTGCAAAGAAAGAATAGAAAAGATGAATTTAATAAGAGCACAATGATAGACTTTAACCAACTATATCGATAATTACATTAGATATAAAAAACATTAAAAAATATAAATTTTTTTTTAGAATATATAGATAAGTTTAACATAAAAGGAAGTAACAACATGTGTTATGCAAACATAAACATGGAAAATGTGGCATATCTCTTTATATTAGAATTAGCTAGACAAAGGGGGATATTATACATTGATGAAGCAGTCAATTAATCATGAATCCATAATAATAAAATGTTCACACACAAAATAACCTAGATTTAAAACACTAAAAGAAAAATTTTAGGCAAATAAATAAAACCACAATTATAACTGGGGATCTTATCACTTTTCTCAGAGTATTTGAAACACACAGAAAACACATATTAGTACACATATTAGAAGATCTGAACAATCATGATATATTTAAATTTCAGGATTAATCATAAGAAACAATGAAAGTATAAATAATTTTCAAAAGGGAGAAATTTTATAGAATATATTATCTTGTAAGAATTGATTTAAATTAGAAGACCATAACAATAAGGGTCCCACAAATTCCCCAAATTTGTATAATTGGAAATTAATTATCAGACTACTGATGAACCCATAGGTAAAACAAATACTAAAGGAACATTCAAAATTATATTAAAGTTAATCATAATGAAAAATATAACGTATCATAATTGCTGGAAGAAACTGAAGTAATGCTTAGAAGGAAGCATAATTTAAACGTCTGTATTACAAAAGAAAAAAGTGCCTAAAAATTTACCTACTTATGAAGAAGCTAAAATAGAGGATTAAAATTAACCCTAGTAGACATAAAGAAGGAAATTATTCAACAAAAGGCAATGAAATTGAAAAGGATACAATTAGCCTAAAATAATTCTTTGAAAAGACTAAAAATATTTAAGCAAGAATAATCAAGGGATTGAAAATAAAAAATTAACAATTTCAAGGAAAACACAATATTCAATAAAATACTACCATAAGGGAATATTATGCACAATTTAATGCCAAGAGATTTGATAACTTTGATTAATTGCAAAAATATCATAAAAATGTAAACTACCAAAAATGAATCGAGAAGAGCTGGAATATCTAGATAGCACTGTCTCAATCAAAGTGCTTGATTTATAGTACAAAAATTTAATTACAAAAAAGGCACCAGATTCAAATGGCTTCACTATTTAAGCATATTAAATATCAAAGGAATAATGCCTATGGTGTGCAATGTCCAAACTTTGAAGCAGAAGGAAGAGTATTCTGATACTTCACTCTTAATAATTAAAGAAAATAAAATGTATATTGATCATCCTCATGAATAAGAGGAAAACTTCTCAACAAATTATATTTATTATTGTCAAAACAATCCAGAAATACATTAAGAAGACAGAATATTGTGAGAAAGTTGTTTGTATCCTTGGAATGCAAGACTGTTTCAGTATTCAAAAGTTGGATCAATGTAACTCACCACCTTAACAGAATTAGTAAGAAAAACAAAATAACAAACAAAAATGTGTAGCCTTCTAAATAGAAGCAGACAGAGCATTCATTATCATTTAACATCCTTAAAGTCTTTTAAGAAACTGTAACTATAGGGGAATATCTTCAATTTGATGAAAAGAAAAACTTGTTATTACTGAAAATGGAGTCAGACCATGTTATCCACTGAGGATACATTCCAAGAATGCCAATGGATGTCTGAATGGCAACTCCTAAATTTTAAATTTTTATTCTGAGCATTATGATGAAATCTCACTTTTTTCTCCTCTGTCCCACCTGGGACATAATATAATATATTATAATATATTTATATTAATATGTTATAATATATTATATTTATATATAATATATAATATTTTTCCTATGTACACATTTCTATGATAAACTATAATTTATTAATTATACATGGAGATTAATAATAACTAATAATAAAATAGAACAATTATAACAATGTACTATATAAATGTTATGAGGATGTGGTCTCCCACTTTCTCAACTGCCACAGGATGGAAAACATACCATGTGGTTACAAAGGAATGATTCATGTTCCAGGTTGGGCATGTAAGAACAGAGTGAGATTTCATCATGTTAGTCAGAAGAATAATTTAAAGCTTAGGAGTTGCTATTTCTGAACTTTCTAATAATATTTTAATTATATGGGGTATTGCAGATAAATGAAACCTTTGAAAGTAAAACTGTATAAAGTTGTACCACTGTAGGGAAACAATAAACACACATCTTCTAAGATTTAAAGAAATATTATATACTGCACCTCTATTATTACTATTGCTTTAAAATCATAATGAAATAACAAATCAGCAACAAGGAAAATAAAAACATAAATATTGATAAAAAAAGGCAAACTGTCTACCAAAATTTTAAAAAAATGTTTTTTATCACCAATGAAGTGATCCTTAATAACTCTATAAAATGACTGAAATTGCTAGACTTGGAGGCATATGCCTATAATCTAAGTTAACTTTTTATTTCCACTAGAGTTCACTTATTATTATCATTTTGCTTTCCATAAAGCCAACTCTCAACACATATTACAAATTATCATTTTCTCTATTCAATTATGCAAATATAAACCAGAGGGCTAAAGAAGCAGAATCACAAGTTCTAGGATAGCTGATGTCCCTCAGTGAGATCCTGTCTCAAAATAAATTGAAAAGGACTGGAAGCAGAGCTCAGTCCTCACTTAACAATGTTAAGTGTAGATCCACAGTTCAATCCCATTTCCAAAACAATAACAATAATAACCACAACAGCAGCAGCAGCAGCAAAAACAACTAAAATTAGAATTGGCATTGTGAGGTTCATTCTGTAATGTCAATATAAAAATTAATTATAATTTCAAGGTATCAGCAAAACCTAAATTGAAAAATAAAATTTAAAAATATGTGTAATCTTTGTTGATAAATTGAAACATATACAAGACTTTTATACAGAAATCTTTTAAATTCTATTTTGAAGCTAAAGAACAAAATAACATTACAAACATCATGTTCATGGATTTGGAAAGCCATAATGTTAAGATCACCATTCTCTTCAATTTCATCAATAACTAACATTCTATCTAAATTTTTATTAAGAATGTGAAGCTAATTAAGAAATTCAAACCTAGTTCTGACATGCTTTTCAAATTAAAATTTTATTTTTAAATTAAATTGTATGTTTTTAAATGATTCAATTTAAAACCATACTATATAGACATATTACTGAAGACATACTGGCATAAAAATAGATATTGGTTATCTATTAGAACAGAACAAATTGTCCTCAGTTATATCCACACACATATGGTCAACTGATTTTGAAAAAAATTTCCAACATAATTAAATAGCTAAAGAAGTATCTTTTCCAATAAATAATAATGAAATATGTAAGTATTTCTATGAAAAATAATTAAATTAAAAATTCTGCTCTTTATATTATTAAGAAAGTCATTTAAAAATTCATAGTCATGATGCTGACTAGGAGAAAGTGTTCAAAATCAATAGAATTTTTATACTAAATATATAAGACCCTTAAAATTCACTGATAAGTAAAACCTAATTAAAAATAGGAAATACATTGAGTTCAAAATATTTATATTTTTTATAAAATACAAGTGACCAGTAAACATGTGAAAAAGGGTTCTATTTCATTAGTTATCAGTAAATAGTAAAACCACTGTGGTATCACAGTACAAAGCCAGCAGAAGAGCTAACATGAAAGACTGATAATTGCAAATGTTGCTAAGGTTGTAAACCTATTGGAGCTCTGGCACATTTTTTTCTGGAAATATGATATTCTCAACTAAAGAAAACTAAATAAAGACAATTTCTAGAATAGATAAGTATGTACTTATTGACTTCCCAGAAATACCTTTCCTAGTTCTTCACCACTCAAAAAGAGAAAAGAATATGTATCTACAAACATCTTATGCAAAATATTTATGGATACTTTATTCATAATATTCCCAAGCAGAAAACAAATTGCAGATGAATGATCATACTATGGCAAAATCTTCCATGGGGAATAGCAATCACTATGAGAGTAAGAAATAAACTTCTGATTTATAAGACAGAGATGAGTTGCAAATATATCATGCTAACAAAAGATGTCAGGAACAAGATTACACCTTGCTAGTATTACCTCACCCCCAAGTGAAATATTCAAAATGAGATCCAGACATGGGATGGATGGGTGATAATTTCCCCTCTTGAGAGCTAAAGAGTTGGAACATCATGACTGTGATCAGATTTTCAAACTTTATTTCCATTGAAGTCCATTTATTATTATCATTTTGCTTGCCATAAAGTCAACTCTCAACATATATGACAAATCATCATTTTCTCGGTTCAATCATGCAAATATAAACCAGAAAGGAACTTCCTTTTCTACAGTAACATCTTGTTATGGTTATAATAATATACTATGTTGACTTTAAACTTCAGTATTTTATAATACCTGTTTTATGAATTTATCATTGTAATTAAAAAGTAAACCTTTTATTTCCAATTAAAATATTAATCATACCTGCCTTTCAGGAGGGTTAAATTTTGTTTCTATTATGCCAAAGATTCTCTTATTCATTTGCTGTTATGTTTATATAAAAATGTGTTTAACATATCTCATTCTTACTGTTCTCCACTATGACAAAAGATAGATTCCTTCATAATTTCAACAAGTAAAATATTAAATCCTTTACAAATTATGAACATGCATGTTCAAAAAATATTTTTATTTAAATAATTTGCAAATTGTATTGTAATAAAAATTCAAAACACTGAAATGATCCCATGTGGATGTAAGCTTTAGGCAGAGAACAGAATGAGACATAAGTAATTCTAATGTAGCTCAAAAATAATATGATGCTTCTTGTCTTGAGTAGGCATTCAGACAAATGTTGAGAAGACATAAAATATTTCACAGTTACAGAAAATATAATAACCCACATATCCTGAAAGAATTTTTAAAAAATTAAAACTAGTTTTCACTATCATTCAATCATTAACCAAATCTTTAAATATGATATACCCATCTCAGTTCTTTAATGAGTCTTCATCAAAATCATACTTTCTATTTCAAGAAGTTGTAATTTAATATAGTTTAGAAGAATTGGCTTATATTGAAGGCAAGGATATAGACAATTTATAATTAATCTCCATGAAAAAAAAAGATTTTAAAAGAAATTGTTCTAGGTAGTAAAGAAACAATGGATGACATGTGTAGTTGATCAGCATCTTACAAAGAGGAGGACTTAGTCATTGAAAGTGAAAAGTGTAGGTGTTTTAATGGAGACACACAGCAAGAGCACAGCTGCAGGGTACAGTTCTGCTTGGAGTCTGCATTCCTGAGAAAACTGGTCTACCACATATCCAGATGTTGTTAGATAATGTGTGTTGCAGAGAGATTATAGAAGCCCTTAAAAACTACATGGAAAATTTATAACTTTACACACAGTGAATACATAACATGAAGTTTTGAGAATAATATGATGTAACTAATAGTGCAGAATGATCCATATAGTAACATTGAAATGAAGAATTCCAAATGGAAGGTAAACTAAGAACACCAGAAAGCAATTATATAATTATCAACATTATGTTTAATTATTAAAGAAACTGTCACAGATTAATTAAAGAAGCAATCAACTTATGATTGATACATGGACATACACTCCCTTTAAAGCAGGTTCTGTAAATTTCTATTTTTTATTATTCACAATGATATAAACTACTTTAATGTCTAAAATTCTTTTGAGAATATACATGTAGTGAAAAAGAAAAGATTCTATTTTTATATGAATGCACCCCCATTCAAAAATATATTCCTACCGATTACAGTTGCTCCTTGATTTATGAATGGGTTATGTCCTCTTAGCACCTTGATTTATGATGGGGTTATATCCTGATAAAGCCATTGTAAATTGAAAATATCATAAATAAAAGAACACATTGAATACACCTAAGCTACTGAGCAAGCTATGGGTTAGCAACACAGTAGCCTACAGTTTATCCCCTGTTTACTCTTGCTTTCTTTTTTTTTTCTGCCTGGGAGCTGACACTTGCTGCCGCTGTCCAGCATCCTGAAGAGTATCCTGCCTAATACTGCTGGCCCAAGAAGACATCAAAATTCAAAATTCAAAGTACCGTTTCTATTGAATGGTATCACATTTGCATTACTGTAACGTTAAAAAAATAGACAAAGCATAATTGGAACCATCTATAATTCACTAAGTACATGTATTTTCTTCTGACTCTTGAAGACATAATATTGCAATATTTATAATACATAAGAAAAATATCTTCTAGGGCAAAGTCTCTGATTATCTAACATCAACCATAAGACCTCTTTGGAGAACAGCTTAGCTAAACATGAAGATTCTCATAGGTCCTGTCAAACACAGACTATCTGAGAGCTCTAACAAATCTGTTAGGGAAAATGAATTTATAGAATGAACAATACTGTGTATTTCAGATAATCTGAGTGCAAATTCCATCACCACCTTGTCCCTTCATTTTCCTGAGCAAAGATTATCACTTCATGTAGCAGAAACCACTCTACAAGGCTTAGAAACATAAAAAAGATATATTTTTCTACTCTTGCCTAAATCTGTGAACATCATAAACTTGAGGCTTAGAAAGCACTGTAACAAAAATTTCAATTGTTCAGGCAAGCAGCTATTTCCACACGAATTTTGACTAGCATTGTTAAAGTACTTTGCAATAGTTTGGAAATGAAATCAAGAAATACTTTCATGAAAATTCTATGATGATTTCTGCAAAGCACTCTGAGACAAAGAATTGCAATTTACTACATGATAAAAAAATTTATTATCTTTGATACAAAGAGAATAAATCATCAAAACTTTTCTATGCCTTTAAGAAAGTCTACACAAAAGATCAAGAGATCAAGCAAAACAAAACCAACTAAAGCACAGAGCAACAAAAATCATCACTTACCCATACTTTGCAAAATTTGCCCAACATTTCATTATGAATCTACTCAAAATTTCCTCAGCTCTTGTGTAGTTAACTCTTCTTTCCAGAGGTAAACCAAAGACAAATTCAATTTCATAGCCATGCATCACTCCCATCCATTCTGGCCAAGGAAGTTTGGAAGATCGGTGTTCAAAATAGTAGAAAAAGGCATTGTTTCCCAAATCTGAGAACTTCTTGGTAAACTCCAAAGCAGGACGTATGATATTATAATCGCCAACAACATCATCCAAGGCCTCACGGTAGTTTTCAGGTCTCTGATCATCTAACCAATCAGCATAATGGAAAAGAATTGATTCCTTCCCAAATTCACTCACTCCTTCGAAAAACATTTTTAGACCTTCTTGAAACTCCCTCCTTGTTATGATACTATTGTTATCTTTGCTGAAACCAGGAACACCATATACTAGAAAAGCTGTCCCTTCATCTTTATTAACACCCACCAATATCTGAGTCTTTTTGAATTGTCCAAGTTGGAGTAGTGTGTCTGGCATGTCAGCGAGGAAATCACCATCCACAGTGGGACCAAATTTTACTGACAAGAGAGTGTCATAAGGGAGAACAAACACTTCATTCAGAAGAATTTCCTGGGGATCTTTATTTTGAAGGCATCTTATTATCTCTGTCTCATTCTCACTGGAGCAACCAATAAATTTTGCTAAGGTCAAGGTTCTATTCCTGGCTTCATAAGGAGAAATTACTGCCCAAGGGGCATTAGAGGATCCACTTTGAAGAATGGCTCTGGTGAACAAAGGGTGGCTTCTAGGAGAAAGCAAATGAAAGCTCACTGAAGCTGCTCCTGCACTTTCTCCAAAGAGAGTAACGCTTTTAGGATTTCCGCCAAAGGCTGCTATATTTTTATGGACCCACTGAAGAGCCAGTTGTTGATCAAATAAGCCCATGTTCCCTGGAGCCTCTTGGTTTCCTGGTAAGGCTAAGAATCCCAGGGCACCCACCCTATAGTTCATTGAAACTACAATAACTCTTTCAACCCGAGCCAGGAACTTGCCATCATAGACATGTAAAGAGGATGTCCCAGTCTGAAAGCCACCACCATAGATCCATATCATTACAGTAGCATTCTTTGGTTTAGGTGCCGGAACCCACACATTCAGATATAAGCAGTCCTCACTGAGGTCGGTGTTTGGATTCCACATCTTTGATCCTGGAAAGCCTGGGAAGCTTTCATCAATGTTCTGATAGCAAGAATTTGCATATTTTGTGGCATTCCAAATGTCAGACCACTTATTCAGGGGTTGTGGCTTTTTGAATCGAAGCATACCAAGGGGTGGCTGTGCATAAGGAATTCCAAGAAAGGCAGTGACAGTGCCACCAAGTACTGATAAGCTCATCCCTCTCACTTTCCCGATCTTGGTTGTAATTATCATATCTTCTTCAGTGTGTGACTTCCTAATAAGCATGCAGAGCAGAAGAAACCACAAGAGAAACTGAACACCTATAAATGAGTGCTTGCTCTGCATGTTGATTTCTGAAAGAGAGGTAAGCAGAGATTTTGATCACTCTATGTATAAAGTGTTATACTTTATTGATGATAATTTACTAAAACATATTGCTTCTTTTTATCCTAAAAAATATGAACACTACAAAGTCTGCTATCACTACAAAGGCATAAATTTGGGGGGCGGGAACAAGAAAATTAGGCTATTTTAGTTTTCAATTTAGAAGAAAAATAAGTAGAATGGAAAGTAGAAGTAACTTTGTTTTTGAAATATTCATGATCTGTAAAGATTTTATATTTTAAAGAGGAAGTTTGTCCCAAGCATATATAATATCAATTCTGCACTATGTACAGCCACATTAAATATGGCATTAAGGGGTATGTCAGGTATAATTTCTGCCTTAGAGGACAAAATACAAGCTCATGTATTTTTTGAAATATTGGCTTGTTGGCTCATGACAAAACTGTGAAGTACATAAAGAACTTTTTAGGATCCATAGACTTCTACTATTGCCCTTTTTTGCAACATGGTCCCTTTTATGGTCCTTTCACTTACTAATTTCTCTTTCTATACAATCTTAGTCTATTGTCAAGAAATGACTTAGACAACGTATTCATAGAATGTTAAGTAACAAAAATAAAACAGTTGAAGATTATTTTATAAATCATAAAAAATAACAAATCTGCTCCATTATTAAAGCAAAAAAAAAAAAAATGAGGAGGGCCAGGGATGCATCCCAGGGAAATTTTTCTGAAATTTAATAAGGATGAGGAGCTTCTGTCTGAATTACAATTCTGGTGGTGAGAACAATGACTGATATTATAATTGTATGGAAGAAGATACTGGCTTAGAAGTGATTGTACACAATGCACATCTGCTAAATTGTTAATTTCTTGAAGAATATGTAACTGGTTAAATGTGTTAGCACAGTCAGAGTTATTTCTGTTTTGATGGTGGACAAAATGACTGAAATCAGAGGACCATAGCTGAGAAGTTAAGGGGATAACTGAAACAAGCAAAATGATTTTTGCGAAGTACAAAATAATAAATATTTAACATTTTGTTAAATTCTATTTTTGATGATATAAAGATGTCATTTGGATAGATATACGTTTTATCAAAAAATTTTAATGGATATCTAAGTTTCTTTTACATAAAAATATTAAAAAACACATCAAAAACTATGTTCTAAAGAGGGATTGAAAAACGTACCACAAATATTTTTTAAAAGAACTAACATCTTTATATAACTGCAAGAAATACAATTAGAATATTCATTTATAAGTAGTGGTTTTCATCTATATTATTATATAAAATATATAAAATATATATAAAATCTTTATTTTTTTTCTGATGCTGTAATTATAAATCCAACTTGCATGACCAAGAAACTAACCCTGTCAGACTTGAACATCTGTATTAGTTTTTACTTTGTTAATTTAGATTGTTTCAGAAGGCAAAGAATAAGGAGCTCTCCTGGTATGTAGAATAACTCTCAATTCTTCCAGACGTTGAGTACTCATGTTTAAAATCAGCTTATTTCACCACTGTTCATAGGATAGCTAAGAAAAACAAAGAAACAAACAAAAAACAACTTTTGATTCAAACATATATCTGAATAAATTAAACCATGGTTTATATCACTTAGTTTAGAGCTTACTAGTTATGACCTTATCCACATCAAAATATAATACTATCAATATTCATATGTAAGTACAAAAATATCTCTATATAAAATAAGTTATACTAGTATGGCAACATGCAAATCAATGGATGTGTAACTGATATGATTCTGCAATCTGTATACGGGGTAAAAATGGGAGTTCATAACCCACTTGAATCAAAGTGTGAAATATGATATGTCAAGAACTATGTAATGTTTTGAACAACCAACAATAAAAAATTTAAAAAAAAAGAAAAAACAATAAGTTATAAAAAGTTCTGTCTTTAAATCATCACAGATTATTTTTATGTCCTTTGCTTTAATACTATTGAATGTGTACTAACATCAATAAAATATATTAATGAAGCAGAAACATTTTAACATTTTCTGTGCTCATGATATTTAAAACTTATTATTATTATAGTAAATGTAACTTGGTGCATTATAATAACAATAGGCAAGTAATATGTAATAATAATGTACAGTTTCTGGTAGCCTAACATTTACTATGGGAGTTACAGACTTTTAACAGGAGTTTTAGAGGCACTGCTATTATAGTCCTTTTTATTCTTTTTTCCTAATAATTAGTAAGTCCTTTTACATAAATAAATGGATGAGATTAAGTACTGTGCAGGATGGTTCCCTCTTTAAAAACCTTCATTGTCAAGGCAAAAGAAATAAAATACAAAGCAGGTTTAGTCTATACACCCTTTCAACAAATTAATTACAGGTTCTTGATTATCACTTGTCCTTCTTAGCTTGCTCAGTCAGTGTCCCCCTGACCAATGAAAAGATTCTCTATTGTTTCCTTGATCTTACTTAAATATTGGTTTATCTTTAAGAATCAAACAAAATGTTAACTCTTTTTTGGCCTCTGATTGTTTAAAAACTTTTTTCTACAAATATTTTACTGCAATGCAGATACAATTACTAACAAGTGCATTATTTCATATATAATTAATAAATATGGTAACTTTATTACATTTACAATAGGTGTTATTTCATCTAAAAGGTTGCAATATTATTTTCATGTCACTTACATTAATTTACATAAGTATTTTTATTTACATTTCAAGTATATCTCAATTTTATGCAATACTATTCATATAAATTAGAGAATTTTTTCAATAATTATGAGTTTTTACCTCATAAATAATGTAATTTTATCATTAAAAACAAGTGTTTTAAGCATACAATTATTGCAAAGATAACTATGTAGTTTTGACACAAATGCTACTTGTTGAAGATTGTTATATACCATAAAAGTAAACCTATACCTTCATAAGAAAATTTGCAAATGTTCACATACTTCGTGTAGTTTGAGATTTTTATATTCACCTTCATTGTTTTGTTTAAATAAACATCAGTTTGTTGTTATAATCTGATATTCTGTATTTTAACACATTGGTTTTACAGTCTTCCAATTTGTTTTTAAAATAGAAATAAATAAAAGAAGACTAACAAAATGTTACCAGTCTACATGTCTAAATTGTTAAAAATGATTAAAATATTCAAGAAAAATTCATTGTTTCTCTTTTCATAGATTCTGTGGCAACTGCCACTGAATACACATATTCATACCAAGTTTATCATAAAAAATGGGGCAAATTTCCACAACAAGTACAACAATAAAAGGAATTTAGATCAATTAACCTATTGAAGTAGTAGATAATATTTGAAAGAAAGATGAGGCAAAAGTAAATTAATAAACTCCAATTTTATCAAATGCTCCAGGACATACAAATTAAAGTGGTGATTTTTTTGAAATTCTGAACTTTCAAAAATATAATTTAAAAAATAAAACTCAATAACTTTCTTCTTTTTGCATTTTATTTTAAAAATTATCAAAATTCTCCAGTCAGTTATAAGAGTAAATATGCTGTGTTATAGTATACTGGATGTGATTAACTGACTTAAATAAAGAATTATATATTTACCACTTATTTGTCATAATTGGATATCAACTAAGTATTTAAAATAATAGGCCAGCCAGTGCCTACATAAAGAAATGTCAAAAATATTTCTAATAGTCTTCTCTGCATATTAGTTTTCCAATGTTGAAAAAGTCACAATAAAATGTATCTTTTTATTTGAAAACAAATCCTATTAAAATGTTGAAGAAAGAGCAATCTAGATAATATTGATATGATCTAGAACACTAACCACTAAAATGATTTGGTCATTTTAAAACAAATAAGTTCTTATATCAAATCCCCAAACCTTGTTTCATATCATGTTAAGAAAGGTGGGAAATTGAGAAAGACTATTTTGCACTATGCCACTCTCAGGGATCTTTCAGTTATCCGGTAGGCACTGAGAGGCAGTATACAGATAGAAGACAATATTTTAGGTATGAGAAGCACAAGATCTGTGTCTGTCCTCAATCAAGAAAAGTGCTCACACACTTTCACTGTAGAAATAATTTGAACCCTTTATATTTAGATCTCTAGGTCTTCTCCAGAAGTTGAATTTTCTCTGAGGTTGTCATCTATTCTATTTCTCTTTGGCAGTCCAGTTTTCGTAAGAGTGAGCAAATTTTAACAAAAGCATCAAAACAAACATGCTGTATAATTTAAATATGTATTATTATTGTCTATAAATAAATCAAAGAAGGTACTACATTTTTACAGAAGATATGACTTGTTAAACTAATACTTGCTTATACTTTATAAAAATATAATATGGAATAGGTCTTGGATGCTTTTTACAATTAAAAAAGTGGGACATTGCAAATAAACAAAAATAACACAGCTAGGAAAATAAAGTATAACTTTGAAAATCCAGTTAGAAATTATTTTTTGGATCCAAAGACCACGTTATTTTACACCTACAGAGAACTCTAAGGAATACCCTTCCAAGCAATATGCCACACTTCAAATGCTCAATCTTATCCTCAAATAAAGAATTTATAAATGAGAAAGTTTCATTTATCACTAGTAATAGTTTATATTAGGGATACATTTCACATAACATTCTTAACTGACATATATTAATAAAAAAGTAGAAGACCTACTCCAAAAATAAAAATGTATATAAAAAACAGAAATTTAAAAAATGAAACAATTGTGTTCACATTTCAGTCTTTTTTCAATTTAACACATTTTATACTTTTAAAGCTTAATGCCCTGGTGATTATTGATGGTTACTGATGTCAAAAAATAACATTAAGTTTAGAAGATTAAAACATCAGCAGGTAGTCTATATTTGCTTAATATTTCTAAATAATAAAATAACAGTAAATATAAGATATTTTGCTACTATTTAAAAATGCCTGTAAAAAAAAAAGTCTAACCAGGCAAAGGGAAAACATTTGTAAATCAACTTAGGAAACAGATTTTTGTTTTACATAAAAGAAAAGTTGAGCTTTTGTCTGTTGATAATGTGAAAGTTTCAGACGACAAGATATTGATTGAGAAATTACTTTGCTAAGTAAACAGTAAGAGAACTATTAATGTTATGCCACTTCAAAAAGGGGAGAAAATAGATCAAACCTGGCCAAAGATCACTTTTATTACTCTTTCAAGGCAAGAGTCATTAATCAGTGCATTTAAGAATAAAGTAGTGTAAAATATATTTCCTTAAGGAGCTCAGAAAGAACAAATATCACAGTGATATTTGATTCCACAAGTGATATGGCCCTTTATGTGGAGAATAAACTCCTATTCCCTCAACAGTTATGGGGACTAGATCTGCATTCCCAGGAAAATAGAAAGATCTGATGCATGTGCCGGCTCACTTGCTTCATCTGTCCTATTTGCAAGCTTCAGTGACTATTCCCCACAGAGCACCAAAGGGCAAACAAACATGTGAAGAAACCACACTCCTCCCACAGAATGAGCCTCACAGTAACTTACATCTCTGAAAAAAAAAAGTGTAAATTCAGATTAACTTACCCGACTTTCTGCAAAAATAAAGATGATAAAGTTTGCAAGGAGTAGAAATCATGCAATTCTTCAGGGAAATGCAGGATGCAGCTGCTGCTCCAGCCTGTAAATTGGACTGCACTGACATTACAATCAACTGTTACTGACAAAGCTCGCGAGAATTGGCAGCAGCAACTTGATCTAGAGGCAGCCAATCTTTACTTTCTGACATCTGTTCAGAGACTAATGGTATGAATGCAGTAGTGATTCATTTACAAAAGTATTACTGGATCATGCTTTATAATCACAGGCAGTCTTCTAAGACTGAAAAAAAAAAAGATATGGAAGCTTTTTAAAACACAAAATGCACGATTTCTTAACACTATCAGAACTTTTTTTCTTTTATAGCTTTTTCCTATGCTTAAGATTTAAAGATGCACACTTTGTTGTAAATAAATGATGTTATTGAAATTTGCTATTCAATCTGCTAAAATTATGTAGTTTTAAAGTATCATAAAAAAGAAAGTGAGAGACAATCACTCTGTAGATATAAAGCTATTCAAATCAAATGCCTAGTTTTATTAACTAAATGAACATCTCTGATATGTGTCCCTTTTCATTCCCCACGTCTCAACACTTATTTAAGTCATACAAATTTCACTGTTCATAGTAATTTACTTTTCAGGGAGCCCTGCATGCAGGTGTATGCAATGAAAAGCTGCAATTTTCTGGCCAAGTCAAGGAAATACCATGAAAGATTTTCAACAAACTCTGTAAAAAAGGCTTTTTGTAGCTGGTAGCTGGCAGTGCATATGCAGGGGAGGATGTATTTTTATCTTTCATGCTCATCTTCCCTGAAAGACATATTAGGTAAAAATTTTAAAAGAAATACTTCTAATGAACTCTTTAATACCTGAATTCTCAGTGCTGTTTCATTTTTCATCTTTTGTAAATGAGTTCTTTCACTTTTAAATATCTTATCTTTGGTCTCACTGAGGACTAATCAGAAGGCATGTATTTGTAGAAAGGCTGATTTTTGGTATTCAATATTTTAAATATTAAAAAGCAAATATAAAACCTGGCAATTTCTGTTGTTATTCTATCGTGTACCAAGCATTAAAACTAACAATTTACATAAAATCTATTTTTAAAAATTTAGTTAACATTCTTAAATAAGCTTTCAGATGATGAAGCTAAGGCTTGGAAAAAATCAGAAATTTGCTATATGTCCTACCATAAGTAGCTGTGGGAATCAGAATTTTAACATGGATTTGTCTGATATCATTTCAAGTCAACTGATTCCCAGGTGGTAGTCATTTTGTTTTCAGCTTGTCTTTTTTTGTATGAAAATTACTACTTAGGCAGTATGGACTAGCTAATAAACTTCACAATAATGATTTATAATGTATTTAGAATATAGTTTTTCTACTAACCTAGTTTAAGAAAAGTTACAGAATACATGGTGCATCTAAATGTAGAAAAAGTCTTTTTAAGAGGAAGTATGCTGACAGTTTTGCTATGGGTTTCAAAGTAATGGCATTTTGCTTTAAAATGCATTAATTCTGATGGCTTACAAGGAGGCCATTAGTTCAATGTAATGATTTACTTATTCAAATGTCAAAATTCTTCTTCCCACACAACTCCATTTCATTGTTTTCTAAGCTAGTATATAGTTAATCTTATTTTCAAACCCTGCAATTATTGAGGATTTTTAATTTTAGTGAATTCAGCAGAGTATTTTGCATGCTCCTAATACCCACTCAATGCTATACAAAACTTATCACATTTTTACACATAATTTAATTTTTGTTATGAAAAAAAAGATGCTAAAAACAAAATCAGTTACAAGCAGATGTTTAAACTGATTACAAAACCTGACATTTTTTTTCCTGCTTACTGTTTTTACTCAAGTGAATCATCTTTAGCTCTTGCCCATTTAGTTCACCACTCTCATGGTTTCTAAGCTATGCCCTGCTGTCAGATGCATTACTTTACTTCGTCCTTAAAGCATCTCTTCTTCCTGTCATACTTGAGTGGTTTCCTCTGTGGCTCAACATAGAACAGCTGATCTGCTTTGGTGGCATCATTCTTTTCTGACACTACTAGCAGGAGGATGTAGGTCACACACAGTGAGTGTGTTTCAGGGTTAGTAGGCAAGGGTTATTCACATCCTTGATGGTTAGCGATCCTGCTATTAAATGTTAAGTATGCTGAAAAATGACACTGATGAAATGCCACAGACTCTTGACATAGCATTAATACGGCTCAGGTTTTGTAGCTACATAAGCTAAAACTTGGTCTTGGCAACCATTATGGTCTTGTCTTTACAGTGGCTTCCAGTTACCCAGCCGCGATGCCTTGAGTTTTTAAGGTTTAATTGTGACTCAGTTATCAGGGGCTAGATGTTTTCTTGATTCAAGAAAGATTTTAAACTGTGAGTCTAACATTACTCCTAGGAGAGGCCGGGTGCTGTGGTGCACGCCTGTGATCCCAGTAGCTTGGGAGGCTGAGACAGGAGAATCATGAGTTCAAAGCCAGCCTCAGCAAAAGTGCCTATTCTTAGGTCTGATGATGCCATAAAAGTGTTCTAATATTTTCTTTATTAATACTTTCTTTAACAAGATAAATGCATTTTCTGAAAAAAGTGTGGTTTGCAAATTAAAGTACATTTCTGGGCTGGGGCTGTAGTTCAGTATCAAAGCGCTTGCCTGGCATGAGTGAGAACTTATGTTCGATCCTTAGCACCACATAAAAATGAGACAAATAAAATAAAGGCATGCTATACATCTACAACTACAAAAAATAATTTAACAGTTATAAAAATATATATATTTCTACATTTTATATGTCACAAAGCAGGAAAATCACTTTGGGGTATTTTGTTTAATTTTGAAAAATCTTGTAGTGGTTATGGTTACGTGGCTATATATAGCATTGGTTGCATGATTTGATATAATTTTTCCTTTATTTCATGGTACTAATTACCTATTAAATCATTGTATGATGGTATATTATCATACAAGTATAATTATTTTACCTTTTGTTATATTATGATAATAATCTTAGATAATAATAATCTTATGATAATAATCTTAAATAATAAATATTATTTACAAACACTGTTATATACAGTTTGAATATATTAATTATTTTAAAAATTATAATCACCTTAAAAGTAAGTAGTCTTTTATTCTTATTTTTGATTGAATAAATTCATCCACAAAGGGTTTTAACTAATTATTCCTCATATCATGAAGGCATTGAACTTTTTTTCTAATATTCATGAGATCAGTGACTATAACAGGCATTTCATATATGGATATTTGAGTATCTTTTTCCTATTTTCTTTATTTATCCAGAAATGTAATAAATGACTATCACTACAACAAAGTAGATTTTCATCTTCTGAGATTCTCCACAGACTATTTAATAGGAATGTATCCAACAGTCTTGGCAAGGGAAATGTTCTTAATCAGAATAAATCTCAACAAGTCTTTGGAGCCAAAGAATTAGACATTCATTCCCAGATGTGACAGGTGTTTGAAGATGGCTTTCTCAGCAGACAAAGTGGACCCAATTATGCAAATAATAAAACACTTTGAGAATAAGATAGCAACTAATATGGAAATGCCTGTGGGCAGGGCATCAGTAAAGCAAGTTGTCCTTTTGGAATTAAGGGAGAGTGAGTAACAGGAAGTTATGATGCTTTTTATACAAGGATGCTTGTAATTTACAGGAAGTTTTTGAAAGAAGTTTAGAGTCACAAAAAATTAGAGAGAATCTGGAGGACTAAACTCTAAAAGCATAATCAAAAATCAAGAAAACCCCACATCTTCTAAGGAAATAGGATACCAAAAAGTTTTTCATGGAAGTACAAAGGCAGGAAAAATGAAAATTAGCACAGGGCTTGAGAAAAGAAAGAGAAACTTTTTTTAAACACACATGAAAAAAAAAGTGGAGAGAGATAGAAACAGCAAGTTTATTTATTTATGATTTATTTACTTGGCTTGAATATACTTTGGCCAAACACTTGATTAGTCTTGGAGTTCTACTCTCAGAAAAAAAGTGTACATTAACAAGTCAGCAAATCAGAGCGCTTTTTAGAAATTTAGATTCTCAAGCCACATTCCAGGAATTTGGCTTTAGTGTATCTGGAGAGGGATCTTTTAAACTCTTCTCCTAATTGAAATTGTTTGGAGAAGTTCTATACCAGAAAGAGGCAAATCCTTGACCCTATATCTTGAGGAAATTGTCCTACAAAATTTATTCTTTATCTTTTTTCTTTATTTTGCTCATGCATAATTAAGCAATTTTCCATAATTTGGAGATATGTCACATATATTTTTTGTGCTATATTCATATAACCTATTTTCAGTTACTTCAAAATAATGCTATCAATTTTTTTAAACTTTGTTTTATTGTCTATATTAACACCTTTAATGGATGTAGCATAACAAATTATCTATTCTATTTTCATTGGAAAGGTAAATTGAATTTTCCTGGAAAAGATAATATGAAAATGAATATGATTAAATATTTTGAACACTTCTTCTTTTTCATGGAATAATCATTTAAACCAGAATGTTCAAAAGTTTTTTTTTTACTATTATAAACAAGACCTATGTGACCAACTACATCCATGAAATATTAGCAACTTATATGCATATCAGCTGTCTAGGAAAATATGTCTTTTGCTCAAAAGACAATGCATTACACATTTTTTTTCATTATTTTTACATTTAAATTTGTAAATATATGACAATTTATGATGAATTATTTTATTGTTAAATATATTTTCATGTGTTTGGGGTTTCTGAAATTTAAGCTTTATTCAGATATAATTTCAGATCAGTATAAAGAACTCACATACAATTTTTACCCATATTACTACCCATTAATATTTTGATCTATTTTCAATATTATTCTCTTCAACCATATATGTGAAGAATACATCTACAAAGAATATACACACACACACACATATATATGTGTATATATATATATGTATGTATATATGTATATGTATATATATATATATATATATATACACACACACATTATATATCTATGTATACATACCCACACATTGTTGTCATTTAGTATTAACAGGTGATTGGTTCCAGGTAGGTTCCCTGAGGACACCAAAATCTGCAGATGTTCTAGTCTTATATGTAAAATGGCAAAGTATTTACATATATCTTAGGTATAACCTCCTATAGACTTTAATCAGTCTTAAGTTATGTATGTTATAGAAAATAATTGTTAAACTATTGTTAAAGGGATCATAACAATGAAAAACTGTAAATATTCAGGAAAAATGCAGTTTTTTAAAAAGAGTGTTTTATCTGCTGTTGGCTGAATCAGCAGATGAAGAACCTGCAAATGGAATCTATCTCTATATCTGTGTAGTGTGTGTGTGTCTGTATGCATGTGCATATTATTTTTTTCTGAAATATTTCAGTTATTTGTAATACTGTGCTCCTTTAACTCTAGATGCTCCAAAAGATCTATGGAATTCCATCTGTTTATAAATAATAAATAAAAATAATAGTTCTCTTCGAGAGACAATTCTAACGTTAAACAGACAAAAACTAATGTTTGTAGATGGGACAATATGTTAGGAACAAGATTTCACAAATCTTGATGAAAATATTATGTCAGAGAAGAACTAACCATTGTTGTTAAAGTCACTATGTGTATGACTGATGATGAACAAGATTTGTGAAATTCATATGAAACCACACAGATTACATTTGGAATTTCATAACATAAGTAAAGGTCAATTTTAGTATGATGAATGGTAGAATCTATAGGATATTAAACATATACATCATCTAGTTTATTGTTTTTATTTGAATTTTTATTATTTTTTAAAGGTATGACTTGCATTTTACATGAAACAAAGAAAATAATGAAAGAACCAAACTAAAGCACAATGAAGCAAATAGAGAAATTCTGGACGTGGGGCTTCCTGAAATTTGTCAACAAAACAATGACAAATTTGTGTACAAAGTGCTGGGGAGTGATATAAGAAAAATTATATTGTTATATTGTGTGCATGTACAAATATCTAACAAAAATCTCACCATTATGTACAAGTGCAATGCACGAATAAAAATGTAGAAAGATAAAAAAATACAGAGAAATGAAATTTAAAAAAAAGAAACGTGTGTAGGTTGAACAAAATGTCAGAAGTAGCACATTGGCTCATAAAGAAAATGCATTTGGTTATCAGAAAGAGTATTTTGGGCCAATTTTGGAAAATTGAATAATTTCTGAATATTAGCTCTGAAAAGAATAACTGAGTTGAAAATTCTTGGTTACTACATATATATTACAGAACATTATGAAAAATATGACCCCGTATTTATATGTGTAAATATGCTCAGAGAAATATTTGGAAATATATACATTCAGATGTCAATAGTGGTTATTGCTGTATAGTGAGTATATACAACAACCATTTCTAAGTATTTGTTTCTATTTAACAATGGTCTATAATTCGAATGAAGTGTTTATATAACTATTGTTTATATAAATATATGTGTAAATAGCAAATCACATTTTAAAAAAAATAAGAGTTAAATTCCTGTCCTGAACTTCATGTTCAGATGATCCAGCTTAAGATTTTCACCTAAAATTATGAAAAATAAATTAACTTTTAACAGTTCAGAGACTTGAGAGAAGGCAAAGTTGCCCAATTCATGTCATTGGAATGATATAAACTCCATGGGAAAACACGTTAAGGTTAAGGACAGTTTAGAAAGAAAGACAGAAAGAAAGAAACATTTTCAGTTGAAGAAAGTGGTGCAAAATTTTTTTAAGGTATGAGAGATAAATAAAGTGAGAGGCAGATGAAAGTTGAAGAGAAGATGGTTTGGAAGGAGTGATCTAAAGAGAATATATGATAGGGAGACAGATGCATAATAAAGATTTCTAAGAATGAATTTGTGTTGAGGTGTAAATTCCTCCTCAGATTATGCAAATTTGTCAGTAGGGACTAAGACTGCTTTTCATTAGGTCATGACAAATGCTCATGGGTGCACATGTGAGTGCCTGTTTATATCTATGAGTCTATGTGTCCAAATTCTGGAAAAACACTGGCTGGAAAACTACAAAGAACTGACCCTAACACAGGGGAGATGGCAGAATTTTGCTTAGTATTAAAAGGAATGTTATGCTGCTATATTTGTGAGGTGAGAAATTGTAAATATTTTATGATATTTTTCCACTTTTAATTTGAAAATATTCCCAATTTTCATAAAATATTCTCAAATCAAACATCAGCTTCTCACTAAGTACACTTGATCACCATAAGAGCAAATTTGCAGTAACTTTTGAGATAAGTTTTTAAGTAGGGCAACCAATGTTGCCTTCCACAGCAGGATCTAAACCTTCAAAACCACAGTAACGTGACCCTGTCTTCTTGGATTTGTTCTTTTCCTCTAACAATCTTTCTCTCTTCTGTATCTTATTTCTTTTTTATCCTCTTGCAATATTTCCCAATCTATGCCATTCTTTTGCTTCTCTAAAATTTATTTTAACACCTCAGAATGGCATTGTAAATGCCAAAATTCAAATCTTATTTTCTGTAGGAATAGGGAGTAAAAGAGTCAAAAGTCACAATGAAAAAAAAAGTGAATTGCTGAGATCTACCTCTGTTTTGGAACTGGATTACTAAGTTAATGCCAAGTAGTCTGACATTTAGATGAGCTCTGGATTGCTAGTGTATTACTTCAGTTACTAAATATAATCAGGCAAATAATAATTAATCTTGCTCTATCTTAGCACAATCTGTGACTTAACATTGTTTTTCAGTCTGTTCACATTGTGTAATTAGATTCACAGGACAATTTTATCATTCAAAGCAGATTTAACTAGAGCATATTCCTAAATTCATAGAAGCTTATTTCCCCAAACATGAGAAAATGACATGACATCTTGCTTCCTCATAATAAAGGTTTTAACTCTGATCTCTTCCTTAAACACATCACATGGCACTTCAGCACTTAATCTGCATGGTTATTCTTCTAAAGTCTGATTTTTTGAGATGCTTAAATGATCAACATGACATAAAATAGAGATTAGATTTACAAGTCTCAAGAAACACAACTTGAAGAGTGAACCTATTTGTAGACTTTACAAAGCATTTCTCTACAAATTACTATATATATATATATATATATATATATATATATATATAACATTTCTCTACAAATTACTATATATCTATATAGTAACTTTTGTAGAGAAATGTATATATACACACATGCACACTGATACACACACACACACTGATTTTCATGTATAAGTTGTTAAAATTATGGTTGTATCAGCATTTTTAAATCTACATTAGTGGACATAGAAAAAAACATGACCAGTTAATTTTTTGAATCATCCTGACTATGCTATAGTATGCCCTAAATGCTGATAATATATTATTCTAGCTATGTCTGTGAGGAAGTTTCCAGAAAAAAAATTAGGATATGAAGCAGTAGGTTGATTAAGGAAGATCTGGTTATACTAATGTGGGCAAGTGTTTTCTATACTTTGAAAACATGTTCAAATAGAACAAAAAGGCCAGGGGAAGAACACATTCACTTTCTTTTTGAGGTAGGACTTTATCATCCTCTGCCCTGGGGCACAAAAGCTCCTGATTCTTGATCCTAAGACTTATATCATCCTCCATCTGATTCTTAGGCCTTTGACCTTGGACTGGAAATTACACCATTGTTCAGGTCACCTGGATCTGAGCATTCAGACTCAGTGTGAATTACAGCCCCATCTCTCCTTGCTCTTCAGCTTGCAGATGGCATACAGCAGGAGTTCTTTGCTTTCATACCCATATGAGCCTATTTCCATAATTAATTTATTCTTACATATCTATATATACTCTACTCTGTTTCTCTGGAGAACCCTAATACAAAACCCAAAGAGATAATATGAATTTCTGTCTTGCCAATTTTATTTCATACTTGGAAAAGTCATATGAAGTAATGCAAGGAAAAGCTGTTATCAATTATGATATTGTCATATTTTCTCAGTTAAATATGTATCACTATTCATATATATATACTAGCTTTGTTTCTTGTAAATACTCTTATATTGTCAGGAAACTGTTATAACTCGCATATGAATGGTAAAATTAGGACTTAAAAATCTAGTCTTTTGAGGCATATCCACCCTGGTATTCATGCATTAATACACTGGGCTTCTTAAGGTTTTTTCCTGCAATGCTTTATATGAATTGGACGATTGAATAATGTTAATTTGAGATCATTACAGTGGAGTCCTGATACTTTAAACACTATGCTCTAGAATAATATTTATATTTATAATATTTGGTTCACATGCCTTCAGAAGCTAAAAGTGAGAGTCTAAAGTGAAGCTGAAAAGTGAAATGAATTTGCCTTCAGTAGAGAATTGCCACCAGCATAAAATAGTCACACTGAAAAAGCAGTGAGTAGGCGTATTTGAACAATAACAAATAGAGTAATATATTTATCATAAAACACAAGGCAAGCTTGTGCTACAAGTGCATAAGAAATTTGAATTTATATATATATATATAAATTTATATATATATATATATAAATTTATATATATATATATATATTTTATTTGATGGTGGAATCTAAAAACTAAGAAACATAAGAATTAGTTCCTAACCAATGAAATTCTGGAGAGTCCCAAAAGAAATAAATGAAAAGCTCAACATGTCTCTGAAGAGACAATCACCTCATCCAGAGCACTAAGGAATTATACATGAAGGAAAATACCAACAACAGAAACAAGAGTTGTTAAAAATGCAGAAGCACATTTGTTACAAAAACACTATAATGGAGACTCAGCAAACCCAGGCGATCAGGACTAAAATTCTAAGGAACCGATAGAGATAATAAAAGATAATAAAAGGGAATACAAAATAAATAATCCTAAATGAATGAGAGAAATTTGTAAGGCGATACATCATTACAGAAACAGAAAATAAAGCTGTGGATAGTTAAGATTCAAGAAAGTCAGAATGGCAATTATGAAGAATACAAGCAACCATAAATGATGGTGAGGATGTGGGGAAAAAGGTACACTCATACATTGCTGGTGGGACTGCAAGTTGGTGAAACTTGGAAAGCAGTATGGATATTCCTCAAAAAACTTGGAATGGAACCACCATTTGACCAAGTTATACCACTCCTCAGTTATACCCAAAGGACTTAAAATCAGCGTCATACAGTGATGCAGCAATAACAATGTTTAAAGCAGCTCAACGCACAATAACTAAACTATGGAACCACCCTAGGTGCCCATTAACAGATAAATGGATAAAGAAAATGTGGTATATACACACAATAGAATACTACTCAGCCATGAAGAATGAAATTATGGCATTCACAGGTAAATGGATGGAGATGGAGAATCATGCTTAATGAAATAAGCCAACTCCAAGGGACCAAAGCTGAACATTTTCCTTGATATGAGGATGCTAATTCATAATAAAGGGGTTGTGCTATGGAAAAAATAGAGGTACTTTGGATTAGACAAAGGGGAGTAATGGGAGGGAAGGTGGTGTGGGGGTAGGAAGGATATTAGAATAAATTGAACATTATTTCATTATGTGCATATATGATCACATGACCAGTGTAATTCTACGTCATGTACACCAGAAGAATGAGAAGTTATACTCCATTTATGTTTGCTGTGTCAAAATGCATTCTATTGTCATGTAAAACTAATTAGAACAAAGAAAAAAAAGAGAAGGTATCCATAAAAAAAGAAAATTTATATTAGTAAAATAAAGACACTAAATGAAAAGGAAAACAGCAAATCAGATATCAAGAGAGACTTGGTTAAAAGAAAGATGGGAATAAGCAATAAAAATAAAAACAAAAGATAGATATAAACACATTAAGCAAGGGGAAGTTTTGGTATTGAACATGATTGAACATATTGAATAGTAGATCAAATTTATGACATAAATCCCAGATGAATATCAGAAAGAAACAACTGAAGAGAAAAATAATAATTCCAAGTGAATTTTCCACAATTGATGAATAAAATGAAATGACTCTGATTTGGAGGAAAAATGATTGTAAGTCCAGAATGAAAATACAAATGCAATTATTAACAATCACAAAATAATTAGACAGTGTACTTCACAGAAAAAAAAAGACAAAACAATCCTATATACCTATCATTGAGAATGACAGTATAGATTTGTATGCCCATTTAAAGTTGTATTTAAGAAAGTGATCTTGGACTAATGTTAGGTAAAAATTCCCCATTGTATCTTCAGTCCAAATAACTTTATTTTTTTCAAGGTTATAAGCAATTGCTCAAAGAGACTGAAAATGAAAATTAGCCATTGTAAACACTGAGTTTCTGTGAAATATTTATATTGTTAGAGAACAATGTGATTAGATCTGCTACTCATAAAATAATTAAGACATCAATCATTTCTTACTGATTTGTTTTTAGTTTATTGTATGTTTAGTTTTAATTATATTTGAAATTTTAAGTAGTATCTATTACTTATTCCTCTCTCTTGTCCTACATATATTTTACAATTTTCACAACTTGCTAAAACACATTTGACTACCAGACAGACTTCTGTACAGAACAATTTGATACCAAAACCTACACAGGAATACACAAAAACAGAAGAATATAGCCTCCAAATTCAAACATTATAGAAAAAAATAGCACGCAATTTAAAGGATAACTGTAGGATTTAAAAAGTTAAAATGCATGAAGTTTCTAGGTACATCAATTATTTAATTGTTATCTTAATTTTATATGTTGGACTATACATTTAAGTTGGTCCAAAGTGATATATATAGTCAATATGAGAGAGAAAAGATAAACCCAATGATCTGGATTAAAAGTAGGGGATAGGAAAGGTAGCAGAATACAACAGTCACTAATATGCCATTATGTAAAAATGTGAGTGTGTAACTGATGTGATTCTGCAATTTTTATTTGGGGTAAAAATGGGAGTTCATAACCCAATTGAGTGAAATGTATGAAAGATGATATATCATGAGCTTTGTAATGTTTTGAACAACCAATAAAAATAATAATAATAAATAAATAAAATAAAATAAAATTTTAAAAAAGTCCACATTTCTTTTTACTTACAATTTTTAGTATATATAGTTAAAACTGGCATTCAAGAAAATTTGACATGGTGGTACCAGGATACTAGCTATGTCCCACTTTTTCCTCCAGGGAGAAGTCTATGTTACCCCATTTTAAATAAACCCTGCTTCATAAGCTAAAAATATATTAAAAATAAAAAAAATAACACATTTATTTTTTTTAATTTTTTTTATTTGTTGTTCAAAACATTATAAAGCTCTTGACATATCATATTTCATACTTTAGATTCAAGTTGGTTATGAACTCCCAATTTTACCCCAAATACAGATTGCAGAATCACATCGGTTACACATCCACATTTTTACATAATGCCCTATTAGTAACTGTTGTATTCTGCTACCTTTCCTATCCTCTACCATCCCCCCTCCCTCCCCTCCCATCTTCTCTCTCTACCCCATCCACTGTAATTCATATCTCTCCTTGTTTATTTTCCCATTCCCCTCACAACCTCTTATATGTAATTTTGTATAACAATGAGGGTCTCCCTCCATTACCATGCAATTTCCCTTTTCTCTCCCTTTCATCCCACCTCATGTATCTGTTTAATGTTAATCTTTTCTTCCTGCTCTTCCTCCCTGCTCTGTTCTTAGTTGCTCTCATTATATCAAAGAAGACATTTGGTATTTGTTTTTTTAGGGATTGGCTAGCTTCACTAAGCATAATCTGCTCTAGTGCCATCCATTTCCCTGCAAATTCTATGATTTTGTCATTTTTTAGTGCTGCGTAATACTCCATGGTGTATAAATGCCACATTTTTTTTATCCATTCATCTATTGAAGGGCATCTGGGTTGGTTCCACAGTCTAGCAATTGTGAATTGTGCTGCTATGAACATCGATGTAGCAGTATCCCTGTAGTACGCTCTTTTAAGGTCTTCAGGGAAAAGTCCAAGAAGGGCAATAGCTGGGTCAAATGGTGGTTCCATTCCCAGCTTTCCCAGGAGTCTCCATACTGTTTTCCAGATTGGCCGCACCAGTTTGCAGTCCCACCAGCAATGTACAAGAGTACCCTTTTCCCCACATCCTCTCCAGCACTTGTTGTTGTTTGACTTCATAATGGCTGCCAATCTTACTGGAGTGAGATGGTATCTTAGGGTGGTTTTGATTTGCATTTCTCTGACTGCTAGAGATGGTGAGCATTTTTTCATGTACTTGTTGATTGACTGTATGTCCTCCTCTGAGAAGTGTCTGTTCAGGTCTTTGGCCCATTTGTTGATTGGGTTATTTGTTTTCTTATTGTTTAATTTTTTGAGTTCTTTGTATACTCTGGATATTAGGGCTCTATCTGAAGTGTGAGGAGTAAAAATGTGTTCCCATGATGTAGCCTCCCTATTTACCTCTTTTATTGTTTCTCTTGCTGAGATAAAACTTTTCAGTTTAAGTAAGTCCCAATTGTTGATTTTTGTTATCAACTTTTGTGCTATGGGTGTCCTATTAAGGAATTTCGATATTACCAAAAGTTCTCTATAGGTTTAATGCAATGCCAATCAAAATCCCAAAAGCATTTCTTGTAGAAATGGATAAAGCAATCATGAAATTCATATGGAAAAATAAAAGACCCAGAATAGCAAAAGCAATTCTAAGCAGGAAGTGCGAATCAGGCGGTATAGCGATACCAGACTTAAAACTATACTACAGAGCAATAGTAACAAAAACACCATGGTACTGGTACCAAAACAGGAGGGTGGACCAATGGTACAGAATAGAGGACACAGAGACTAATCCACAAAGCTACAACTATCTTATATTTGATAAAGGAGCTAAAAGCATGCAATGGAGGGAGGATAGCATCTTCAACAAATGGTGCTGGGAAAACTGGAAATCCATATGCAACAAAATGAAACTGAATCCCCTCCTCTCGCCATGCACAAAAGTTAACTCAAAGTGGATCAAGGAGCTAGATATCAAATCAGAGACTCTGCGTCTGATAGAAGAAAAAGTTGGCTCCGATCTACATATTGTAGGGTCGGGCTCCAAAAAATAACACATTTAATATTTTTAATACATATTTTTTAGTTGTAGGTTAACACATAATATCTTTATTTCATTTTTATGTTTTGCTGAGGATTGAACCCAATGCCTCACATGTGCTAGGCGAGCACTCTACTGTTGAGCCACAACCGCATCGCAACACATTTCATTTTAATGTGTTCAGATGTAATGCATTCACCTGTGAAACTATCACCATAAGCAAAGTACTGAATATATCCATCACCTCTCCAAACTTTCCTGGTGTTCTTTTGGGTGTTGTTCCTTTGTTCACAAATATCTGACAGGAGATTCAGTCTTGAAACACATGGTAAAGTTTACAAGGCTGTATTACGTATAGACAATATGTTGCACAGTAGATCTATGAAAACTTTTCCTCTTGCATAACAGAGACTTAAGAAATAATTGAGAAATAATTGCCATGTACCCCTACACCAGCCCCAGCCAACCACCTTCAATTCTGTGTTTGTATGAGTTTGACAGTTTTATAGAGCTCATATGCTATGATCTGAAAGTGTCCTCAAAATTTGAATGTTGGAAACGGAATCACTAATGCCAAAGCAGTGGGAGGTGTTCTGATCATGATGGTTTTGCTCTCGTGAATGATGGATCCATGCCTTTATAAAAGAACTTACCAGTGGAAGATTTTCCCTTCTGGTTCATTGTCACTGACCTGTGAAGACGCAGGATTCCTCACACCTGGAGCACACAATATTTAAGATAGTATCATGGAAGCACAGAGCACCACTTATCAGATGGCACTCCCTTGATATTGGACTTCTCACCCTCCAGAACTGTGAAATATAAATTTCTTTTCTTTATAAATAGTGAGGGGAAAGGGAAAAATAATACAAGGGGGAGAAATGAATGACAGTAGAGGGGATAGAGAGAGAAGAGGGGGAGGGGAGTGGAGGGGAGGGGGGATGGTAGAGGATAGGAAAGGCAGCAGAATACAACAGACACTAGTATGGCAATATGTAAATCAATGGATGTGTAACTGATGTGATTCTGCAATCTGTATATGGGGTAAAAATGGGAGTTCATAACCCACTTGAATCAAAGTGTGAAATATGATATATCAAGAACTATGTAATGTTTTGAACAACCAACAATAAAAATTAAAAAAAAAATAAATAGTCTTTGGTTTTTTGAGTCCACTTTTATATTGCTGTGACTAAGAAACTGACTAGAACAATTTTAGAGGAGGAAAAGTTTATCTGAGGGCTCACAGTTTCTAAGGTCTCAGTCCTTAGATAGTCACCTCCATTCCTTGGGACTCAAGGTGAGGCAGAACATCATGAATGTCATGGTGGAAGAGGGTGGCAGAGGAAAGTGGCTCACATGATCAGAAAGCAGAGTGATTCCACTAGCCAGATTCAAAATATATACCCCAAAGGCATGGCTCCAGGGACCTTCGTACTTTAGACCTTTACTCTCCTTCATTTAGCACCCAGTTAATCCCATCAGTTGGCTAATTCACTGATTAATTTAAAACTCTCATAGCCCAATGATTTCTCCTCTAAATCTTCCTACATTGTCTTACACATGAGTTTTTGCAGAACACCACACATCCTAACTATATCAGTGATATTCTATTATAGCAGCACAAATAGAGTAAGACATCAAGTAAATTAAATCATGTAGTCTTTGTTTTTGTTTCATTTATACTAATCTATGCTTATTTCATTTATGATTATCTATAATCATATTTTTATAAATGACAAGATTTATTTTTAAGGTTAAACAATAATCAGTTGTATGTCTACACCACATTTCCTTTAACTATTCATATGTAAGTGAACATTTCATTTGGTTACTTAGGTATGATGAATAGTAGAAAAATGAACATGGAAATGCAAATATCTCTTTGAGATCAGCTTTCAATTTGTTAAATACAAAGATTTGGAATCGATATATCATGTGGCATTTCTACTTTTAAATTTGTGAATAACCTACAAACTTTTCCATAGTGAAAACATTGTGTGAAGGTTCAAATTTCTCTACATCTTCTCCAACTCTTGTTGTCACATGTGTGTGCATGAATTTAAATGTATATAGACATTGTATACATGCATGATGCATGCTTCAATGTATATATACATTGAATAGAAATATTAGGATAGATATTTTATATAGATATATAGGATATAACCTCTTATGGGTTTTATCTATATTTTCTTGATAATCAATGATTACCATTTTATATAACTGGTGGCCATTTTTATGTCTTTCTTTGAAAGAAAAATTAAAACTCAGCTAATGTCACAGATTCATATTTTTCCAAAATGTCTCTTATTTAAGATGTAAAGCCAATTTCCTTTCTAAAATGAAACTATTATTGTTATAATTAGAACTTCCTTTTCCAAAGAAGAGGCTTATATGATTTTAGTACCATAAAATGATATAAAGACCTTTACAGAGTTAAACTGTTTTACATCTCACAGACCCCTGATGAAAGAGTTATTAAATATACACTATGAAAATGGGATTAGGATTCCAAAACAAATAGGAAGATACAGAAAAACTCAAGTGAGTGAGTAAAGGAAATTTTGGTGTCTAAAGCAACTTGCATATTAGAAGATTAATGGACTATAAAACATCATACATGAATATTAACTTAGACTAAATTTATGAGATTAAAACAATATAGAGTTTAATGTCTAGACAGAAATTAACAAATTCAAAATATTGATCAAATTAAAGTAATGCAAATTCTATATATTATTCTGGAAAACAGTAGAGATATCAATTTACTGGTTTCAGAAAAATAAAAATGCAGAACTATAAATTAATAAGATAGAAAACATACAGGCAGGAAACTTTTAAAAACTAGAGAAATTCAATAATACATATTAAAAGTTGGAAAAAACAAAAGGCAGGGAAGTGTAGTAAAAATTACACAAAATTTGTTTTCAAAATAGATCCAACCTAATTGAAACCTAAGAAAAAATCAAACTAGATATTTAAAAAACTGAATCAAATAAGATTAAAATTAAAGATATATAAATTGAAGTTTTATTTATTCTATTTTACACTTATTCATTTATTTTTGCACAACTGAAAATTGAATACAGGTACTCTACAACTGAGTTATGTCTCCAATCTTTTTTGTTATTATTATTATTATTATTATGATGATGATTATTTTAATTTTGAGAAAGTATCCCACTAAGTTGCCTAGGTTGGGTTTGAACATGGTATTCTCATGCCTCTACTTTCTTACTAACTGGTATTCGAGGCATGTGTCACTGTGCCTGGCTATAAATTGGATTTTTAAGAAGAAAGTTGTATTCTATTACAAGAAACATGCCTAAATATATTTAAAACTTTTGGAAGTATGGAATGGAAAAATTTATACTAAACAAATACTAATTATGGTACAGCTATAGAACACTAAATACAAGGGATAAAATTAAAACTATAGATACAGAGGATTATTATATAATAATAGAATCATTAAATTCATCATAATACATAATAATTTGGAAAACAGGTTTGACAAATGTATGTTCTAAAAATAAAAAGCATATACTGATACAAGATGGAATAGTAGACAAATAATTTTACACATTTATCTGAGAAATCATTCCATTAAGCAGATTAAAATAGAGGAATCTAGAATATTAGAAACATTGTAATAAAAAAGATAATCTAAGCTAAGTGCAGTGGCATATGCCTGTAATCCCAGGGACTCAGGAGGCTGAGGAAGGAATATTGTAATTTCAAGGCCAACTTCAGCAATTTTGCAAGGCCCTAAGCAACTTAGTGAGACCCCATCTCAGAATAAAAAATAAAAATAAAAATAAATAAGGGTTGGGGATGTGTATCAGGTGTTAAGTACCTCTGGGTTCAATCTCTGGTTAAAAAAAAAGCTAATCTAATAGAAACACACACACACACACACACACACACACACACAGTATATGTTTCCAAAACAGCGAAATGCTGGGATCTCTTCCATAATTCAGTTACTACTACATCACAAAATTACACATCAAATACCAAATAATTTCTACTACAGACCAAGTTTTCTAATGGCAGTTCAATATAATTAGAAATTGACACCATTTTGGTCTTTATTACCTCATAGGAAGGGGATTTAAAACGACCGGTAAACAATTACTGGATTAAAAAAAAAAGTCAAATTAACATTTAGTGTGTAATAATAAAACCACAGATTCATCCATGGCAAGTGGATTGATATTAAAAGGAAATTCAGGGAGGTAGCAAAAGATGAAGGCTGAGTAAGAGACTCCTGTGATAGTCTCTCAGTAGACATATCAAATTAAACATCTATTAATGCACCACATGACCTCCACAAGAGCTAAGGAAATCAACTGAGAGAACATAATGTCTGCTTTTAGTATTTAAAAAAGAGAATAGTCCAAAGATATAATGAAGAATGCAGGAAGAAAAAATATGCCCACATGACTCGCCTACCAATTCCAAGCAACCCAGATGAGTGATACAATATCCTGCTTGGGGGAGGAAGAGAGAATAAAGTTCAGACCTTGGATTTGAAACACAGAGCCAGGGCCACCACAGTGAAATCCAAGGCTGGGCAAAGATTTATGGACCCTACTCTCAAGATAATGCTTACAGACTGAGTTCATGAAATTCCTTTTGGCCAGGTGACTGACTCACTCCATCACTTTTCTAACCATGGGCATTACAATGAGGAACAAGACTTTACCTTTTCAGGAATAGGGCAAAAAAGCTATTATAGGGTGTTACCTTGAGGCTCACCAGGCCTTCCATAGTGAGATCAAGCACCCTGTAGAAAATGAAGGTCCTATAGCCTGGCCAAATCTCTCAGACAGAGCTTCTAGACTGGTTCAACATTAGGCAGAGACATATGTACAAGGGGACAGACTCACAAATGGGTCTTTGTCATTTCCAGCCCTAGAATAGGACTGGGACACACCTGCTATATTCCCATGACCATGATTATGCTATAATTGTGAGACTGAAGTTCAAAGCATCTTAGCATCAGACTTGGTGGCTAAGAGATTGCTTCTACTACCCTCCCACAGTCTCAGGCAGTAGAGCTATAATCAGAGCAGTTCTCAGAAATGAGCTTGAGAAATGGCCTGGCACCAGACAGAGACATGTGCCATGACAGGATGGAATCATATTTTTACCTACTTCACCCCCAGCTATATTCTGGGTCTGAGTACACCACTGAGACTATGCAGGTCCTTGCAGCTATGAGACTGTCACTACTGTCACTACCCATCTGAGCATCTGCCTAGGTGGCCAAGGGAATTTTTTCACTAAAATAACCCAGAACTTAAGTAGCATAGTGTTGTGCAAGAACAATATGCTGGGGACAAGATAGGTTGTAAGCACATGGTTTTGTCCTGGAACTTAGTTCTAGGATGACAAAGATTAATACTTTGTCAGATGCCCTGGACCCCATTCCCCAGCCTGCCTATGGATGGAGCTTCTGAAACAGTTCCAGTGCCAGGGGAAGAGCTGCAGCAATAATCTATCAGACTTCTATTCCAATTAGCCTCTTATGTCGTGACTCTATCTCAGCAATAGGCAGGACTAGCACCAGAGACCTTGGTCCTAAGTGTTGTACCATTCCTGGTGGGCTGCTGGTTCAGGGTGCAACACAACTGGTAGCATCACTGGACATAGGTGTGATGTCATAGCCTGAAGTTAATCCATCCATGGTGACTGTTCAGAGATGGACAAAGTCCTGCAGTAGCTGATCACAGGCTAGTAACTATCAACAAGGAATCTGAGCTTATTCTAGATTAAGGGAGAGATTTCTGACAGCAGATTACTTTTTCTGGGTACTCACCTGGTTCTTTTACAATAACACTCCAGTAGTAACTGGGACAAATGTGGACTTGGATTGCCATCTGGTACCAACTGATAAGTCACAAATAGTGGAATCCTGACAAATATGGATTTAGATGCCATCTAATGCTGAAATTGTGGAAGCGATTATGGGCTAAAAGAAAATAAACAACTTGTTTAGAATTTTTAGAAAGATAGACACACAAAAAAATTCAGATTATGAAGACTGGAATAAGTAAAAGATCCTTCAATTTCTAGATAATATGCATACCAAAAAGTATCAAGAACTTTCAGGAAAACATGACCTTATCTAACACACAAAACAAGGAGAGAAAAAAAAAATGGCCAGGTGATAATTAGCGTGGGAGAATTCTTAATAAGAAAATTAAACCAGTTGTTTAAGAAAAGTCAATTAACTTAAAGAAAACAGAGAAACATTTCCATATGCTAACAGAGAAGCATAGCAGAGAGTGGGATGACATTTTTCACAGTACGAAAAGAAAAATCTCGTGACTGCAAACATTGTGTCTAGCAATGTCTAGGAATGAAGAGGGAATATAAAGACATTCCAAGGCAAACAAAAGAGTACAGAATGTATCTCCATCAGAACTGTTATACAAGAAATGTTAAAGGACAGTCTTCAAAAGAATGAAATAAACATTAATGAGTAAGAGGAAAATACAGGAAGGTATAAAACTCATGGGTAAGAGTAATGACACCAAGAAACTCAAGTTATTCTAATCCTGTGAGCATAGCAAGCAAATATTTACATTTTTAGTATGAAGACTATAAAACAAAACAATTAAATTATGATAAACAGTTTGTATATTAAGTAATTTAGAAAGGTGTAATATGGGATATCAAAAAATTAAAATGTGTGGAAGAACAAATATGGTGAGGAGTACAAATTTAGTAGGCTTTATACTTTTTTATTAGTATTTTTTTCTCTTTTGTTTTTTTGTTTCCTTGATGACTAAGGTCTTAAAATTATTTTATATTTCTGTCATTTAAAAATGGCTTATTGTAATCAAAATAGCTTTTTGTAAGTCTTACAGTAACCACAAAGAAAAAATCTAAAATAGACCAGACCAAAATAATAGGAAATCAGAACACCCTAGCAGAGTGAATAACTTAACCTCTATGTAAGACAGTGTGAAACAAAGGAATTACAAAGAAAATAGAAAATATGATGTAAATTGCTGTAGTATATTAACAATTACTTTAAATATGGATAGATTAAATTCTTCAATTTAAAGACATAAATAACTGAAAAAAAACCCAAATATGTGACACTTGCAAAAACTTCACTGTGCCTTGAAGGGTAGTCATTGAATGAAAAGTGAAGGCATGGAATAAATGCAAATGGAACCCAAAAGAAAATAAGAGTAGTCCTATTTATATCAGATATAAGAAACCAAAAGGTAGGTCATTAGATACTTATTTCAGCAAGACCTTTTAATAATTTGAAATATATTTGCACCTAAAATTGGAGCAATCAAATCTATTCAGGGAAATGCAAATAAAATCACAATGAGATATTAACTCATTACAGAAAATGTAGCAATTATCAAAAAGAAAATATCACAAATACTGGTAAGGATATAAAGAAGGCAGAATCCCTGTAAAATGTTGGAGAGAATGTAAATTAGTAAAGCCATTATGGAAAAAAATGGAAGTACTTCAAAATATTAAAAACACAGCTACCATATGATCCAGCAATCCCACCTCTGAATATATATCCAAAGAAAATGAAATCAATACATCAAGACGTATTAGAACTTCCACATTAATGGCAGTAGTATTCACAATTTTGCCAAGACATAGAAACAACTTAAGTGCTTGTTCATAAAATAATGGGTGGATAAAAAATATGCTATATATTAAAATATATGTTCTGTGTCATTAGTTAATATCTCACTTATTAGTAACAGTTTAAAAATATAAATGAAAAATATTTAGATTGCTTTTGTCAATCACATTCTTATTCCCAAAGCACAAATTCTAGTGTCAATGATGATTAGATTCCTCTTCTCATCTGGTTTTAAGATAAGTGCATTAATGGGAAGTATATATGCTTCTGTTTTGAAAGCATATAGCAGGTCTTCTGAAGCAGCAACCTTCAAGCAGGGGTCGGGGGTGGGGGGATGGAGTGAGCAAGAACTACTGAAGGCCAGTCACACTGATGTTGAGAAAGAATGGTCATATCACAAGAGCTCATTGCTTTCAAAGCAAGGATGTGGATGATTCATTTTATTCTATTTTTCCTTCTTTTCATCTGTATCACTCAAAAAATAATAGGCATTCTTAAGTGAAAATTTTACTCTGTGCTTATTTCAAGGTGGGGCAAGAGGAGAAAATGAGGAGGAACATTTTTGAGTCAATACCATACCACTTCGTAAGGGCCACCATCTCATATTTGAGTTTACAGAATGGACTTCGTTTTGTTTAACTTTGTATTCACAGCACTTTGCAAGTGCCCTGACACAGAGTAGATAAAGAGTAGAAAATTTAGGTGGTTGCTTGAATATATTAATGAATGTATAAAATGCGTGGATCATTTTTCTTTGAACTAGTTTAAATGTACAGTGTTCCTCTTTCTCTAAGTTCCCTCCTTAGGAAGAGAGCACACATATTTTTAAAAGATGTTTATTATCATTCGGGACTTCTTTTGAAGTCATTCATCTGTTAGAGATGGTTGTCTACTATGGGGATGTGTCAGTACCTTTCCCCAAGGTGTTTTCTGAGCCAGTTTTATTCCAGCTGGAGACACACAGAGAAGCAATTTATTTGAAGGCTAGACATTTCTCTTTTGTCGAAGAGAAACAATAGAAGAAGTGGAATATCAAATCAGGAAGGTGTTCTTGAATTAGTCACATATATTCCCGAGGTGGGTTTTACTGATTGTGGTAACCATGAGGTGAAATGGCAGAGAGCCACTTAATGGAATGGACAGGTTTGCTTAGGCATTAGTATTTGCAGCTGCAATCAATATCTTACAATACTTGGTTTGAGGAAGGCTTGCCTAAAGTTCCACCACAGATTATTTATGATGTTTTCAAAATCAGTAATATTTGAGAGTTATTTTAATCAGAATTTACAATACTTAATGGGCCTCAGTTTCTATATTACAGACTTCAACTCTATTTGTCTAGGACACTCCTTTTGTATGCTTATTTTCTGCATAATTATAAATAATGTTGGCTTTTTTTCTAGAAATGTAGTGACAAATTACATAGGCCCTTACTAAGTGGTGAAAAGGAGTCAATGAGAGAGACATTTCTAAGTGATGAAAAACACATATGAAATCAGTTTTCATTAATGTCTTTTGAATATGAGGATGCACCTGTTAGTGATCTGTTCATATTCTATCCTAACAATGAAGAGTATTGTTCCTCATGGGATCACTCTGTAAACAAGTCAAGGTCTTCAAAATCTCATTAGAGTCGTTACTTTTCTCTCTATTTTTTTTAAAGAGTTGCCAAGACATTTCATCACCTCTTAAGATGAAGCAACTCATGGCACTGGCCTGGCATGGGAAGGATTTATTGACCGTGTAGTCTGAACTGCTACATATTGATGAACATGAACTCTGCTTCTTGTCACTCACATCTCACCTTACAGTGTTGCAGCTGTGCTTGGCAGCAGAATGCCAGATGGCACCAAGACATCAATTGATTACCACTCAGGTACAATGTCACCTGCCAGGAAGGACTGCAGACAAATTGACAAAGACAATGCAAGGTTCGCAGGCATGAATATAAGAAGCCCTTTAAATAGATTTATAGCTGCATTTTTAAAATGTGGACCATTTAGAAACCTTCAGGATAAAGCCACAAATTTAATTATATAACCATGCACGTTTTGCTAGAATCTTTTAACATCAGATTCCTTTACTTGCCTACAAGGCTAGAAGGACAATATAATGTATTCTTTGTTGCATGCCATTGCAAATCCAAAGCTATCTAAACTCTGCTTTTAAAATGTATTCTTAGCTGCCTTTTTTTTATTTTGATGATCAGTTAACATTATAAACTTGGGCCAGAAAGAAAGCCAGTAGAAAACTGCCTGAAGAATACTGGAATTCACAAGCTGTCAGCATGAGTTATTTGTCCACAAAGAATGCCTTTTATGAGTAAGTCTTGTTTTTATAGAAGGCATTTATTATCACATTTGGAATCATTTTATGTAGCATATCTTGGATTGTTTGCACTCAAACTTTGGCTATATACTATATCTGATGGCTTGGAATGGATGCCAGCATTTGAAAAACACACATGCCATGTTACTCAGCTTAGCTTTTGTAAAGAAGTCCTAAGGTTTTTTTTTTTTTTTTTTTTTTTTTTTTTTAATATTCCTGTGAAACTTGTTTGTTGTAGCTTATTTTCAAGTTTATTTGAAGAGATTCTAGTATGATAGCAAAAACTCTATTTTAACAAAATATAGCTTATTTTTTCCTTTGTGCAGTACATGAATTGCCCATAACTATTGTTTCTGATAAGGAGTATGCATTTACTTAAGTGCAAATATAAAATCGTCTTGAACAGAAAATTGTTCTACTCACCTGAGGTGTTACCAAAGTTCTTCATTTGCTGCAAGAAAGGCTTTACTTTGAACACTTGACATCACTGAAAAACATAGGTGCATGGACCCCAAATCCTTTTCTGTGTTAGGTTACATATTTTAACTCTGACAATATAACTTTATTGCCTGTAACTGACATCACTGTCTCTTGGAGCACACATTCCTGTTTATGGTGGAACATAGGAGGGGGCCTTAAATTTGTTTATTAAATATAATATTTTCTTATATGCTGTTGTTCCTTTTACTTGAATATTCTGTAAATATAAAGTTAAGACATACTATCAGGACTATTCTCTGCTTCAAATGGTCTCTTTCTGACGTAACTTTCAGAGTTCAGTACCCTTTATTATGTTTTTTTTTTTTTCTTAACTGTTCCTCAAAAGCTGTGTGTTAAAGGCTTGGTCCCTGATGAAGCAGTGTTCAGTTGGGATAATTGTGAGGTGATTCATCATGAGGCCTCTGACCTCATGAATGCATTAATTCATAGCTTAATTGATTCTTAGGGTAAGGCCTTTGTTATGAAAGCTCTCCCTATTTTTTTTAACTTCCTGGTTACCATGAAGTGAGCAGCTTTCCTCTGCCATGGGCTTCTGCCATAATGTACTGCCTTACCAAAGGCCTAAGTGCAACAGAGCCAAGTGACTATAGACTAAAACTTATAAAAGTGTAAGCCAAAATTTCTCCTTCTCCTTTTTCAGTTTTCTCAGGTATTTTGCATATAGTCATTGATACTAGACTAACATACTTTGGTTCAAGGTAAGTCTTTTTAATTCTCTTAAAAGGTATTGTCCATTCATCATCTTGTCCTCATTGGGCTTTTCCCTGACAGTCCATCCTAAACTGATGTCTGCTGGTGTGCCCCTCATTCCTTTTGGTTTTAGACCCCTCAGGTTGGCATTCAATGATGTTGATTCTATGCCTCCTATCGTCTTGGATCAAAAGCTTTCAGTCTCTGTTGGTTCATTTTTCTACCCAAGGGAACTTTGTAGGTCTTCTTGACATTGCCACCACTTCAGATAAGAACAAAGAACCTCTGCAGTTCCTTTATGCTTCAAGCAAGTGCTGTGATTCCTTTGCCCACTTTTGCCTCTCTTTCTGCCTGTGCATGGCAAGCTGCTACTTCTAGTCTTCTGTGATTACTGTCCACCTAGGGGCAAGGTCTTTCTTCTTTCCCAGTTTGTTCCCTACCCTACCTTTTGAAAATTTTTATCTTCTCCCTATTTTCAGCACAGGTGCCTTCTCAGAGACCTCCTCGATATCTTAACAAACTTCTATTCTGTGTATTTATATTTCTGTCATTGCTAAAACACATATTTCCTAAATCACACTGAAGCTATCCTGAAATCATTTATATATGACATCTTCCCTATAATTTTATTTTAGCAAATAGTTATGCTCAGACCTCTAAATTTTAACTCAATATTTGAAAAGAAGCATCTAAAATATAGGAAAAAATAGCAATGCTTATTATTTTTCTATAGTCTACAATGTTTCAACTATTAAACTAAAAATTAACCAATAAACTATTTATTTGAATTGTATTTGGCCTTCTTTTAATAAAGTGTATATAGTATGGTACAACTGAGATTATTTGGAATATAATTCAAATTGTTGTAATTTGCAGGATATTACTAGTGTCTTCCTAGCCATGTAAAAACATGTTTACCTGGAAAACACACTGTCTCTCACACAAGGATGTCATTTAATCCTAGATGTTGCAAGACAACTATCCTCAAGCTTGATTTTTCTATCACCTGTTTTTCGTAAGTTTGGCAAGGCAAAATCTGGGAGTTGGCTGTTATTTGTATATAGGCACACTATAGGGCACTATGTCTTACCTGAGAACCATCATTCTCCAAGTAATTATGCATCTGAATCACCTGAAGGCATATTAAAGTAGATTTCTGTGTTTTTTCCCTCAATGTCTCTAATTTAGTAGGTTTGACATAGTCCAAATTTTTTCACTTCTTTGCCTAATAACTTTGTCACCAGCATAGTTGAACTTCTTTGAGAAGTATGGCATCATTATCCAGTTGTGAGTTATAAATGCATTTGGTTCAAGAGTAATATGAATGCCCTCACATCTGAAATAATGGCAAGACTAATTGTGATATGTTTCTCTAAATTTCAAAAACACAACTCAGGTAACTCACTATCTTCATTTTCAGCTGCAATTTTTTTTCTAGTCTCAATATTGAGTCCAGCATCTTCCAGAAATTCTAGGATTTCAAAGATCCTCCAGGTCACAACATAACACTTTATATATGACATCTTCCCTATAATTTTATTTTAGCAAATAGTTATGTTCAGACCTCTAAATTTTATCTCAATATTTGAAAAGAAGCATCTGAACTGTTACTGTGGAAATCTATATTCTGTACCAAAATAAAAGAGAGAGAGAGAGAGAGAGAGAGAGAGAGAGAGAGAGAGAAGAAAGAAAATTTCTTCCTTTCTTATGTTTCCTGAATTGCCAGTTTTGTTTGTTTGTTTGTTTGTTTTTTTTGTGATTATTGTTATTGTTGTTGTTTGATTTTGGGGGGGGGAGTGCAGGGGATGCAGTGCATGCACATGTGTGTTTTCATAAATAGTCATGACCTTGTGTTCAAATGCCTAGAGTTTTCCACTAGGGATTACTACTAACTCTGTGTTATGGATATAGATCCTCACGTGTAAAAGATCTGAGTTTGGAGTTTATTGTTCGGAAATGCATGCATCAATCTACCTGGTAGATACTATGGTGTTATAAAGAGGGCTTGCAAGAGTTCTGTAGGTAAATATTAAATGTCCACAGTGGAACTTTTGAATGAAGCTTAGAAAAAATATCTTGTAGCATAGGTGAGAATCACTTTTGTGGGATGATTCATGGGCATCCTGGAGAAAATTGTTGAACAATACCCTTGCCAGGCAATGATGAGAAGCATAATGTACTTGCCTCCAGATCTCAGCATGTGTAAGGCAAGTGCTCATGTGAGAATTAATGTGTTTAAGCCTTGTCACGGATCCCATGCTGCTCTGAGAGGATTCTGTGGCCCTTGCTAGCCAGGCCTATGATACTGTATTTGCTTCTGCATATGCAATCTCCCTAAACCTCATCTCTTATTCTAGATTTCATTCTCTTCTGGTAACCTCCTTTCTGGCCAGATGAGCTACATCATTTCTGGAATAAGTCACATCTTTATTACCCTCCAATTATTGTTGTGACTTAAACTTTTGTGCTACTGTTTAGTGACTTGCTTTTTTTTTTTCAAAATTATTTTATTCTCATTGGGCACAGTGTTGCATTCCTTAATCCCAGTGGCTTGGGAGGTTAAGGTAGGAGTATCACAAGTTCAAAGCCAGCCTCAACAATTTTGCAAGGCTCTTAAGAATTTAGTAACATCCTGTCACAAAACAAAACATAAAACACTCTGGAATGTGGCTTAGCACTCCTGGGGTTCAATTCTTGGTACAAAAAAAAATCTTATAGCAAACTTCAAATTTTATAAATTCAGGGATTTGATTTAAAAATAAACATTTGAAGTGTCTGTTTTATAAGAAAAAAATAAAATATAAATTAATTTTATTTTTCTATTTCTTCCATATTAAATTTAAAATTCCTTGAGGCAGCATGCATAGAGCAGGACCAGAACCTTAGGTATGGAAATGCAGTCACCTTAATTTTTTGGTATAATTCCACCTAAAGAAGAATAATAATCAATGTAAAAATGCAAAAAACAACAACAAATATTCTCCAAGTGTTTAGTAAACAGTGCTGCATCAGAAACAGTGTTGTAAGAGGATAACCCCCTCTTAGTTGTTAGAAGACTATTAACACCTCCAGAAAAGTGTTTACTTGTGAGGTAGTTATGGGGTCTTACTGATAATTTTTAGCCCCAATATTTAGCATGGTGATTTGAGTAGTAAAAATCACCATGGTAGGGTTGGATGGAGAAGAATTCTTCAAAGTTTAGGACTTCGGACTCTTTATATACTTAAAAATTTTTAAAGATTCCAAATTCTTTTTTTAAATATTTTTTAGTTGTAGATTGGCACAATACCTTTATTTATTTGTCTTTATGTGGTGCTGAGGATTGAACGCAGTGCCTCAACCGTGCTAGGTGAGTGCTCTACCACTGAGCCACAACCCCAGTCCCTCCAAATACTTTATGAATGTGAGCTAGCCCTATTCACATTTACAGCATCAGAACTTAAAGAAATTTAAAATATTTTTATCTATTAATTCACTTAAAATACAGTAATAAACATGTTTTGATGTTGCACATTTTCTACATAAAAATGTACATTTTTATGTATTTTGTTTTTCTTGTCAGAGATTTCTGTCAGAGAGTAGTATGCTTTACACATAGACAATTATTTCAGTGTCAATCTTAAAGAAGTCATCTGGATTTTCATGTCTACTTCAGCCTTTAGGCTGTTGGGATGTCACATGTCCTGCAGCCTCTGGAAATTCCACTGGACCTCATGAGAAGGTGGAAGGAAAAACAGGATATCAGTAGTCTGGAAGTAATTTGATATCCTAAAGCTCCTGACCAATGTCAGAAACATCGTGGGATCCCTGGATCCTTTTTGGAAAACTGTTGACCTATTTATTCAAGGGGAGTTTTCTTGTTTTGTTAGACTCTCTAAGCACAATAACACAATATAAGTACAGTAAGTTAAAGTAAATAGTGAAGAAATAGAAAGTGAGAAAAATACAGGGAAATACTGTTTCTTCTATCTCTACATAATTCATCTTCTCATAATTTATTTTGTATATTTTTAAATTTTTTCCTTAAATAAGGTATATTGACATTATAGTACAAATTGAAAGAAAAAAATAGCTCCCACATTTTCATAGTGATCCAGTAACAGATTACTATTTTCTTAACGAGAAAGTTATAATTTATGAGCTACATAAAAAGAATAAAAATAATGTGAAACTTACAGATTTCAGACATCAGGGATTCAAATTCAATACCACCATTTCATTTTTTTTTCATTTCAATAAATTCCTGATAATATAATTTTTATAAGAGAAATAAAATATATTTTAGCCCAATTTATACCTAGTTTGAAGTAACTCTTAAATGTGCTTAGGTAAGAAGTGTTTGTGATACAGTTTAGAAATAAAAAACTGAAAATAGGTGGTACACAATTAGGCATCTAACTCATCAGTACTGGTTTATACACTTAAAGACTAATAATAACTGACAATATAATAAACATACATAGATAAGCCTTTCTTATGTTGAATATGTAAAGTCTAAAATGAATTTAAAACATTCAATAATATGTATACATGACTCAAATTATCTCTTATCGGCTTTAATTAAACTTTTAGAAATTCTATTTATGTGTGGATGCTTATGTATGAGACATACACAGAAAAAAATAGAGTAAATATAAATAAGCTAGGGCCTAGAATGTACTAGAATCTAGGTTTTTCTCCATACATCATAAGTCAGAAAAACTTCATAATTGTCACAGAATTGAGATTTGGACATTCCAATATTAGAGATTTAAATCATTCAGTATTAAAGAACCAGGAAATATATTGTTATGAATACAAATAACTGGGCTCCTGCCATTATTTGTATTCATGTTATGTGAAGTGATTTATCTACCTTCCTCAGGAATCATCACTCAACATTCTAAGTCACTAGCTCCCTAGTTATATTATCTTAAAGTTCTTTACAACTCAAGTTTGATTAGCCTTCTGCCTTTGAATAAAAGCTTTTTGTTCTGACTGGTCCATTTTATCTGTTCTTCTGTAACCTGTATTTCAAGGAGAATTGATATAGCACCACAATTCATAAATCTTGATATCAACATTTATTTTTCACTTGAAACAATTTTTTTTCCATATTAGAAAATGAAGTTTGTTTGTTTGTTTTTTCCTGATAGCCTGGAGAGGTCTGCTGTTGAAAATTAAAATTGTATTGAGCTCTGGAAAGCTAGTTTTGTAAACACCTTTAAGCTTAGAGTATTTTCAGCTCCTTTTACTAAATTGAATAAAGTCTCAGTTGATCTGTTTTACCAAATTTTTATCTTAGTAATATTTCATCTTAAGAATTGAAATCACTATATATAATAAATATATTTACCAGGAAATATATCATTCTTGAACCAAAGCAGCATGACTAAACATTACTAAAAGAAACCTCAGCATATAAACGTCTTTCACAACAGAAGGTTCTGTCATTCTCTGAACGTACAAGTGGTGTGTGATCATGAGCATCTCATTATAAGCATCTGCGCAAAGTTTCCAGATTCATGCCATGATTCCTACATATTGGGTAATTTATCATAGTGCCATCTGTTTAAAGAAACATAGTTGCCAACATGGATAGATTATCAGGAAAATAAATTATTTTGTGTCTCTATGTAGATGCTTTTGATGATGTATGCATGAAAATTCTTTATAGACCATTAGCTTTTAAAAGCATTGTAAAGATGGAATAACCACTGAAAATAAATATAATAACAATATCAAATTTATATCTTTTAACCAAATGATGATCAAGTAGCAGTTGTTCTGGTCAGTTTGTGAACAAAAACAAAATGCATGAAAATAATAACAGTGTTCAATGTTTTGGTGAAAATACTACCTAGATTTTTTTTTCTACCTTCAACCATTTGTGCTGGAATCATATGCATACTAACTTATTTCCTTAGAACCATAACTTAGAACATGTTTAATTGGCACATAAATTTTTCTTTTTCAATTTGTATGCAATTACAACTATTGTCTTTCAGCAATAATGAAATATAATTATACAAATGATGAAAAATAGAAATAGAGTGCAAATCATCCAAACTTTTCTACTTCAGAGGTTTTTTGTTGTTGTAAAATGTCTCCACAGAAACACCCAGAACAGTGTTCTAAAAGTCTCTATAATATTCTACCATATATCTAGTCATTGTGGCTGAGCCATGTTGATGCAAAAAATTACTCACCAGACTTCTATTAATGCTGTACCTTCAATGTTCAATTCACAATGCATAGGTATTTCTGGCTGTTTGCATATTTTCTTCTAAAGTATTTCTTATATATCATTATCTCCATAAGCAATTCAGTATAACATTGCCTTTACAAAGTACCACATACCTTCCATATCCTCAAGAGATTGCTTAAAGACCACTAGTGCACAACTACATCTGAAGGTGCTCAAGTTCTTTGTATAAAATGATTTCAAATTTGTCTATAACCTACACACATCTTCCATTTACTTTAAATCATCTCTAGATTCTTAGAATAACATAATAATGTGAATGTCATGTAACTAGTTTTTGTATTGTTTAGGAAATGAAGACCAGAAAAATGTAGGTAAAATTGCAAAGCTTTTTTTCCAAATATTTTCCATCTGTGATTGGTTAAATTACCAGATACAGAACCTATCAATATAGAGGGATAGCTGTGCATTTCTAAAAACATAGTAAGTACATGATATCCCGATGAACTAGATGACTATTTGTGTTAAATAACCAGTTTTAGGATGTTATATTGATTTTAGAAAATGAGTTTGTCAGGAGTATTTTATGTTTGTTATAAAATTTAAATAAGAACTTGATTTTAGTTCTATATTGAAAGAAAAGAAAAGAAAATTTTTTTGGAGTAAAAGTAATTAATAATTTTATAAATGTGGAAGGGAACCTTCTTGAATAGATTTGAAAGTTCATGTCAGCCCTTCATATTCCATTCTTTTGTACTTCTGTGACTTTATTATTGCTATTCTTCTCTTGAGTTTTCAAGTCATGTTCAATTTTCAAAACAATATTCAGCCATCATCTACTCTTCTAATTATTTTCTGGTCACTCACTTCCTCTATACTCCAGACACAAGAACTTATAATTCCATTCTGCCAATCTCCTGTAACGTAATTTGCAATGTGAATCAATATTATTTTCTACAAAATTCTCCCAGGCTAAGTTCCCTAAAAGAAACATGTATACTCTTAAAGTTCCAAGTCAAAACTTTCTGTAGCTATGAAAGGAAACTTTTTAATCATTTGTGACTAGTGCTGGACTATTTTATTAACTGAACCAGCTTTAACTTTCTGATGAATTTTGCTATGACAATAAGCATGTATATATTTGTTAGTGTCCTTTTTTTTAAATTGAAAACAAGGATAACATCTCTAATATTGTATGTTCAGATAGAATATTAGTTTATTTTATAATGTTATCATTCATTGTTGAAATGTGTGACTTTTGATTACAACATTAATTTTAATCAAGATCAAATCAAATAATTTGAGGATTATGTGGCATTCTGGGTATGCAATATTTGATGAAGAATATTGTATCTTAATCACTTCTTTATCAGTGGCATCTGTAATTTATATAATAGGTACTACTTAATATTATTTTTTAAACAATAAGTAAATCAGACACACTTGTGACTGTTAGTAGGAAGCATAAATTTGTATTTCTAAATTGGATATCCTTAATAAAATTTATTATTATTTTTCTACAAGTTCAATACCATTTTTATATACCTAGTAAGCTACTATGGCATTTTTAGATGTCACAAATAGGAAACTCATGTTGCTTTTCTTTTTTTCTATTAAAATTAATTCTGATTTAAATAGCTCTCATTAGCTAGTATACAATAATTTAAAAGTATATATCAGCAAAGTTTTTTTTTAAATATAACAGTGGAATATAAAAATATACTCCCTGGTAGGGGTAAATGTAAACATGTATTGACTATAAATATAAATGCAAACATGTATTGACTATATATTGCCACACTTTCATATTTAGGTAACTTTTATTTTGAAAATCATAATAATTAAACTAAAATGTTAATGCCTTATATTGTAGAGCTGCACATTGTATTAAATACATTTTACACACTCTTAAAATTTACATTGTTCACAAAACTCAGGGAGACATTTAGGGTACATCCTACTTTTAATAGCATAAGGAAAACCTAACTGACCCACTTCAATTTTCAGATAGTATCACCAAAGTTACAATAACATTTAATTTAGGAACTAAAAATGTGGCTGTGAAAGTAGGAGAAATGGTCTCATCTCATAAAAATCAGGGTAAGGCTGTTAGTATGAGAGCATCCTTTAAGATTTGTGTTATTTTGTTGTTGTTTGTTTGTTTGTTTGGGGCATGGAGAAGCCACCAGGTCATAGTTTTTTATTGGTGTGTAACACAGTACAACAAAATTAAAATTTAAAACGACACTGATCTAGTATGTCAAAGTTACTATGGGCTCAAGAGTCTGGGTGTACCCTAGCTACAGTTTGCTTAGGTTAGGGCCTTATAAAGCTTCAGAGAAGGTCAGCTAGAGCTATTCTCTCATCTAGAGATCTGACTGAAAAGCATTCTATTTTGAAACTCACTCAGGTTTTTGACAGAGTTCATTTTTTGTTTTCCAGCTGTTAAAGTGAGTATCCCAGCTTCTGGCTGGCTGGGTAGAAGCAGGAGGTCACCCTCAGCTGCTAGAGGTTTCCCAGACCCAATGGGCTAATGCATTCTTGGTCACATTAACTTTCCAAGCATGTCTGCTTACTTCATTGAGCCAGCAAAGAGCATCTCTAGAGCAAGTTGGCTGGCAAGATGGAGTCTTACATAACATAACAAGTACAGGAGTGACATTGCATCACTCCCCTTTGCCAAATTGTATTGAGTTGAAGCAAGTCACAGCTCCTTTCCACAAGTCTTACACAAAGGCACCAACCCAAAGGGACTGGGATCATGGCAGGGGAGCTGGAGGACCTCAGAGTTTGTCAGTTGTATTCAGCAAAGACTGTCCTTGCCAGGCCCTTATGAAAATAGTAAAACTAAAAGTTTTTCTCAACTCTTAACACCCCTAGCAAATGATGACACCAAGACATAAAAATAAATCTTTCTGATTCCCAGAATTAAAACCTCAATATGATGAAAAGTTTATATATGGCTCTTTTTCTTGGCTCCTTAACTCCTATTGCACAGTTCAGAAACATGAGCCAGTTCAGCCCTGGCTCCGGTCCTCTTCCCTGCTTCATCCCTGGCCTCTATTTGGTGTTTGCCACTGCACTTTGTTGGCAGATGATGTGCTTCAGGTGCCTACACTCCACACCTGCTTCTGAAATTTAACTTATAGAGAGGCAAAGCACGTGAAGCAGGCCCAGAGGACACTGAGAAACCCCAAGGCAAGCCACTCAGCAGAAAGCGGAGGAAAATCGATTGAAGAACAAAGGAAATAACATGATGAAATAGAAGTAATGGGGGAAAAAGCCTCTCCTCCTCATGTTTTACATGTTATAACAGGGATTTTTTAAAAATTGCAGACATGGCTATAAGTACAAATTTGTAGGTGGCAAATTGCTTGCCTGAAGGCTTTATATTTTAAGGGAGCAATTATGAAACAGGCTTCTGTCAGTTCCTCCTCCTTTAAGAAGGATGACAGAGTTGATTCTGGATGAATGGTTAGCAAGAATATAATATAGAGACATTGAGGGAAGGAAAAGAAGTTCAACTATAACCCAAACTAATCATCAATACAAAGAAACCTGAATCTGAGGTATAGTCCTGAGATTTGAGTCAAGGATCAGAGAGACAGCTAAACAGCCAGGTCTTTGGAGTATTATTCTGGGAAAATCCCTAACAAGGAGATTGTGCTCAAGGATGGCCCTTGCTGTTTGATGAGCTGTCTCCATGTGTCAGGAGTATAATGGATTAAGGCAGATAGATGATATGTATTCTGTAGCACCAGGAAATCCTGAATGTCTTTTGCTTTAAACATGCCACATGTAGCTCCTCGTTCATTCATTGGTGAATAAAAGACAAAAATTGCTGATGGGATGCAGTTGGGGGAATTGGACTTTAACATAATACACATGTATATCATATAGTTGGGTTCACAACTGAAGCCAATGGTAACTACATATCACAATGGGTGATGGGTGCTAAGTCTCATGGCAAACAATAAATAGGGGAAAGGCCTCGTAAATGTTCTCTATTATTAGGTGCTCTTCACTGAGAGAGTGACATTTAAACAGATTCTTGAAGGAAGTGAGGGCACCAGCTTCAGACAGTTGTGTGACGGAAGCCATGCTTTTGTCTCTGAGGAACAGTAAGGAGGGAGTTGTGTCTGAGAAAGACTGAATAAAGGGGTATGTACTGATAAGTGAGGGTAGATTAGATCATTACCAGAGCTTTGGCTTTTGCCCTGAGATAAAGAGAAACCACTGGAAAATTTAGACAGGTAACAGAAATCCTGGAGATTTCACTAGTAATATGCTAAACTTTTGAGCCCCCTTTAGTGTCCTCTCCTGTGACTGACTCCTGTCCCTCCTCTTTCCTACCTTAAATTTATAATAATTAAACTTTCATGCATTTCTTGACATTGCATTTGCCTTTAATCCTAGGAGTCAGTACAACTTGTGTTCTTTTAACATGGTCTAGCAAATAATACACAGGGATTTACAAATTCCCTTTTAACCAAAATGTGCCTGACGAATGAACTGTATAATTTTATTTACTTTGGGTGTCAATGTTTTAGTAATGTAGGAATGCTGAAAATCTAAGTCTCAAAAAGACTGTTTTGACATCTAAAACCCAGTGATAGTGATCTGTATTATATCGGGTTCACAACTGAAGCCAATGGTAACTACATATCATAACCTGATTTCACATATTTTCAGTATGTGTCTTTTAATTCTTTGCCTTTTAAATTCAATGTTCCCTAAATGCTCTTTTCCTCTGTATCTACCTTTTGCTTTTCATTTACACAGGTGAAAGCATTTACCTGGATGCTGGATAAAATCAATTTGTATACATTTTCTATTTAACAGAGCTTATCCACCAAAATACATAAACAATGTGGATTTTGTCCTTTCTTCTATCTCCATCTCAAAAGAGTATAAGTGAAAAGAATAAGGATGTTTGCTCTACAAACTCAGAGCCTTCCACAAGTGGGCACTGCTTGACTTGCACAAGAGTTCAGGAGGTAATACACTCAGTTAAACTGTGTCCATCAAAGTAGCCTTGTAAAGTGGACATTGTGTGCTGTTTTGCCTTACAATCTGTTAGGGACATTGGAGGTTGTGAGAAATGTTTATCAGATATTCATTCCTTATATACTCTTCATAGATTAAATCTTATACATTGGTCTCAAATTCATACAAGAACTGTAAAACTATGAGGGCTGAATATATCATTCTGAAAACATTATTTTCCATTTTTCATCTTTGTGCTGGAATTTTCCATTAAAATTCTATTCTTCCAATGGTAACATGCTTCGAGTAGATAACAAGGGCACCAAATAATTGACACTCAAGCTTAATACCTTGTGACTGAACAAGAAGAAGTACATATTTATGATTCTTTTAACAATTAAAAATATAAATAAAAACCAGTATAAAACTCCACCTCAAAGTTCAAATATAGATCAACATAGAGAAGTCTTTCCTTTTTAAATGAGAAAAATTTCTGTATAGGACCTTTAATATATAATTTCAATTGTGTAAATAAATGAGTTTGCTGCAAATAGCATAAAAAACACACTATGAAGATAAAGAACATTTTCATTATTTCAGGTTGTTTCAAGAAGCTTTTAAAGAATGTGATTTTTCAAGGGAATTGAGAGAGGACCAAGTGGGAAAACATTCAGAAGACTATCAAGATATTCAGATTTAGGAAGAGTTCAAAATATGTCCCTCTCACAAATCACTTGGGAAAGTGGATGTATGCCCCACCTCTGACTCACTGCTTATGAAAACCTTTTGGGCAAATGACTTCTCTGAGTAAAAAAAAAAAAAAAAAAAAACTGGGTACAAATCCTGGAACAGTGAAATCACTAGAAAGAATATGGTAGTCCTGTCAGATTTTCTCATTCAATATAACCTTGTTGAGCACCAGTCTTAAGCACCCTCTCACTCCTGTTGATTGGAAGGCAGAAATTCTGTGTTTCAGGTGGTTTTTGCCTTGCTGGTATACCAAACTGCAGGATATATATAGTTGAGCAAAGTGATCAGGATCTTTCTTCAAATTCTTAATTGCTTCATGTGTGACATAACAGGAGAATAAAGAACTATCTGTGTGTTCTTCTCTGTAGGAGAGCAGCTACCAGCCTGGAATGTTTGCTTTTATCATGAGAAAAGAAACAAATTTATTCCTGAAGACAAACAAATTATTCCCTTTTCCCAGCTAGGTATAATTTAATATTTTATTTTTTCACCCTAAAATAGCTTATAAATCTGCAACATTTACAAAATGAAAAATTGCTTTAGTAAACTAGCTCTAAATATTTTTTTATATTTAGGGAAAAAGATCTCTGCCTGGACTCCCTACCAAAAAAGCTCAAAACATAGAAGCAAATTGAATTCTAGATAATATCTTACCAAACTTTAATGAAACATAAATTAGTATATTATCAAAAGAAGCAATAAGCATTAAGGCAAGATTCTTTTAAATATCTTCAGTTTGGAGTTCTACAGGATGTCTATTTCATGATGATGATGATGATGATGATGATGATGATGATGATCATGTTAGAACTTGATAGCTCTCTCTTAGGACCAGCCTCTGGGCAAAATACTTTGGATGCATAACATCACTGCATCCTCTCCACAACTCTAGAAAATAGAAACATTATTTCTGGCATGCAGTTGAGTTAACTGAGAATTAGTTACATTAAATAAGTGATGCCTAAGGTGTCTCAACTTAAAAAAGAAAAGAAAAGAAATAAAAAACAGACCCAGGATTAAAATTCAAACAGTTTCAGACTCATATTTCTCCAAATATGAGCCATGAAACATTTACATCAGCATCAGTGAAAACTCAGGCTTTGGCTCTGATACCATCCTTCCATGTTCAATGCTAATAATTACAACTGGCAAAGCTCTCCATAATTCTTAAAACATAATTCCAATATGTATTTTTCTAATATTCATGGGAGCATATCAGAAAAGGCAAAGACTGAACAGAAAGAATGATTCTATCTATGATCAGTTTTGGGAAAGGAATAGAATTAATTTGTGTTCATCCTCATTGTTCAGGAAAATTGTCTAAATATTATAGCATCAAAAATTTATTTTTACTAAGTATGAAATTCTTTTTAACATTATAATGTAGATTCTCAAAAGCCATCCCTCTCACAAATCACTTGGGAAACAATTCCCATTTGCCTGTTAATCCACACAAATAATGAATAGAAAGTACTGTCAGTACCAACAGCAGACCAAAGCAGTTATCAGCAAAGGGAAGGAGAAGGGATTGTGTGAAAGAGAACACAGTGGGGGTAATTAATTTAAAGACTTTTAAACTCTGTTTCAGTTGAGAATCTTTTATGTCATTTTTTGTCAGCCACTATTTTACCAATTTCAACAATGTATTGCTATTTTAAAACTTTGGGGAAAAATCACAAGGTATACTACTGGTGATATTTTTATTTTTTTTTCTTTTGTGGGTCAGACATTGTAACAGAAATAAAAAAAAAATCTTTCAGAAATCAGCCAAAAAGAGAATCCATTTTATCCTATCTCACTAAAAGGAAATTTAAAAATTTCTTGCAATTCCGAAGGAAAAACTTTATTTTAACACAAAACTGTGGGTGATATATTTTGCTGATATGTCAATATTTATAAGAAAAAGATTTAAAATATATATTGTACAAGCATATTCTTTTAGACTTAAATGCACACTTATAGAAAATGATCAAATTATTTTGGAGATTAGTTTATATTCTATCACCTTACATTCTAAATATTTTGATGCTGAAAAATCAATGATCAGTTTAGTTGAGACTGACAGATGTCCTTCAATTAAGATGTCAGATATATGAGTTATTCATTCTGAGTAAAACCACAACACCAAATGTTGCTACAGAGTGTAAATGGAATTGTCATATCAATTAAGATGAAATCAGTAATGATCCATATGTTAAAAAGTCATAATTATGAAGCCTGAGTCACTATGTGAAGATTTGAGTTTTCTATCCTTGAGAATTTATGTATTAACTATTTTCCTTTTCTGGATCTATATAATGCAGTAATATAAATAAGAAAAGCAAAAATATCCTTTTTTTCAAAATGTCAAATCTATTTTGAATAAAAAAAATCTTTCTGCAAATTGATAACCTATACACATCTCCCCCAAAATCTTGGCTCTAGTTCTCCACAGGCATGCATATTGTCACAATGGAGTGTTTGAAAACTTCAATTTTTTTTAACTTTTATATAGCACCCAACCTCTCAAAATCTTGTCTGTTTTGCAGTTCTCTGTGTGCATCTTTTATCATCCTTCCTGAACGATAAGCTCTTTGAAGGTAGATTCATGGTGTTAAGCTTTTTTTTATAACACAGACTTAACAGTGGTAGATTTTTCAGTTTAAAAAAAAATGTACTTTTCCAATTTTGCTGTTCCTGTAGATGACCTAAGCATAGAAGTTATGAAAGGTATTCCATTTCCATGGGAGATCCACTACCTGTAGTTTTTAGAAGCTGTTAATACACAACTAGGCTATTTGTAGTTATTATAAATTTTTGTTTCAACAAAAGAAAAAATTCTCATGTGGATATGACTGCATTAAGATTTTTCAAGTCTATTCTTACATATTTTGAGAATTAAATATATTTATTTATCACTTACTACATGCAAGGCAATGAAGGAACAGAAGGAAATATCAGCAAGAGCCATCAGTACACAGAGACCTTATTCAATCAACATCCCAGAACTGAAGGAGTCAGGATTCAGCATTAAGTTACCGCTTAGGAAGGGAAAATTGTATTTTAGGACAGACAGAGAGATCAGGCAAGAATACTAAACATTGCTCTATGTACCCCACTAAACCCTGTTAGGATTCTGTTATCAAGTAGATTTCCAGGTGCATCCTTTGAAAGTATTTTTTTTCACAGATTTATGAAAGTGCATTTTAATAAGAAACAAGTTCTCCTTCCTAAACATTTTCAAACAGACCCATAATGGCTTTCATTGTTTCCTTGAGGATTTTGTAGTGGAGATTTGATAATTAAATTTCAAGCATTGATTTGGCGAGGGGTGGTGTATGTGGAATGAGAAGTGAGAAGACCTTAAAGTAGTAAGCATTTTGATATCTGATGATGCTTCTGAAGGTCTAGAATCAGGTTATCAGGCCACAGTCTGGAAGTCTTGAGAAGATTTCGTATCTTTAAAACTATTTAAAATACAATAGATATGGAAGCTTAAAGATAGCCTCAACAAATAGACTAGACTACATTATGTAAATACTTTCAAATATCAGTAAGTTAGTTTTATTATTTCATTTACCAAATCCAAATTACACTAAAATTTTGTATATTAGTGGGCTTAAATTATACTTCATTCTGTGGAAATAGTTTTTAAAATGCAAACAATTAGTGTCTTCTTATATTGAATAAAAATTACAAATCAAATTACATGATCTTGGACTGGGATTGTGGCTCAGCTGTAGAGCACTCCCTCAGCACATGTGAGACCCTGAATTCTAAGCACCACATAAAAGAATAAATAAATAAATTAATTAATTAAATAAAGGTATTGTATCCAATTATAACTGAAAAATAAATATTGAAAAAAAAATTACATGATCTAACATTCCCATTAACAATAGTGCTTGGAATTATTAAACTCCAATGCTTCAGTCTTTCAATTAACTAAAATTTTTCTTCTTTGACTTAGGCAATGTGCTAGAAATGGCAGCTAGGGATTTGCTACCCTAAAGTCCCCTGGTGAGCAACTCTAAATGTCATCTCTCTTTGTGTGAATTAGGAACACAATTTGTAAATCCTAATCCACCTCTGCTCCTAACAGAGCTGGTGTGGATAATTTTGATAGTTCAGGATAATAAATTTCCTTCTTTATTAATTGGCCTTTTGTATTTCATTTTTTGCTTTTCATCTGCTCATTCATATTTTATGTATATTATTCTATTGAAATTGTCTCTCCTTTAATCTTTTTTTCTTTTACTTTGACAGGCTTTCTTTATTGAAGATGGCCATCCCATACATCTTTAATCTTTATGAATATAGACATTAGTTTTGCTTGTCCACTTTGTTGTAACCATTTTTCTAGATACATTTTTAATTTAGCTTCAGGGATTTTTTTTGGCTGGGGGAGTTACCAGAGATTGAATTGAGGATCACTTCCTCACTGAGGTACATCCCCAGCCCTATTTTGGGTTTTATTTAGAGACAGTGTTTCACTGAACTGCTTAGCACCTGGCTTTTGCTGAGGCTAGCTTTGAATTCATGAATTTCCTGCCTCAGCCTCCCCAGCCACTGGGATTTCAAGTGTGCGCCACAATGCCTGGCAATTTTCACTGATTTTGATATGTGCTTTAAATTCAGCAGTAGTAAAATTTATTAATGTTTCTCTTTTCATAATCTAAGATCATTTCTACCTTGATTAATATTTATGGAGGTTTTCTTATAAGACTTTTATAATTTACTATATTTATGTATTTAATTAAACTGAAATATAACTTGATATACAGAAGAATATTAAACATTTGTCATAAAAAAGAGAGAGTTCTC